>NC_061516.1:28625000-28955000 GCF_022379125.1 Scophthalmus maximus | reverse complement strand
ACTCCTAATAATTTTTATAAAGTAATGGATCGCAATTTTCAAAGAGTTCACGAACATCTCAGATGGAATGTTACCAATAAAACAAAGCACAGACCTCAGGCCCATCATTAGAGAAGGTGTTGTAGACACGGGTTATGATTTCAATGATGTCCCGGTGTGCTGAGAGCAGTATTTGACGTTGGCTCCGCTGATGAGCCTTCTGGTTGTCCTCAAACTCCAGGTCACTACAAACAACAAGATTCACATAAAAGATGCAACCAATAAAGGAAATTGATTTGTGCATCCATGCCACAATTACGATGCAACCCATGTGTATCTCTTCAGACAATGTTAAGACATGGAGGTGCCAAATGTCTTCTTGGAGTACATGAGTGAAAGAATGAACAAGTTAATAAGACGAACACTGTGAAATGATATACTGTTTGAAATATAATAAAGAAAACAACTTTACACATGGTTTAATGTACTTAAATGTGTCTGAAAAACAGTATATCAAAAAGAGTGATTTAAAACATAACTAATATCTTTTCATTTTCTGTGTTTACAGGGTTAGGCATTCAGAGTTCCGAATTTGAGCAACATACCACACAGTGAGGAAGGAATCACGTCACTGTTGTTACCTGTACACATTCCTTCCATCCAGTCTGACCAGCAAAGTTTCACTCATCTGGGAACACAGGCTGGAGATGGATAGGTTGGACACTTTGTAAGAGTCAACAATCACCTGGACCTGGAGTGTAAAAGAAGAGGGAACGAGAGGAGCTGCTCAGTGACAAATACTTTTTTTTAACTGGTTCCAAAGCAGGTTTTAGTCTTCTGTGGAACATACTGCCTGAACTCAGATCTGTCAAAACAGTGTCCATCCTCGAAAGTAAACTGAAAGTGACAGTCAGGAGATCTAAACCACACAACCCTTTCACCCTTTTTTCTAACGCCAACTCTACTGTTCGACTGATCTCTGTAAATAAGACTGGGTCAAAACATACTACTGTATATGGCTGGATCTTGTAAGGTCAATGTGTGGAATTAAGCTGTAGGATGAAATTGGAAATCGTTGTGGAACCTTTGTACAGAACTACTTTCATTGGGAAGCAGGTGAATGCTCCTCAAAAAACATATTCAATGTCGCACGATCATTTAATACACTAATTAGCAATTTGATGGTACTAATGTCCTATTAGCATTCATCCTAGCGTCAGTCAGTTTCAGGTTTGCTTCTCTCATACACTCCAATCACACATACACAGTATTTTAAAACAGAAAAATCCTCAATAAAGATGTTCTCATTTACATGTTCTTGCCTTGCTGTTCTCACACCCCATTATCACAACATGTTAGCCAGCACTCATTTCCTTTCCATGCTGCTGCGTGGGAATATGCCAAAGACACCAGCCGTGCTAGGAGTTCTGCTCTATTCGTATCCTTCTTATTATGTCTGTCACACAGTCACCTAGGTAACAAAACTGCTGCTCCACCTCTCTGCCACTCACTGTAGTAAATTATGAAGGAGCGACTTGAGGAAACCCCGGCACTAAGACTGCTTTTTTAACACTGCATTGGGCTGACCAATGCTGTAACTTGATCACTCAGTCAGAAATGCATTTGTAGGACTGGCCCTGCTGTTGTAGTCCAGACAAAAACAATTGATATTGTTACAATAACAATAAGTGTACAAACACCCACATTAATTGGTGAACTGTTACAACCTTTTCAACATACTGGAGACAGTCACGGATGAAGGTGTTGGCCGCTGTCTTAGACGTCCATGGGATCTTGGTCAGACCCGGGTGAATCTTCTTATCCATCAAACGAATTCGCTCCCGAAACAGACCCAACTCCTCAGGAGACAGCATTCTTATGACTCTGTAACACACACACACACACACACACACACACACACACACACACAAACACGCGCACACACACACACACACACACACACACACACAAACACGCATACGCAAACACGCGCACACACGCGCGCACACACACACGCGCGCGCACACACACACACGCGCGCACACACACGCACACACACACGCGCACACAAACACCCACAAACACGCGCACACACACACACACACAGACACACGCACACACGTTTACTAATCAACTTCTACAGGAACAAGCAAGATTATGTGTGTGTGTGTGTGAGTGTATGTACAGTAGATGTTTACTTTTATTTTGAATCCCCTGTAAAGTCTCATTTTGGTCACTTGCACTTTACAGACTTGGCATCATGATGAAAAACATGTCAGTGTTTGTAGGAGAATTCCCATTTCGTTAAAATGCATTTAAGGATTTATGCAGGCTTGCCTGTCCTACATGTTAGTTCTAAATATGAGGACAGGACTCTATCTATCTGGGTTATTAAGTGCAGAACATTCGAAAGCATATGTTCGACGTGCAGCAAAAAAAATGACCAAAGTCATAATAGGAATCAGTGGAAAATAAGGACTTCCCACTCACACTTTCACAAAATGTAAAGTGTGTACACGATATCCATTACCCACTGTCAGTAAAATACAGATGCAGAGCCATACTCCACACAGACACTCACAGGGGTTACTGTGATTGTTGCCTGACTCATTCAATCATAGGCACAGTATCCTCCAAAGAAAAGAAATCTGATGACACAATATAAAAATAGAAATCCCTGTTCAGTGTTGTATGCATGCATGTATGTGTGCGTGTGTGTCAGACCTGTTATAGCTCTTTATCAACAGCCGTGCTCTCTCCCGCAGGCATCGGAGCTCCTCCCTTTCCTGGTAAATGCTATACACACACTGGGGGAGCTCAAACCCTTGTTGATCCCAGTAGTCCACCTCAGAGAAGAGGTTCAACAGTCCTCTGGACAACAAAAAGCATAAAAAACAAAAATATTGAGTTTATGTCAGACTTGAGCTTAATGTCTACTTAATTATGCTGTTGAAAATGAATATCTCAGTATCTAACGAATGATGGTAAGAGTGTATTTATCCCTCCTGTGTGGTCATGCACAGTTCAAATATATAAGTATGGCTGTGGGTTTGTGTGTCACAAGTACAAAAATGACAATATACACGGTGTGAATGTACACTTGTACATGATCTGTGCTCTCTGTCTTGAGAGTTGAGTTTATGTTACCCACATGTCAAAGTTAACGTCCAGCTTGGCGGGATTTTCCTTGCAGCGCACCAAGAGTGGGTTCTGCAGTCTCTTGAGGTACTGTCCATCCAGGTTATGGGTCCACTCACTAAAGTTCTTCAACACAATCTCATCCATAACATGCACCATTTGGCCATAGGTGAGAAGGACCTGCTTGCTGCTGTATGACTCGGTTATGAAGTGGGCCTTATGAAGCACCTGGGGGGCAACAAGGGAGTCAAGGAAGGAGGCACTGAGGGGACACTCGTAGTTATCACTCACACTAGATAATAATAAATTACTGTGTAATCCAATTGATTCACCTCTATGGGTCTGTCTATGCGGTGTCTGAGGGCCATCACCCATTGGGTGTATCCTGCTATCTGGGACAAGTGGCCTGGATAAGACACTCTCCTCTGGTTCAGCTCCTTGTTGACCAGTTGGAGCTCCATGTTTATGACATTGTACACTTCCTCTAGCTTCTCGTCTGTGGTGCTCTTAATGGCCTGTGGTGGAGAAGATTGGATGGAAAGAGAATGAGCACAACAATTTCATGGAGGTAAGGGACAGGGTAAAGACGGGAGTTGAGCAGCAACGGAAATAGAGATTGATAGCTTGAGAATGAGCCTTGTACAAACTGCTACGTGCCCTGAGAGCGGAGACTTATTTGGGGGAAATGAAGAGCTCTCAACATAACAAGGAAAAACTACGCATCAGGAAAAATGTGGTCTTTTTGCTCTCAGTGCATTGAAGTGATAAAAGAGACAGTTCTCTATTAAGTTATAGGAGGGCAAATTGACTTTGATGTGGGTTAACCAGAACAAACTGTAAATAGCATCCAACAATGAATCTATACAGCAACATAATACGTAAAGATTTGATATGTAGAAGGCCAGAGAATGTGTTTAATTACATCCATCATCCATCAAGGAGGTTATGTGTGTCTGTCTGTTTGTTGGTTAGCAGGATTACAAAAAGACTACAGAACCGATGGGACATTTGGAGGGGAGGGGCATGACCCGAGGAAGAACCAATTGAATTTCATAGCAGATCCGCATAAAGGGGCTGATCCAGGAATTGTTTTTCACTTTCTTTAACATGGTGACATAGGATGTTGGCCTTGGCGGAGGCAGGGGTGTAGCACCAAATCCTGGGCCCTAAAGATAAGCTGTCTCTGTGGAGGATTTAAATCACAGAGCGCATGTGCGTGTGTGCGTGCGTGCGTGCGCTTCTGTGTGTGTGTGAGACACCTCTCGAGTAGACATGGGTCTGAAAATATCCAGAAGCCGAACCCCTTCCTCCACTGAGTACACCGTCTTAAACACCGAATTGATCAGGTTCTGCGTCATAATTTCCAGATCCTTTGTCAATGAATGAAACCTGTGTATACACACAAGAACACATCCACACATGAAAACACAAAAAGCAAACACACCCACTTATATCCAGAGACGGAGAGAGAGATCTGCTAAAGAAAGTAAAACTCTTGCTAGATATATATATATATATATAACAGTGAGCATGAACAGGTAACACACCAATTTCAGTTATAGTTGGGTGTTTGTGTTTGTTATTGAGTAAGCATGGAGTAAGATAGAAATACCTTTGATTGCTCAACACCTAACAACGACATTTTGCTAAATACTTTCACTTAGCTTAAATGTGAAGTCATAAACCTACTTGTTGAATTCATTGCACCACGAGTTATTCTTGACGTCAAGGATGCCCTTGCCAAGAGACTGCAGCTTCTGCAGGCCACGGTGGAAGGTGCCCTCTATCTCCAGGAGGGACTGCGTGAACTCTGGTCCATGGCAACCGCTGAAGCATCGCAGGGGCCTCTGCTGACCATCCTCCCAGCGGGCAAACTGTTGCTGGCAGTCACATATCTGAGAGACGGCAGAAGAACAAATTATAATCCCAAATAGCAAACACTACATACCGTATCAACACATAAAAGTCAGACTACATGGCTTTCAAAGTCGTCGGATCGCTGTGCAGTTCACACTACACGGCTTGCTGTCTTGTGATCGGGAGTCTTGTAGTCATTGTGAGTTCATACTACATGACAAATTGGTGACAGGCGGTCACACACCACATGATCTTTCACCAGGAGAAATCCATGACAACGCTGTGGTGTTGTCATGGACTACATGCTATAGCTGTCAGGGATTCTTCTTCCTATGTAGGCTACCCGAAATCTAGTCGAGGAGGTGACGTGACACAAGCCTCTGGAATCGCATCTTTAAAGAGTTCATATATTGCAATTGGTGACTGTAGATGGAATGCAGATTTCAAAATAAGAGTTCCGAAATTTGCTGGCAAGTGGAAAATGGGGTTAAAATCGTGAAGTGTGAACCAGGCATGGACATATTTTTCTTGCAAAATTATTGTAGAACACTGACGAAGATTAAATATATTGGTGGTCATGGTGATATGCACAAATAGGCTTGGCCAACAGCAGGGATGGAGGGCAGATGTAAAACATAAAGAAACGTGGAAACAAAATCAGAAAAGAAAGAAAATAAAAGCAAACACTGTGTTTGTTAAAATCTCAATGAGAACAACACGTTACATTAAATATGACATCTCCTACCGTGGTGCATTCTCAATCTGATAATTTATATCAAGAGGAACAACACTTCAATAAATCCAACCGAACATTTGTCATTGAACAAACACCGATGGAAAGATATTGTAAAGGAGGTGTTCGGTGAAGAAACGGTGATTGTAGACTGCATCATTGTTTGTAATGTTGAGCCTGTGAAAGTCAAAGTGAGCGAAACACTGATACAAAGTAAGTAGTCTTGACTTTTAGAAAACTGAAGCCTCAGGTAACAGAGGCAGTTGTGATTGGACTGGCCATTTAACAGTGACCTAACCTAAACTGATGGGCTAGGGACCACGTGGCCTCCATTTCATTTGCAAATGACTGTATCACACTCTCTTTAGTCTTGATCTTTTGGTATGTATATAGGTGTGTTGACACAACAGTGATATCATTCATTGACTAGAAGGGCACTTGGAAAACTTATACCTCAGCCAAGTCTAAACTAACCTGTCTCGAAATTTTTAATTTAAAAAAATCAAAAAAATCCAAGATCTGTCCATTTATCTGGATCCACTTCATTTAATGGGTTGTTCCTTGGGCCAAGACCCACCCCTCCTCAAATTTCCAGTAGTTTTTTTTCTAATCCTGCTAACTAACTAACTCGATAACTAACTAACAGACAAACAAACGCTGATAATAAATGAACCACTATGTTGGAAGTGACAATAATTGACTCGATCATCATCTGGAACTTTTGTGATCACTTTCAAAAGCGTGAATTCATAAAGAGACGGCACATGCGTTAATGTCTGTGAATGTGTGAGTGAGGGAAATTGCTTTACCTCAAGCAGGTCCCTGAACCTCTGAATGAAAGCGTCAACCACCACAAAAAAGTTGGAATGATCCAGGTCCCAGCCTTTTGAAGAATTCCTGGAGGGCAACAGGAGAGAGAAAAAGAGGACAGAGGGGGATACGGGATAAAAAGACAGAAACAGAAATTAAATGTGGTGAATATTGCACTGACAGCAAAAAATATCTCACAGGATTTTTCTCAGATGTGTGACTGAGTTAAAAACCCTCCGGATTTCAAATGTTGTGTAGGAGCTGTTATCTGACCATTGCAAAGGTCGAAGCACGGTGAAACATGTGCAAACTTCCAAAAGGCATCTGCGACCTAAACACTTTTAAATCATGGCTGTTCTGTTTGTCGTAGCTCATTAAGGGTCAATTTTTGTTTTTTAAAGAACACCAATAAAAATGACACTGATGAAGCTTAAAAAGAGTGAGCGAGACTGTGGGTGAAACAGCAGTGAATTTTAAATCATATTTGTTCCCTTTTGATCGTTTAAGACAAAAGAGCTCTTGGGAGTGAGATGACAGTGTGTAAACATGCGAGGCTCCTCCTACTTGTCGTGAATCTGCGCGGCTTGCAGGTATATTTCCTCCCAGGACTGGCAGCAGTGGATGCAGTCTCTGAGATTTTGTTTGCTGGAGGTCACGTGGCCCTTAAAGATCTTGTCCAGAGAGATGCTTTCGCAGCACAGGCCCGTCATCTCATTACTCACCTGCAACACAGCAGAAAACAAACATTACATTCAGCTTTTATTTATAGGCCCACAAGAAAGACATACCATTCATTCAGCATTGTGACTCCGATTGACTGGAAATTTGCCAAACACGTCAAGTTAAATTTTCTTTACAAAAAGCCTCTCGGATCACTAACTTGTCAGGTGACAACATTTTGCGCTAATTAGAAAAACAGTAATATGAATAGAACTTTTGAACTTTTTTATTTTTTCATTGGTCTGTGGATCACATAATCTTTTATTCTGCAATTGTCACAGCGCAAGGTTTTCTGCTATTAACTTACCTGTGGAATAAGTTATTGTTATTGTGAAGGACCTTGAAGCAGCTCATCTATTAATTTTCTACAAACAGCTGTTTATCACAATAGAATATTTGTGCTGGATTGGTGTGTGTGTCTGGATCCGTTCAGTGTAACAGGGAATGTGTGTGAGAGTAAAAAGACCTACATCCCACCACTCCAATATGAAGGGAACGCTGGTACCTTGTGGAAGAGACCAGAGATCTTCTCAGTGGTGTTGTAGTGGCTGGAGTTGAGCCAGATGATGCGAATGAGACTGACAATGTGTTTCAGTTTAGGAGCAACTTGATTGGGCTCGAGCCGGGCAAGCTCTTCACAGGGCTCCTTCAGTATGGACAGGAAGGACAGGTTTGATTGGGCCTGCAGAGAATAATCCTGGGGAACAAGAAATTATATACAGCATTTTCATTGCATCAGTTGTGTTAACAAAAGATTGCCCAGATTCCTTTGTCACATTCAGAGGTTATGTCAGACTTGATGCTCGCACACTCCCTGTACCTGTATTTCAATGGCCAGTTTGAGGAAGCGCTCTACATACAGAGACTTGGAGAGCCGCAGGATGTCCTCGATGTGCCTGACACCAGGCTTTTGCAGCTGCTGCATGAGGTCCAGCAGCTTGACAGAGTGACTCTTCCAGCAGGCTATCTCCTGCAGCAGACCACAGTTGTCCCAATTCTTCATTGTGTCTTGGCCACGCATCTGCTCCTTTATCTGATCTGTCCAGTTGATGATGACGGCTGAAATAGGAAGAACAAGTGAGTGCAAGGAAGGGGAAATGTACGTATGGATGGATGGGTTGATTCTATTCAGATATACACACACAGACAGAGAGAGCTCCTCAGACTTACTCTCCATTCTCTGAACCAGCTTCTTGTCATTCTTGGCCTCCGCAGGGCTGCACTGTAGGCCTTCCATTGGGATGTATAGGACTGTTTTGCCAAACTTCTTATACACATTATCTGTTTAAAAAAAAAAAAAAATACAATATTACACTCAAGCATGCCTGCCTGCCTGATATCAGAAAACACTAAATGTATTGGTCATCTAAATGGACAGATATAGTTTACTTTCAACTAGGCTGCATTAAAAAAGTCACTTTTTTCTTTCTTTTTCGAACTAGTGCCATTTAATGGTCAACTGTCTCTGACTCTTTTCCTCTGAGGTACCCACCAGTGAGGCTGGCAAGGTAGCTGTGCATGTGGCTGGTATAGTTGTCCTTGAGGCTCTTCTCTCTGAATGCGCTGAGGGCAATTTGGGGGGCATGCAAACAGGTCATCTCATAGAGCATCCTCTGGATGGGGTCACCCCGCACTGTGGCAAACTGTACGGCCGTGTCAAATGACTCCACTGTGAGTATGGCTCCTGGCATGCGGCCAAAATAGCACAGCTGATCTACCAGCTGTCCCTACAAAAACCAATGCGTGGTGGTTAAGAGAAACAGAAAGAGAATACAGAGAGGGAGTTAGAGGAGACGAGAGTGCCTTGGATTCTCAGACAAGGTGGATTCAAAGGATTCAAACACCTTTCTTTGCTGAAGAACATGCCCTAAAGGATGCTACTGGAAATACTGAAAAACACAGCTCATCTACAATGATTAATGCCTTTAGATAACATGAAAACACCTTAATATTAAACAGTGCAATTAAAACTGATCAAGAATGTAAGGTGGAAAGAAAAAAGCGTACTGTACCGGTAGGGGCATGGAGTACGCCACCTGCAGAACATGGCTGGTGTCCTTATAGACCACCACGGTTTGGATGGATGTGTCCACAATAAATTGATCCATCGCCCTTTCATTCTCCGTTGTCCACGACTCTTCTGTCACGCCGGTAATAGTCGTACAACGAATGAACAGCTTCCAGTGGACGACGAGATGAAAAAGAGGGAAAAGGAGGGAGGGAAAGAGTGAGAGGCGGTTATTTATCGGGTAGTCTGTGCATACCATACGCTGACCAAAGAAGAAGTAAAAATGACAAATTGCAATCAATGACCCAGCTTTACCAGGCGGATGGTCTTCAAGTATTCCTCTTCCATTTCTTCCAAAGATTTCTTCTTTACCTATGAAGGGCAAAGACACACACACAAACACACACACAATACATTGAAATTCTGTGACAATTGAGAAATCAATCTATCATTTCAAACTTTAATGTTAACTAACTGTCCTGTGTGCTGTTCAAATAAACTGGAACATTAGGGGCAAAGGACTTTCAGATTATAGTTGAATGCTTAACTTACTTTTTATATTTGTAGCTTGCCAAGTGTGAACCACTTTACTTACAACTAAATTTCAATTCAGTATGCGTTATTGGCACGAAGTCAAGGACAATACTATTGAGAAGAGAAAAAATCTGAAGTAAAATCAAAATAAAAGAATAGATTAAAGTCAAATATGATAGAAAAGAAAAAAGAATTCCCCTCTGATACTATTTGCCACATCGATAGAGGAAGTGCATCACCTGTTGGGCAGCCACCACAGACTCTTTCTCTGCTGGCAGCCACCTTGTCCTCCTTTCTCTACGGTTAGACTATACTCACTGAGTCTGTATTTTGTCAAAATCTGTCTCTGCTTTGCCTCCCTACCAATTTGTATCCATGGTTTAGGGCACGTAGCAATTAAGATTGCCTTTGAGTTTTGATTTGAGTTGCTTCAATTTCTCTTTTGTGCTGATTTGTGGCTGGGAAGTAGTGCTGGTCTGAAGTTTAACATCCAAAGATCAACACGAGTCTTCCTCTGTCTCTTCTTTCATATGGCATAGTTCATGTCCAGCAGCTTTCTTTTTAAGCTCGTTCATAATTTCTCTCGTGACCAGCAGTATTACAGGCTTCTTCTCTGAACAGTTTCAGCTGCTGAGCTGCGTCAGACTCCTACAGCTTGTTCTCTTTGAATCCTACAACTTCCACTTCTGGAAGGGAGAGCCACTCCTCAAACACTGGACTGACACTGTGCAAGAGAAGCTGGAGGCTGTGTGGACACGGGTGGTTGCAGTAATAGTTCTGGGAGCGTAAGGCTGAGCAGTAGTATCTGATGTTACTCTTGATAACTGAAGGTGGGTGTCTGAGTTTGATTGAGCTGCAAGTGATGTTGCTGAAGGCGCCGAGGCCTTTTCTTTTTACCGTCAGTGAGGATTTCCAGTCTGCGTAAATCGATCAACAGTCGTCCAGTTGTCTGAGAACATTAAACCATCACCGTGCCTGAGTTGTAGAGACTGATGCTGAATTTCGAGAGAGCGTCTGAGTATACGGTGGCTGTCAGGTCGAATGGTTGCCAGTCATCTTGAGGTCGTCATACTGTTCACTAGGAGGGGATGCCAAGCGTCCGACCAACTACTGCATGAAAGCAACATTTTAAGCAGGTAGGCAGTAACCAGCTATTAACGAGTTGTCAGCTAATCCTCAATACTATAATAACAACAATATGTTTTAAAGGCCTTTGTCATAACTCCATTGCTCGAGTCCGACTAAGCCAGCATTAGGCCAGGTAATTACAACCGTTGTTTTACTAAGTCCCATTCATACGGACTGCTATTGAATAATGTCCTTCTTAGGAGCTATTTCATATATCTGCTCCCTCTGCCATCTCTGCAAAGTCGGCAAAATTCTCCCTCACCTTCAGCTGATCCCTGACTCAATAGGTTTTAAAGAACGAGGGTTCCTCCAGAAAATTCTGCTTTTGTTTCCCGGATGGCGGTCACCGTTGTGGTTTTGTATTTTCAAATGTGGTCAAGTAACCCAGCGTCTCGCCGCGGAGTCTGCCCAGAATTCAAAATGGGATTCTGAAGGGATTCACTGTGGATCACAGGAGCGCCTGCCTTTGATCCCTGCATCGACAGGGGTCACATCACATTCGCACCATAATGATTATTATTGGTGCATTCACAACATGCGATTCCTCCAACTAATTTCAACCTGTTTTTTATTGTTGTTGTTGTTGTTTTTTTTGGGCCCTTTTCTCCTTCCAACCTTTAACTTCATTCAAGCATCAATTAGGACACTCCGGCTTATATTCAGCTTTTTCACAAGTTTCATACTTATTATATATTCAACATTTTCCACAATTGTTGGAGTACTTACTAACTACCCACCTCCCCTCCTCCTCACACATCCAAACGCGAGTCTTTTTCTAGTTTGCATGTATGTGGTTCTCAAGCTATCGAGCCTGGGAGCTCATTTCCTGCTTCTGAGTATTATGGTCTGTCGCCGCCAGGCTGCAAACTGTCCATACTGGGGAGTGAATCACCCGGGCCAGGTATATCAAACCGAGAACGAACCTCACCTCGTCCCTGTTTCTCTGCCGGCGTGGGTTGGGTTTTTTCTTTGCCTTCCGTCGAACCCGTGTTGAGTGCGCACGTCTCCATGGGAACGTTAGGTTGCCTGGGGTAACCGCGCATGCGTCTGTCGCGCTCGCTCGACGCATGCGCGGTGGTTGTGGTGAGGACTTCGAAGGACGTGTACAACACTGTTTGCGCGACGTCTTGGTTTTCTGACGGTAGTCTGTAATATTACAGAACTCATATCTGCGCTTCATGGTCACAAACGGTCATATTGTCAAACACGTGGTCTGGTGACGTAACCTGCAGCGTTCAGGCCAAACAGGGCCGTTTCTAGCTTTTGGGGGCCAAATGCTATCAATCATATTCAATACACATGTAAATGAAAGGCAGTTTAAAAACCTTTATCTTTTCATAAATGAAAATATAAATTAACATAATCTTAAAATTCCCATTTCCCCTACCCTGTATAAATACCACCAATTTAAAACACACCATTCTATATTAGAAGGTACAGTGTGTGTGTGCCCACAGTACGCATCCTACTGTATGTTAATAAAACACAATGCTTACTTTCCTCATGATGGTTTTGCAGTCACGTTAACATAGTACATTTAGACATTTGTCGGGTCCCGTCCAAAAGTGACATACAATCACAACAGAAGAAGAATTGATTGGGGGGAAAAAAAAAAAATCAGCAATTAATGCAAAAGAAGGCAGAGGTTTAAGAGAATCGGAAAAACCTTCAAAATAAGATAACAAAAATATAAAATAATGGAATAATGAAATAATCTTAGACTGAACAACACGCAATATAAAAAAAGTTAAGTAACATTTGAAAAGTGGTTATTTAAATGTGTGCATGTGGGAGGGGAGAGAGCCTGGGAGGAGCACAGTTGTTTTGGGAACTGAAAAGATTTGTTGTGATGATGATCTACGAGACCTGTGGGCAAAATATGAAATTAGAAGATTAGTAATGTATCGTGGCGCTAAATCATTAAAGACTTTATAATTCAATACAATTTAATAGCAGAATTTGACAATCAATTATTTATTTTCATAGATAACTGAGGCACGTGTGCAATGCGGTGTGCCAGAAACTGGAGTGATATGTTGCAGCTGCAAATTCACATTATGTAATGGCACAGGAACCAGAGTCTACAGAGAGAAGAATGAGACTGTGCTGTGCTGAGCTCTAAAACCAGACTGGAATTCATTAAAAGGTTGAAAGTGTTCAAGTACGAGTAGACCTGGGAGAGAATAAATTAAAAATATGGAATTAAATCTGTTGAATTTTCCAGTTATCGTGACCTTGCATTGACTTTGCTCCGACGTGACATCTGTTTGCTTTCTTCCAATGTGGACTTCACCAAACAGCAGCAGTCACGGGTCGCCATCCAGTGGCACAGTGACTCAGCTGCCACATGAAGGGACACTAGGGGAAAGAAGTGTGGAGTTCTGGAGACATTCCTTAATTTGCATTATCACGAATTCTATACTTTGAAGAGAAAAAAATCATTCAACATAAATCGGTGTAAAAACTGAACCCCCCCCACCAATAACATAATAATAGTATAAACATGACATTTTGCAGTAGTATGTGGTATTTAATTAGCGCGATAACATAATCTGAAACTGCAAAATACTGAAATCAAGAGACAACAGTACAAGCTCGTCTTGCTTCACAGTAAGATATTTCTGCTCCGCTTCAGATACATTATGATTTCATCTAACCTTTTTATGTAACAATCCCAAATCTGCTGAGGAGGTGCCCTGTTAAAAAACTGTGTAATAGTGGAAAACCTGCAAAGTAGTCCATCTCCTTCCCAAGCCATGGATGATGCAGCACCCTGAAAAACATTAACACAGGGAGCAAGAGCAATGTATACGCAGATGGATCCTCGCCCAGGCTGAGAAAATGTGGAATGGGTTCGCCCATGGGCAAGAATTGATTGATGGACTCATCACTGATCTTGCATCTCTGCACAGTCGTATCTTTCTAAATGGCTGTTCAGCTCTTTTTCCTCCTCTTAAGTACGCGTCTAATCGAAGGCGAGAAGTAGCCGAGAGGCATCTATAATAAAACAGCAGATCAAGTCGAACTTAGCACTCAAAATATTTCAGTAGTGAAGATTTCTCACAGAGGAACGGTCCGCCTTGTTCAGAGCCAACGGTCAATAAAAACTGTGCACGTCTTATTCTGTAACAAAAGGCAGATTCTGTTACATCTGAAACCCCTTGAATGGCTCTTTCACTCTCTGCTCCGTCTCTCCTTGGACATAGCCCGCATATCCTTGCCCACATTCCGTTATCAATTACTATTCAATAGAGAACAACTGGACCCCACATTTTCCAAATTAGGTTCATGAGTAAAGAAGGCCGTTAACTGAGAGCCGAGAGTCACTTAAGGAATCAAATTGTGTCCTCTCAAGCTCTCTGTTAATTTTGTCAGGTCAAGGTCATTTCCCCTGACACTGAAAACTTGGTGCAAAAGCATGCTGGTTTAATGAGGTTGGTTTGCAGTAGCTCTGAATCAGAAAATCTACAGGTCTGCAAAATGTCTTTTCTTTCACAGGCCTGTTGCGTTACAAAAGTTTGCAAAAAGTAATGTTTTTGTGTTTATGTTATATGGTGTGTTGTCATGTTATATATAGTTATCTTTCATTTTTCATGCTCTCTGTGTTAAGCAAATTGCCCCAGGGGCAATAAAGGCTCCATTCATTCATTCATGGACCTAAGGAATTGACATTTTGATGCACTGGGGTCTGTGGAAGTGTAAACCAAAATGACACATCCACAGGCTCAAGGAATTCTAAAAAATCTGTATCATTGACACTTTTCTAAAGCAACCTATCTACAAAACACACAGTGCTCTCGTACCATGATAAACAATTCTTATTCGCTTATTAGACGTGGGGGGTAATTATTACCCCATTATAAATAACACATCAAAAATGTTTTCATACTGCATTTATACTCTGGTTCAAATCAGCGGAAGATTTAATTCATAAAAACATCTCCCCTGCTGCAACCTGAACAGGCCGATTTGAATATAAATTCAGCATGTTGCAATGACTGCCCCCTCCATCTCCCCCCCCGACTATAGACCACCAGTCACTCACTCACTCACTCACTCACTCACACACACACACACACACACACACACACACACACACACACACACACACACACACACACACACACACACACACACACACACACACACACACACACACACACACACACACACACACACACACACAGACCTGGGCCTGATAAAGAGGCTCTTAAACCCTGAGGAAGTCTGTGTTCAGTCTTTCAGGGGGGACAATCCTTCAGTCTGAATACAACCTTGAACTCCGCCGCCCCTCCCTCTGGTTCCCCTCTCTCATTACTGGACCATTCTTCCTCCCGGCTCACTTTCTGCAGGGTCCTTCTCTTGTTTTTCTCTCCCTCCCTTTCAGGAGTTTGGGCTGAGTCCTCTCCAGTGGGGAAGTCCAGGCCTTCTCTCTCACAATGCTGACCGACGCCAAACGCCTTGTCTGCGAAGCTTCATTAGAATTCATTTGTTTGAATAGGTTCATTTCTCCTTCAGTCGCTCCCGCCCTCTGTCCTATTTTTTTCTGCTTGGGGAAATGCATATTAGCATTAAAATATCCTTTACCTCAACTTAACTGCCCTGTTTGCATGCATATGTGGCTGCATGAAAGTTTTTGTTAATCTGGGTGGGTAAAAAAAACAAAACCTCACATGAAATCACTGTTCAGCGACATAACTGTTTATCCGTTTGATGACAGCTGCCATATAGTGAAGAAAGGATTGTTTGAGAGTGGAGTAAAAGTAGAATAGATGCCGTTTGCTGAAACATGACTGGACAGATGCCCAACCTGGACTTAGCTACGCAAGATCCATGAACATATAAGATGCTACCACATGCACTCGTGTGGATTACAAGGATGACAGCACCACTGTGGTGCACTATGTGGCCTTAATCTCCAGTGGTTATGCCATAGAACCACTAAACACACACATACATGCAGAGCCTTGTGGAGTAACCAGATACAAAATGGACAGAGAAAGAGACGCACATCGCCAAAATTAATGTCTGAGTCTGTGAGCTCAGAAATAATGACAGGCTGCCAATGCCGAGGAGGGGCGGGGAAAAGAGGGCTGAAAGGATGGATGGATAAATAAGGAGGGCAGGGAGCCTGTGAGGGGCTATTGTTGCTGCTTGGACCAGATGAGGTCAAAGATATACAGCAACAATTAGTGGATGAGGGCCACAAATAATAACATATTTTAAAAGAGACAAAGAAAGAAAGATGTATAATTTACAAGTGCTAAGAAGAACACGGAAGCTCAGCTGGAGGCAGCGGCCCTAATAGCTGTCTAATATTCCAATAAATGGACAAAAATACACTAAACACGCACCCACATGCACACTCACTCATTTACGCACACACACACACACACACACACACACACACACACACACACAGTACATCCAGCAGTAATAAGCCCCTGGTCAGAGCACAATGAGCTCAGGGTCTTTTGAGGAAAGTGGAACAGACCTTCGAAGGTTTACTTTGCCTATTACACTGCGATCGGGCCACAGACACAGGCTTTGTTCAGCCACCGAGGGCCAAGGTATGCTCCACCTGATGAGCAGCTACTCACAAACACATGCACGTGCACATGCACACACTCAAACATGCTTTCATTCATTCGCGTAATAAGGACTGAATCATACAATTCAAAATAAACAAGAAATGGCCCTGATGATTCCTGCTCAGTGGACACGCGCACACGCACACACACACACACACACACACACACACACACACACACACACACACACACACACACACACACACACACACACACACACACACACACACACACACACACACACACACACACACACACACACACACACACTTCCAGCCAAAATCTTTTCTAGCCCCTTGACCCGAGCTGACAGCACCCTGTGTTCTCTCTCCACTGTAAAGAGAGGTCCAGTGATAATGAAGCCAGAATGGAGCATTTGGACAGAAATACAGCTCGAACGCTGCCAGAGCCCCATCACTTCGTGTGTGTGTGTGTGTGTGTGTGTAAATACAACTTTAAGTAGAATGGCAGTAGAGCATATCTCCACCAATGCCAAACAACCCTCTCCAGCTCTCTTAATACTGTAGAAGAATAAAAGGAAAAAGGGAAGTCGTCTGAAAATCTGCTCCAATTATACAAACTCATTGATCTCATCACAATAGATTTGTCCAAAAAAAATTATGAAGATCCATAAATTATTGCATCTCTGCACAGTCGTATCTTATAGAAAATGTTGAAAAAGCTCTGTCTCGCAATGTTTTGGAAATGGATACAAATTCCGAAGTCTGACCCTGAGACCGGATGTGCACCGAAGTTTAATGAGTTCTTCCCTCCACCAAGTTTGGTGCAAACCTTTTGTTACTTTTTGCGTAATCCTGCAGACAGCTAGACAAACAAACCGGCGAACAGACGCGTGGGAAAACAGAATAACAAGCCGGTGAGTCAGTGCCGAGGCAGGCCTGCAGCTGTTGAAGTGGCTGGAGAGGGCAGAAGAGATGAGCGTTGATCAGTAGATTTCTTTTAATACCACCATTTCTGACTCAGCATACCTTCTGTCTGGCATTATTCAAGACTACTCGCTGTATGAGGCGGGACCAGGCGCACAGCAAGTACAGAAGTGCATCAGTGGAGAAGTGAGAAATTCAGAATTACATGTTGTGATCTGGGAATGAATGAATTTGGAGCCTGGACAGAAAAATGATGTTAGAGGAATGCGGTGTGTGTGTGTGTGTGTGTGTGTGTGTGTGTGTGTGCGTAACCTTCAGAGGTCTCCTTCAAACTCGATGACATCACCACTGAGCCTTGGATCCCTTTCTCCAGCTCCACCAGGGCCAAACTACGACACAAACGCACAGTTTAAGCTGGCAATCTGTCATCCAAGTCCCAGTTTACAGTGGAAATTTGATTGTCCCTCTAATTTAATCTGGGTTTACTGGAATTGTACAGCGTTTCATCCGTGTTCTAAGGATAAAGAAGAAAAATGGAGCATTCGGTCTCTGACACTCTGGTACAGTAACTGCCAGCAGTTCTCACTCACATATACAATTTTATACTTCATTCCACGTCATGGATTATTAATGTCGTTTACTTTTTTCCCAGAATTCCATCAACCTTCAGATTGACAGCATGTGGCGCACACACAAACACAAACTAAAAAGATTTGTAAAAAGTATGAACTTGTGCATGTGTAACAACCTTAGACACAAATAATTTGTGGACAAAATTAATATATTTTTTTGATATATTTTAATAATTTATTCATCATTGCACCTCAATGACTGAAGAGCTCTGCATATTTTATCATTTATTTCATTCTGGTACAAATAAGTCAAAATAAATATGTAATAAATTAAAATCAATAACTAGATATCATGCTTCCATCTCAATATTTTGGTTGTACATTAGACATTTTTAGAGGTTTTGGAGCTCAATATGGCTTCACAACTTCATTTCATTGTAGCTGGACCAAGTGAAAACAAAAAAGTCCTGACGACTGAAAATGAGAAACTGTTCCATCTGCTCAATACCACCAGCCTTAAATCTTTTCAGAGTGGTTGCTTAGAAATGTAGTTAGTGGACACGAGCGCTCGTGTGGATAAGTGTAAGTGATTAAATGAAAAAAAGCAAGGACTTAGTGTTCCTGTCAGAGTTAATCAGGGTGCCACTGTGTCTGTATTTCCCAGGCTAATGTAATCCGATTGCCCACGTGGTGGTGCTAGCACTCCGCCTCCTTGAGGGTCTTCATTAGGGAGTTGTAGTGGCCTCTTTCGGCTGAATGCAGCCGCAGTGCGCTTTCTCAGCAAAGGTTTTTTTTTTTTTATGTCAGATACATACATTGGTTAATTTGTGTAAAGCTGTGTACACTTTAAATATAGCACCTTTGCAGTGGGTATTTATGTTGCAGCAGAGTTGGAGTTGATATGAAGAGGGACGGACTGTTGCATTACACAAATATAGAAATGACATCATGCCTATACAAGGTACATGATGTGGCAGACAAATGTGTGTCTGAACGTGTACAAGTGTTGCACTTGAAGAGGGGCTGGGTAGACGTCTGTCCCAGTCACCTGTGACAGGACCTCCACACAGCAGTTGACCCCAGCAATGACGACTCCAGGGCGTCCCAACTCAGCAGCTTCTCACTCACTGAGGGGGGCGCGCATGAAGAAGAGGATTTGAACAGACTTTCAAATGCAAGTGGAACAGCAAAGACAGAAACAGACATTCTAACAAAGGCCGTAAGGACTGTTCAGTCTCACGCACTTCAGCTAGATGGTCATTATCCATCAGTCTCATCGGCCTTCACTCTGACACGGTTGCAGAGAGACCGCAGATTACTGACACTGATGCATTCATTCTACTCAGTAACCACCACAATAACCGCAACCACATCGCGGTGACATTCACTCGTCAATATCCTCACTGGACTGATGGCGGTCCACCTCCTGGCTGCCGCTGTTTAACTGTAAGACTTTAGTGTGAGATAATGGCAGCAATGATTTTTACTTCTTTCATACATGTACATGATTTGATTTACATTAATGAATGAAGGTTTTTATTTTGGGCCTTGACTTATTTCTGACATGTGGCGCTTTATCTTAGGTAGGTTTTAGCTTTGATTTAATCTGAGCTTAATGAGAGACCTAATGAATCAATCAGGTTTCTAGATATAGTGTAGAGGTGGAGGAAGGGTTACTGCACATGCCTGGACTTGTTTTCTAAATCTAGCCATTTTTCTTTCAAGCAAGGAAATGGAAAGAATTTAAAAGTGGCTTTTGGCTTGGTTTTAGTGGGATGATGACCAAACCCACACTTGGTACGTTCAACAGCAACACTTCATTAAATCTGCACAAAGCATCTTATTTATAATCACTAGTCTGTTAAAATACAGTTGGTAAGAGAAAGTAATAAGATACATAAAAATATAGTATAGTATAAAAATGGCTGTTGGGATTTTGCCACTCGTACCCAAGGCATTGTAACTGTTATGCATCAGAGGAATAGAAGAGGGACATGGAGGGGTGAAAGTGAATCAGAGGAAAGACAATAAAAATTGAATTTCCCAGACAAACAAATTGCTTGATGTATAAGCGTGACATTTCCCTAGTTACAGAGAGGCGTGTCGGAGAGGCAACAAACCATAGAAACTGACAGTGAGGCCTCCACTGGTATAAGGAGCAGCTGCAAATCAAGTTGATGAGCATGAGAGAGCCGGTAGACCGTGGGTCGATAAGGGGAGTGAAAGATTCATCTGAATAAACCAAATCAATCAAATATTCATCAAGTATTTTGTGCACTTTGTCAACAACAAATGACACTTGAGCCTGAAAAAAAGAAAAAAAAAAAAACACGGCAAAGGAGCAGAAACAAAAATGGGAAGAAAGACAGAGCAGTTGGTGTTGTACTGTTATTGACGCCCTCTTCGATCATGCTCATGCTGATTGGGGCCTGTCCCCGGCCCCGGACAGAGAAAGCCAGATGCAGCAGGGCCCCCGTACGGTCCCCGGGAGACGGAGCACAGATCAGAGGAGTCCTGCCAGTGAATTCCTCCACATTGTGGGCAGAGGACAGAGAGGAGAGTCAGCAAACAAGGAGACAGAATGTTAAAATGGATGAGCCAACACTGTGTAACTCACTTGACAACCTAACAGTAACTATGTGTTGGGGTTTAGAGAGATTCTGTTTTCCAGTGAGCTATAATAAAAAAAGAATTAAACAAATTAGATGTACAAAACATTAGTTTAAAGTTGATACAGGTTTCAAAAGCAAAAGAGTCAATCAAACATGGGCTTTTGGTGGTGTGTGTGTGTGTGTGTGTGTGTGTGTGTGTGTGTGTGTGTGTGTGTGTGTGTGTGTGTGTGTGTGTGTGTGTGTGTGTGTGTGTGTGTGTGTGTGTGTGTGTGTGTGTGTGTGTGTGTGTGTGTGTGTGTGTGTGTGTGTGTGTGTGTGTGTGTGTGTGTGTGTGTGTGTGCGTGCGTGCGCGTGTGCGTGTGTGGCTGGGAGGGCTCACCCAGAGAGACAGACAGAGAGAGAGAGAGATGGCCACACGGAGTAGAAGAACAACAGGGACTGATGTAAAAATAGCTGACACTCACAGCTTGTAGAGCGGCAGAGAGCGGGCGGGCTCCACAAAGCAAGTACTGAGGTTGTTAACGATGACCGAGGTGAGGCACAAGGAGACGCGGCTCGGACGCAGAGTACACCATCAACAGCTTCTGCAGCTCATTGCAGCTTTTCTTCAAATTCCCTTAGAGAGAGGGAGTGAAAGGGAGGAAGGGCAAAGGCTGGGAATTCAGGGGTGAAGGGAGAAATGGATGGATGGTGTAATGAAAAGGAGAGGAGAGGGCAGGGGAGAAATGACAGAGAAGAAACTAAGTGGAGAGAGTTGGGAGTAAGTGTAAGGAGAAAGAGGAACGAGGAAGAAAAGAGGGTTTCATTTTTGTTTTCATTAAGGATGGGAAACTTTCGTCGAGCTAACGCGACCCATGAATCATGGCCCCATGCGCATCACTAACACAGCAAGATAAACACTAGACTCTGCTCTAAGCAGAGCAGAGAAGAAATCTTGGCAGCAGCAAAATCCTCCTGTGATCACATTAATATTGAGCTCAACTTTGTCAAATCTCATTCCCACTCATGGAATAAAGCAACAGAAGTGAGTGACAGATACCCACCCCCCCCCCCCCCCCCCCCCAAAACCCCCACACACTCACTTGCTCTCTGCTCTCTTCAGTGAGTCAGCCATGAATAGATCCTCAGTTGTCAGAAAAAGGGAGAAGACACATATTCATCATCGCCAGGGTGTAATATAAACACACGGAAAGCATACAGTTGTTTCTCAGCTGTCAGTGTCATACTTGAGCGAAACCTTGAAAACTTTCAGTACACAGCAGGAGGAGCCTGATGAAAAACACCAGCACACGCAAGCTGCCTCTCTCAACCACTTGACTTCACTTTAACTTTATTGTCACTAGTGGGAGGAATATTCTCACTGCAGCGGCAAATCAATAAAAACCTCCAATAACAAACACAATCCGCGCGGCAAAGCAAAGGTTCCTGTCTCAAACGTGCCACCTGAAACAAGTGGATGGAAGTTGGGCAGCTTATCCAGCTCTACAGTGGTGTTGTCCCTGTTAATTGCTACGACGCAGAAAAGAACGGTGTGAATGAAGCAGCAGTGTTTGCGTGCAAAGGCTCAACTTCTACAGAGTTCAACATTGGGGATTTCCCAGGGAAATGTGTTCTGGGGGCCCCAAGTGTGTCCCAGGCCTTTGAAAAAGAAAAACGATTTGTTCCGCTGGCTTATATAAAATCAAATAGGATGTGAACATCGTGTTTGTGAGCGTTCTGTGTTTTCTTACGGATCGCCTTGGACTCATCCAAGTTGACTTGGCATTTGGAAGCTGAGCAGCAACTCAAAGACACCACAGCACTTGAACCTGCAAAACATAAATGCACACACACAGCATTACCCACAGTTACTCCCAAATATCACGAGGAATCTTCAAAAGCTGTGGTTACCAAACTGGCGGCTGGGTAACCCGAATCTGAAGGGTCGTAAAATATTTGATACCATAGGCAAGTACTCCTCTAAACATTATTCAAACCACTCTTCAGTTGAAAAGCTCTTAAATCATCAACATATTCAAACAGTAATGGCGGTTGAAAGCAGATATTTCTTCACTTGAAGGGGACACAACGCAAAAAACACATTAATAAAACATCTAGTTATGATAAAAATATCATAATTTATGCAAAACTTCTTCAACAAAGACACAATCCCATCTAAAAAGTCAAAGTGAACGGGAAATAAATGTTTCCTAAAGGTGGTTTCTGTCATTTTAGGTAGTTCTAACCACACTGATGATGTATGGTCAAGTGTTTATTTTTCCAGGAAGTTTGCTTTTAATTTTAATTGATGCTATAAAAACGAGTCAAAGCGTAATGATTGACAGCTGACACTGACTCGCGATTGGTCCAACGCACGTATTGGAGGGATCTCGATAATGCGGCTCTAAAACACGTTCAATACTGCGCAGACTCTGGCTACGATGGTAGCATTTACCATCCCATATCCGGGATGTTTTGGCTTCATTTTTGTACAATGGTTGGAAGTGGAAATTTTAAATTGTATCAAACTGAACCTAGCCACCCAAGTCAGACGAATACAAATAAATCAACCAAAGTGGAAATTACTCACACAGACCAAACAAAACGGGAACAGTCACAAAATGTCTGTAGCATGCGGGTATGTCGCAGCCGAAGGGCAGGAAGCTCTTCTACGTGTGCGTGCTTTCAGTGCACAGCAGATGGAGGGTAGTTCATAAGTACTGTCCAGGGATTCATAGTTGTGGATGCAGGTTCATATTGAACGTGTCATAGCTTTAGCTGCAATTTTGAGAACAAGCTGACTAAGAACAAAGTCTGAGCTATTGCAAAAGTTTGATCCCAGCAGAGAGCTTAGGAGAGGTTGAGTGAGGGGAAGGAAATAGAGGAAGAGAGGGAGACCAGAGGAACAAAGGGGGAGCAGTTCATAGTTTGGAGGATCTAGAAATAAAACATTTATAAGGTAAAATAAGGTTCCTTTAGTCCATCCGTCAGCATTGCTGCAGTGAAATCAGTCTCTGCTCCAGTCAACTCTCCACCTCCGCGGTGTACTTCTACAATACCCAGCTGTGTTAAATAGCCATCTTCCTCTCAGTCTTTGGTCTGTATTCTGGGGTTGTTTCTATTTTGAATAGTCTATAAAACAATGTACCACTCTGGAACAAGGTATCCTGCATGTACAGTCTTCATTTGTACATGTATGTCTTCCAAATCCACTATCGAATGTTTACTAATCCTCCCTCTGCTCTCCCCTGTGTAAATTTAAATAGATGACTATGTCTCCATCTTTAAATTTACACTGACCTCAGCACTCCTTCTAATCTTTAATCAGTCCCCAATTCTCCACTTCCTTCCCTCCACATCCACCTGCTATGACTCCTTACATTCCTCTCTGTCTGATCAGCGCAGCTTTGAGACATACGGATTTTGTATCAATGTTGCAGCTAATCATCACACAAACTGATTTAAACACTATGTTGTCAAGCACATTAACATACTCAGCTGCTGTCTCTTCTTCTTCTCCGTCCTCTCATTCTCTGTGCATCTCTTTTTTCGAACTCCTCATTCCCCTTCCACATCCCTTCCTTGGTGTGGCACGGTGGAGCAGTGGCTTGCACTGTCGCCTCATAGCAAGACGATTATGGGTTCGACCGGGTTCCTTCGGTGTGGAGTTTGTACCCTTAACAGGACGAGCGGTGTAGATAGTGGATGGATCCCTTCCTTGTCCTCCTCCCTCAGACCCTTCATCCGTACACGTGACATCTCTGGTAGCCGGGTGGGGTCAAATTTTGTTTTTGCTGTTTTACAGCTCCTATCCTTGATAAACATGCACCAGAAATGTAAGTTTCAAAATGTAACACTGCACGCTTTGAAATGTACAAAGCCCAACAAATATACAAACAAAAAAAGAATAATTAGAAATGATTATTTACTACTGTTTACTTGAGTTGGTAATACGGAGAAAATCAGGATTACAGGATTAAAAAAACAGAGCTCAAGTGAATACACAATGGGACAACATTTTTTTTGATAGAACTCACAAACAAATTACATTAATTATGTAAATATTGGGTAAACATGCTTTTCAAATAGTTTTTGTTGTATTTTATGAAAGTTGTATGGTTCCACTACTTCTGCTATGGATGGGTGGATGGATGGACAAAGGGCCAGAGAGGGTCACTGATTATTGGCAAGTCAGAGGGAACGGGCGGCCAGGCTATTAGACAAATATGTCACTCTGAAACACTGCAGATGCAATCCATAACTGCCACAACGCAATTGTCCCTAAATGTCACGCTGTGGCTACATTGTGAACCGGCAGCAACTGAATGAAGTGGGGGCAACGAAGCAGAGCAAAGGACCATGGAGACAGAGAAAGAGAGAGAGAGAGCATGAAAGGTCAGAAGGACCAAAGAGGGAGAAAGTGTCTGAATGGCACACACTGGGAATAAATTGGCCAGAGAAAGGAAAGGCGAGAGAGGAGAGGTCCTGTGGAGACCGAGGACATTTTGAAAAGAGGGAGGAGGATAAGAAAGATTGAGACCTAAAGATCGGGGTGGACATATTGTGAGGTGACACATACAATCTTACAGTGTTTTTACTTTAAAGTGTGTAGTCGATCACTAAATGAATCAATTATCTTTATAAGTCATTATTTATTCAAACTTCGGTGGTGAGATGACATCTTTCTTTAACTCTGGATCACAATCTGTGCCTTGCGAAAATCCAGTCTATTTGCTCCACAGACAGTAATCGGAAGTTAAGCTGACATGCATGACACCAAAAATATTCAGCACATGGTTTACTCCTTTGGTGTCTACAATCTTATTAATTGTGGAGACATCAAATAAGAGAAACACCAACCGTAATATGGAATATTCAGAAACGTGACAATGGGAACATTAACTGAATTGGTGTAAAATCTTAAACTTGCCATTTTATTGTTATTGTTATTTGACAAAGCACTTTGATTGAGCGCTCATTACAAATATTGCTGATTGAACTGCTAAAATAAATGCAGCTACAGACTAGTGCAGAGGACACAAAACGCCACACAGACCATATACACACACACATGAAATGAGTTATGTTCAGAAAGAGTTCAGAAGGCAAAGGAAAACAGAAGTCACAGTCATTTTGGAAAACAGGAAAGATATGTTAGCGGCTGTAAACTTTCTTTGTAGCTTTGCCTAGCTTTCCTCCACTGATGTCTTATCTGATATCTAGTCAAAGTAAATCCCTTCAAATTTCAGGAGCCTTCCTCGGAGATGACCATAATGCACTCCACTGCAGTGCCTCGGCTGATGGCGGCTCAAGACAATCTGGTCTCCATTACAGTCAAAAAAAAAAAGCCTGAGCACGGACTGGTGTTCTCCAGTTGAGGCACACGATGCCTGTTGATGTTTGAGGCTAAATTGCTTTACAGAGACGCAGTGGAAAGTTTGGGGAGAGAACATGGGAGGTAACCAGCGGCACAGGCAACATGTGTGACTGCCTCGCGTGGTATGGCGGTACTGTAGGACAGAATGGCGCTGCGGCACTCCCACAAAAAAAAATGCATAAGGAGTCAATGGAAACAGGCAATCAATAACAAACAGCCACAGAATTGCCCCATAGGAGGCACTCATTGAGAAAATAAATAATTACGTCTAAAATAAAAAAAGTGGAAAGAGCTTTGACAGCAATGTGACAGAGCAGGCACTCCTGATGATCAAGTGGTCAAACGCTGTCCACCAACGTCTTCAAATCTTTACATCAAGTAACCACAATAAAAAAATATAATGATATATATACACTGTATATATTCATATTTTGTATACATTTCACACAAGTTATTGTAAGCTGATCTACACTATCACAGAGGGAACCAGGGACCAAGAGATACAACAGGAAGACAAATTTCACTGTGCATAATATTTCAATACTGACTTACGTGAGGGAAATATATCAAGAGAGAACACTCAGACTCTGACTTTCAAAAAGCTGCTTCCAATCCACACTGCACAGGTGTTCCTTTTACAAAAACCCGATGGAATCACCAATTCAAAAGTGAATCTGTGAGCTCATTCATTTCTTAGTCTGTTCATGTTAATATTCCAGCCTCAGTGTACACCTCACCTGCGCTGCTGGAGGTGCAACACTGACTGATGGTTATCACCAGTGGCAATGAATGTATGACATCAGCAGGTGAATACCGAATTACATTGAATCATGTCAAATATTTTAAAAATTCTAAAAGGACTGGATGCATGGTTTTGCACCAGAAAAGGAACTATGCAGCAGTAAAGACAAAACTTGTCTAATGAGAGCTCGGGCTAAGTCAGATATTTCACATGCACTTCATCTACAGTATGCATTCTTGATCCACTGTAATGCTCGTCTTTGAGGATCCACCACCAAATGCCATCTTGAAACAGGAGAACGCTACATAACCTGATTTGAAACCCTAAATGCACAGGAGTTATACTACTAGAGAGAAATGAAACAGAAAGACAAATGAAGAACAACTGTGCACCAGACCTGAACGTAGAGAGGGAAAGACACTCAGAGGGAGATGCTGGAAGGAAACGTGCTTCATATTAAGAGCTTTGAATCTTCTTGTCTGTTCCCTCACCTCTCTTCACTCTTCTCACTCGCTGTGACTTAGTGAGACATCAGTGCATATTTCTGTGACTGGCCTCCGGGATTGTGAGGTTATACCTGTGCTTGCCTCACTGCTGTCTGTCTGATGTGAATTAAGTCACACTGTCGCCCAGAAATGCAAGTGTTAGCCAGAGTGCAACTGTGAAAGCCTTCGTTCGCTTAATTTCAAAGTGCCTTCGCCTCAGTGTGCTCGCAGGACTGCAGCTAATCTCGGTCAACAAACCCTCGGTAACAACTCGTGTGTAAATGAACTGACCGTCGACTCAGTGGAGATCGCGTCTCCGAGCAATGCCTGGTTTGTTTCCAGTCCCTCACTGCTTTGGGGTTTGGACGGGAAAACTGTATAAATGAACTGCAGTGAACATCTGTAACTTGTGATCCTAAGGAGAGCCCACGCAGGGCACAGGCAGTGGTTATCTATAATCTCACTGGTTGTCCCATGAAAACAAACAAAGTGCGCCTCATCACCAACATCAACATTTTGCCCTTGTCCAAGTTTTCTTTCGACACTTTGATGAAGTTACCCCACAAACACCCCAAGGACACAGAGCAGGCAACAGTGGAAATATGGTTTTCCTCTGTTACTTTCCTTCCTAACTATCAGCTTGATTAATCTCCTACTCGGAGTCGTACTCATAAGGACATGAATGGTTTTGGGTCTTGTAACCTTCTTTGTGATCTCCCCAAATGCCCGCACAGCGTTGTGTTTTATGTGTTTTTACGGGGGCTCTTTTTCCTCTCCCCTCCAGTGGCTCCATGGTTACAGTATTGAGATCCTTGAGCTGAATATTTAGCTCAGTGAGTCAGAGGGGAGATATTTCACCTGCACGCTAGCGAACTCCATCATATTTTAGAGCACTTGAGAAAATTATTTTCCACAAATCACATCTTCTTTTGTAAGCAGCATCTAATTAAAAGAGGAAACGTCAACGTGATGTTATTGAGAATGTGTGACTTTAACTCTCGACCTCTTCACAGTCAATTCTGCCCTGCTGTAATCCTCTTTGAGAAGCAAAAGATAAATAATGTAATGTAATCCATGAGCAAAGGGAAGGGAGTCAAAACCAGTAGATGAAAAATACAAACAACACGTACTGTATGACATATATGTCAGAGGTATGGGAGTGTACAGGGAAAGAGAAACTGCCTAATACATTAAATCCCATTCAAACCAAATGCCTCTTTAATCGTTTCCGTTCAGTTTTGGTCTTTGATAAACTGACTGATCTATGTCCTCATGAAAACTGGCACTTAAAAAAGCTGGTGCATTGTTTATTTTTCGGTCAGTACAATGGCACCAATATTCCAAAGTTCAACTCACATTCTAACCTGCAACCTCTACAACCTTTTCATATATTAAAAGATTGCTTTTTTTTTTTCAATCCCTCTTGCTCGGGTTATGAGAAACCTAAAACTAATTTAAACTCATCCTTCAGCTGACATGTTTGCTTATAACCCTACAGAGACAATGGTATCAATTCCACAATTCAGCCTTGATATGTGATTGCAAAAAAACCACAACCCCTTTGGGCACCAGGATAAAGAAAACAGAGCAGGTCTTCCTGTCCCCGCCGTTTCTCGCTGTGCATGGTATGACTGCACACAATCTCTGCATGTCAGGTTTTGCTCCGCTCATTTTTTAGGGCACTTTACTTCTCCCATCTTCTCTGTGTTTCTTTGCCACACTCCCAATCTCCTCTCTGTCAAGCCCAAATGGCTCTGTCTCCCTGCATCTCTCCTTTCAATTTCCTTCCCTTATTCATCCCTTCATCCTGTGCGGCTGCTGTCTCCCCCCCAGCTGGCTCTTGGCCTCTGCCCAGGTGGGCTCTTTGCCCTGGAGGATCATGACAGCCTGCGTCAGTGTCTCCACCGGTGCTGGGGGACAGCCATGGACTGGATCGTTGTCATGTCCTTTTTATGCAGGCACTCAATGGCAAATAAAAAAGGACATAATAAGTGAATAGATGGTGACAGGGTATACAGTCAGCATACTTGCTGAGCCACATTTTAGTATATGAGCTGTTTCCGGAAATGGAAAGCATGACATTTAGAGATTAACAAATTCTAAATTGCCTTTTCTGACCTATAGGCTACAACACTCGCTTGTCTGAAGTGCAGTAAGTGCAGTAATTTCTTTCCCCTTTCATGATTGTATGTGTAAGACTTAACTTTCTGAATGCTGAATGCTCTCCTTAAAGATGTGACAAAGACTTGACCAAGGACAGGTACCTTTCTTTACTTGGTTTTTCATTCAGAGTTGGCCACATTGGATATATAGATCTTAGAGCATCTCAGTTTCAGTGGCTATGCTATGTTCGAGTGACGGGCCAGAGCAGCTTGGTGAAATATAGGAAGTGCTGCTCTACGTTGGGCTTGGACAACACGCGTGGAAAACAGGAGTGACACCTTTTACAGAGCATGACACAAGCACGTCTACACACTGACGCCGCTGTCATTTCCCATCCCGTTCCCACATTTTCTAAACAGCAAATCCAATTGAGCCCCCATTGGTCTTAACTTGAGGTTTAGTGCGGCGCACTGTTGGTGCACTGATATCCTGAGGCACCAGAAAGCGATTGTGCTTTTGACCTAAAACAACCTGGTTTGAGGTCAGTGGCAAAGTATTTCATAATCATTTTCAAGGGCATATTATCAAGATCACACCTACACTTTGCTTGTAACACAAACAGATGATCTGGTTGCAGGCTTCCACTTTGTGCATTAACAGATTGAAATTTAAAGATCAAACCCTTTTTTCTACTGTTATTTATTATGGTCCGTGGAAAATAAATGTAATTTTTACTTGTATAACTTATCATGACATATATGGAAAACTGTAATCCCATTGTGGAACTACATTTTCATATTCAAGTTTACTTTATCATTTTAATATAGTCCTCCACAGGCTTCCATACTTTTCCCACCCACAATGTGAACGTTTAATGGGTGTGCTCAGTAAAGCCATGAAAGATCATAGTTGTGTTCCGATCTTAAGCACATTGCATTTGTCTTTACTTATGACATAAGATCAGATCACATTTAACAACCAATCACGGCAGAAATTCAGGTTACCTTAAAGGGCTCACATACTTGTTCTTGCCATTGTACAGTATAACTCTGAATAGCCTTGTCCGATTGTGTAAAAAAGCAGTGTCTTGTTTCTGTAAGTCTGTTTTTGGCACAAAATTGTGTTTAAGCTGCCACAGCAAAAGTATTTAATGTCAAAGCTAATAATGGAAAAGTCCTTTCATAGAGCTTACCTCCAGCTGCTGGTCAGCCTCCATCTTCTGTTCAATGACGGACAGGAACTAGTCACACTCTCTATGGAACACGGTCACCTGTTCTTGGCCTCCTCCTCCCATGTGTCACTGGCACGCACACACAAAATTAGATGAGTAATGTAATGTATTAGTAAAAGTCAGAAAGCTGGCAAATGTAGAGCGAGTGAGGAAAGTCAAACAGCGAAAGGGCAAAGTATTGCAAAGAGAATTGGTATTTATGCCATTTTTCTTTCAGAGTTTGCTATAAGAGCATTCCATTACCTACAAATGATGTATAACAGCCACATGAGAATTGACAAGGTAAGCTACTGTATATGCTCTTGTATACTCCATTTTAAACCTCAACTGCACAATCACTTAATTTTTGTTTTTAAATTGCACAACAGCTACAATGCACATTATTGTATACAGCATTTGCTATTATATTGTACTTCTGTTTCATTTTATGTACAGTTCCTTAGATTCTATTTTATATTCTTATTTTATGTTATTTACTTATTACATTTTCCCCTTGTGCTGCAACACTTCTTTGCTGCTGTGTCAAATTTGAATTTCCCCTTATCTTGTATTATTCTATTCCATTATCACCTTAAAGTACAACACGGAACAAAAGGTGGTTGAACACGGAGGACCTTAAAGAGCACGGGCCTTTGTTCCAAAACCTGAAAGACTAAGACGATCCTTATCCATTATTTATTTTATTTTTTTTTACATCTTCTGACATTTGCAGGGTTTGAAATGCACTCAGATAAAAAATCCTGGTATTAGAGTATCTTATACCATAGGTTTGGAGAGCTAACAGTAAGTTCAATTAGCATGTTTACTTTAAGATCAATTCATTATCTTTTCCAGCAGCAGGGACATGGCTCTTGGTGTAAGACTGGTGTAAAAAGAGTGATGAAAGAGTGTTAAATGAGTTGAATGATTGGGAAGCAGGAATCAGGATAACTTGCTAGTTGAGGTAAATCAAGGCATCATTTGGTTGACAGCAATAAATTATAATAAAAGTGGACGTAAAAACAACACAGTAGGTTCCCAGTAAATTAACGTGTTTTTGCAAAGAGCTTGTCAAATTATGCGAACAATAAAAGAAGAGAGCTATTGCTCTTTGACATTACAAAACAGCCACAGCTAAAGTCAAGCCGTGTGGAAAAGGGCTACAAAAAACCCCCTAATTTTAAACGAGCTCTGGTGGAGATGAGAGCCTTGCAAATGTAATTAAAGTCAGGTCATGTTTAATGGGCACGAAAATGAAAGCCTCCTGTTGTGGAAAGCTGGGGGGAAAAAAGCTTTCTGTTCCTCTTCAGCCATGTTCAGGTAACTGCCTTCACTCCAGACAGCAACCCTCTCTCCTCTCTCCTCTCTCCAATTCAGAGGCTGCTGGACTTACGTTGGTTCGCCTAAATCTCAGGGACGTGAGTCAGACCTCACTGAGCCGCTCTCAGAGCCGGTCAATGAAGAGCACCGAGTCCTGAATGAGGACGTACAATCAGGCAGCGGCAAACAAACTAGAGATTCATGTGACGGCGCCCATCATGGCCACGTGAACACAGAGTCTGTCAAGCAGAACAGGTAGAGATAAGGAGAGGGTTTCACCTGCACATACCGTACGAGCACTTCCTCAGATGTCACAGGTTAGTAGGAACATCAGCGGGCCTTAAATTCAAAAGCACTGCCAGCAAATAGGGTGAGGCAAAGTCTGCCTGAGACCGACAGGGTGGGTTTAGCTGGTTAATTGGTGTGGCGGCAGGGCTTCCTGAGCTCTTGCAGTGATACGGGTGCTGCTAGCAGCTAGTGGTCAGAGGGTCAGGATGCCTCGTCACCCACAGAATGGTGATTAGCTCTGTGTAATGGTGCCTGCCAGCCCAATTAGTGGCATTATGTGGGACCACTACCCCTGTGCCACTAATTACAACCAGGCCGAGAGTGTGTGTGAGCGAATCAAGGAGACGCAGAGGGAAAGAGGTGTTTTGTGAATAACTGTGTGTGTGTGTGGCATGCATGAGGAGGAGTGGAAAATGTGTGTGCATGTGTCCCATGTCTGCGTCAGTGTGTGTGTGTGTGTGTGTGTGTGGCATGCATGAGGAGTAGTGGAAAATGTGTGTGCATGTGTCCCATGTCTGCGTGAGTGTGTGCGCGCTCTCTGCCACCCTGTCACTTACAATTAGAGCGAGCCTCAGGTCTTTGTTACACCATCACCTGGCTTACGAGACCTCATTTGCTCGACACCAAGCGCCAATCAGCCATTAATGCGTTGATTCATGGGGAGGCATGACCCACCGTCCTCAGTTGTAATATGAAGGAGCTGTTGAGGGGTACAGTCCTCTGGGGAATAATTTCATGTATCTGAGGGATGTTGGAACACTGACATATTTCAATTGAATCTCTTTTTTCATTTAGTTGGTCCCAGTGAACAAAATACACACGGGAGCAAAATTAGAAACATTAGAGAAGAGTGGTCCCAATACAGAAATGCTGCAAATATCCTAACAGACAAAAGGTGAAATGGAAGTTGAAATAAAGCAGGTAGCAGAACGTTCAGGAAGCACTGAACACAAACATGTTGCAGTGGCTGTATGAAGTAAAGAAGAAAAGAGTAACTGCACTGTATTCCGCCTAATTCAATATCTGCATTAAAATAATTGTATATACTGTATATATATATAAAAAACTCACCATGACGAACATGAAAAATCAATGCCAATTGTAATTTCTGAAGGTGGTAAAATTTTAGAGGCATTGCAACTCTTTCACTTTAAATGTCATATTTTGGTGTCACCTTTTCAAATTCCCTACATGGAAAATAAATAAACAAACTAATCAACTTATGAAAATGCAACTAATTGTATAAATAGCTACGGTCTCTCTTAGTTTGCTGAGGATCAGAAAATTGAATTCACAATGGGACCAAATTCACCTCCACGTGGCTTCTAAAGTGATGTGGCAAACGTCATTCAACCATCTGAGGAAAACAACTGCGGAGGTGTGTGGGCTTTTGTGTTCTGTGTTCTACTCAGCAGACCCTAATGGTCTGAACTATGCTGAAACAAAGTTCTTTAACAGAATAAGTTTTTTTGTTTTTTTTACGATATTATAAAAAAAACAAATCAGACATGTACCTGCATTTCCGGCACCAATTTACACACAGCTGCTAGAGAGAAGCTGAAGTGTGCAGTTAAGTGCTGAGGCTCTTCAGCCTCGAAGCATGGCAATGTGATTCACACTGTGCTTTTTTTCATAAACTTGTGTGTCGACGGCTGGGAAGTAGGTGTGTGCACAGTGAGTACCAAGCCAAACACATTAGCAGATGAAATTTTCTGCTCTGATTATGGTTGAACACGCAGGGCTATTCGTCTGTGTTAATGTACTTATTGAGGACTACGGGTCAGAACAGTGTGAAACAAGCGAGAACACGGATTGTCAAAGAGCGGAGAAGATAAGAGGGGAGAGGAGAAAGGAAGGGGAGCCAGGAAAATATCGTGTACCAGCTGATATAGGACACAGTGTGCTGCAGGAAACAATGTCAGAATGCCTCCTACCGGAGGCGCACACTGTGGAGGTTGTTCCTGACTCGTTTCATCACGTAGCTTAACAAGGAGTTTCCAACACACCGTCTTTCCTGGCAGACCCCGACAGAGCATCGTAATACCTCCAGGTCGACAGACAACAGCTTCATGTTATATGAATTAAAATGAAAAATAGAAACACGTACAACAAGTCTTCAGTCAGCCAGTAAGTTCAATTATTTCAAGCTCTCAGACTGTACCCGCACTGATGGTGCTGATGGGAGAAAAATGCATCATCTGCCGTGTCGAAGCCTTGGCAGTGAAACATGTTGACCGATCATAAGTTACTCACCACATCAAGATGAGTCACACCTGTCACTGACTATTAACTTTCATCACTCTGTATGGTTTACTGCTTTTACTTTAAGGATCTCTGGGAAAGCTGTTAAATAAAGGCTATATGAAATAATTGAAGTCACACTGGAAATCTGCCTTTGTCTTGTACAAAATGTTATCTGCAAAGAAGTTTCTCTTCTAAAATTACTATGTAGTCTGTACTATACCTGTATGCTGCACGCACGCGCACACACACACACACACACACACACACACACACACACACACACACACACACACACACACACACACACACACACACACACACACACACACACACACACACACACACACACACACACACACACACACACACACACACACACACACACACACACACACACACACACACACACACACACACCTTGCCTTTGTCACTTTGTTCATTCAAACATAAAACTGACCACAATTGCCAACCTCTCTGCTCTGACTTAATATCTGTATGAATTAACAATTTCCATGGTTATCCAAATGAAAAGGAATTGGAAAATCACACTATTGGAGAGTCGATCTGCCACATAAATTCAGTTATAGGGATGAAAGAAACAAAAACTGGTCAAGTGAGAAAATCTAAAACCTTGATTAAATGTTTGTCCAATAAATTATCACTTTCAATTAACACAGAATTTAAATCTTGATATTCTGGAGGAGCAAATATTTGGAATAAAATATTGTGTCCCCAGTGAGATTTTTTGAAGTATTCAATTAAGAATGAAGACAAAAAACTTCTTCTTGACTCCCTCCCAAAGACAAGGACAGAAAAGTCACTTTAATGGAGCTGAGTGAAGAGGATGACAGGGACTAACAGTACAAAGGCAGAGGTGATACATCAAAATGGTAATTAAGGTCATTAAAGCAGGACCCAAGCTTCTTTATCCTGTTTTTCAGTAAATCATTAAGAGAGTCATTAACTATAAATTGTGTCCAGTATCTGCAGAGCAGGTCTTTCAAGGACCTTTCTGACTAGAGAAAAAAAATCTATTTGAGGTGTTTGGAGGACACAGTTCGCTCTTGCTGCATATACTATGGTGTTGAGTTTTTGAGGAAGGCACTTCATCTTCGACTGCCCTAGCAGAGTTTGTCATCACTAACAGTAGAAAAGTTTGGATGCAAAGTTCTCAGCATAACTGAACTAAGCACCTGCTCAGAGCCCCTGTGTCCACTAGACGGCTAGAAATGTCTCTCAAGAAAGATCAATAGGTTATTTTTTATATATATTATGTCAAATGCAATCATACAAAAACACAATATGTGAACATGCTGGCAGGTCAATACTAATGGGTGTGTGAGATGTACAAAAGGTGCGCTCCAAAAGGTATGATCAAACACTTACAGTAGGTATTTGAGGCACCTAGGGGGTGGGGGTCTTAACGTAAGATTCTGCTTAGGTCAACGTAATGCCCCCTCTGGCCCTGTGTGGCTAGGTGCTCAGTCAACCTTTACTGGATAAATGAAAGTTGAAAGAAGACAGAAAGCTTGATTGAACCAGATTAATAAATAAGAATTACCTCTGCCTTCACATTCAAAATGTCTCTGTCGATATCGGAGTCCTAAACAAAGATGCAGATAGAAGGGGGGCGACTTTAAGCAGGCGAACAAATATGAGATGACAGCAAATTATTGTGACAAATGGCGACTGTGTAAAGTGTCCCGTTTAGTGGGGATCAGCAACATAAGGGCGGCAGTCTGAGACAATTAATATTTAATGTCCAGACAGTCACAGCAATATAATTCACTGCAATTATGTGCGAAATGAACTTCTCCTACAGAATCGGAGACAAAACAGTCTCCGTTCCTCTGCTTTATTGTGATTTTGATAATTCTACTCATTGTTGAGAGAACTACTGCAGTTAATGATGTCGTGAAGCAGCAGCAGCAGCATGAAGAGTGTGCGAGAGGAGCTATGGTCTGTAACAGAAGACTGATGGAGGCTATACGAGCTCGTGGTTTAATCTAATCTTATTCATTTCTTTCTTTGGTTCCAGTAATCCTTGTTTTAATTTCTTCATGGTTACGGTGGTTTCCTTAGCAGGAGGCATCAGATATAGTCACGTCCTTACATATAGTCAGTGAATGTGCGTGCCTCACATAGTACGTGTGTGTGTGTGCGCGACCTCACCTCGTTTAAATTCATGCTTGCTGTACTTTTTGGTAACTTCCCCCTGGCACAACTGGACCTCAGATGGGACGCAGCCACACTGTGATTGGAGACTGAATACTTAAAGGGCACAAAATACAACTGGAACTCATTCACAGCCCACATGCATGGACAACAACATAAACATTTTTTTTTTAAAATCTGCCTGCACAACTGTCGGAGGACTCTTGATAACATCACAAGGATACAAGGCAATTTCCTGTCATTTCACCACAGTTACATTTGTACTCTGACAGTATACATTCACACAGAGATTATTGCACAAGTAAGCTAGTGCTCAGAGGCACAGCACTAATTATATTAAAAGACCATACTAACTTGAGATTGCACAATTCCCTTTGTGAAGGGAATGGGGCTGTTGTGTGAGAGTGGGTCTCTGTAAAAGTGTACGTTCACATTCACAGCCTGTGGGAGGGAAAAGCTTTTCCTTGTGCAGAATGAACACCTAGAAAAAGCAAGAAAAAAAACCTAGATTATTAATTTGCACGCGATAAAATCTGAATTCATACAATTCTGATTAACTGCAAAAATCCTTCATCAGTGGAGCATCTGATTAGTTTGTCATTTGTAAATGGAAATCCATTCACACCTACATGAATCCACAATACCCACGCAGACAATAATGTTCAAACTAAATGTAAAACACAGAAGCACTATATACGAAAGCCATTAGTGGAGTGCTGAACCACGTTGTTTCTACAGTAATGTGCTGCTATTGATTGGCATTGGCGTGTGGTGAAGTGGCACATTGACAGCAGTGTGTAGAGAGCGTAGCCTGGTACTGAGCCGCCTTCTCTCTCAGTTACAGGGCAGCTTTTAGTTGCACCTCATGCTGTGCTTTTCAAAGGAGTTTCAAACTGGGCCTGAATCATAAAACTGGCAAACAGAGTGAACGCAGCACAGACCCATCAGAGGGCAGCAGATGAGGACCTCTTATATTGATAGTTGTAATGTACGGGATTGACTGGACAGAGTTTGACGAGTGGAATTGACGGTGTGAGTTGATCCGTCGGGGGAATTATGCACTGCGTGTTCTTTTAGACGTGTATGAGGTGTGCGTGTGTGTGTCGTGATGGCGTCTTGGAAGAGTTAACTAGGCTCATGAGCACTGTAGTGTCAGGTTGTAGTCCTTCACCTGAGTTTTCCTTGAATTTCTTTCCTTATGTCCATCAGGTCCCCAAACATGAGACACACTCAGGGAATCCCCTGACACACAAAACACTGTCACCGACACACACACACACAAATACATACATACATATAAACATCCATCTCTCCTGCTTTATTCATCAATCTGTAAGTTAAGATAATGCCATCGATCGACTCTTAAAATGATTATTAAATCACAGTCCCTCCCAATCCATCATCTTTTGTGTGAGGCCATCTTTACTATATTATTATCTATATTATCTTTAGTAATAAATGTGGCAAATACTGGCGGTTGTTTGTCGGGCCAGCTGCCGTGAAGTAGAAGAGTGAGCCCCGCAAAAGGCCCCCACATCACTGAAATCCCTGAAATCAAATCATAAACCAAAGATCATCCAGTACACTCAAAACAACAATGCCCATGTTCTTTGAGGTATGCCCCAATGTTGTTATCAGCTATGTCAACTTGGCTGGCATTGTTTTCACCTTGCCCATGGAATAATGTAGCAATGACTATTAAGTAATCACATATAAATGTAGTAATGAAAAAAGGGTGCTCATGTAATAATATACTAGTAATGAAAACTGTGTACTCATGTAATAATGTACTAGTAATGACAAATGAGTAATCAAGTGATAATGCTGCAATGTGTACTCATGGGTCAGAACATTGATGTGGTAAAATCTACAATGTTGCATATTTACACAGAACTACATTCAAATGTATTATAGGGAGTACAATATAGTATAATATATCATAGATATAGGTGAATTACTGTATATGTAAGTAAATAAAGTCATGAAACAAGAAATCAGTAAACTGCACACACCACAGTTATGTTTTTCCAACTGATCTGTGTAGGAATCACTTTTGGATTTCACTGTTTCACACCAGTAAAGATCGTCTCTTCGTTGCAACCTTGTTTCTGATTCAGGCTGATGAAGTTGGTTTCTTTTTGAATCAAGATCTTGCGGCTCGAAGTTTATTTGCACAACATTAGCATTTAACTGGAATTTTTAAAATAATATGACAATGAAAACAGAGGGGAGAGATGCTATCAATAAAATGCCAGTGAGATAAAATATTGTGCCTAAATAGCTTTAATTAACTCACAAATAACAAATTAGAATGAAAAGCTAAGTCACTACTATCACACAACCAAAAACAAATGACAAAAAAAAACAAAAAACAGGAGGATAACGACAGTGTCTATAAAACAGCCAAAGAAATAATAATTATTTGTCCATCATGAAATAAGGGAAACTGACCATATACGTGATTCTGCAAGCTTTTACCAAGCATGCAAAAACACCTGTACAGCCCTTCGACGATTTGGATGGTTTGAGAACAGCAGGCACATGCATAGCTAGATTAGTCTGTTTGGTGGTTTGGGGATATTAATAAACCAGAATAACACACTCGAGGAGGAAAAACATTCATATTCCCGCTTGAAAAACAATCTGACATTTTCAAAAATTGATAATCATCTTTCTAGTTGATAATAGGAAGCTATTCTCAGACACATTATTGTCTCTGCAAGAATAACATTCAGTACGGAATTTGAATGCAACAGAAATATTAAGATTCAAAAACAGCCTGTGTTCAGTTAAAGTGAGAGCTGTGTTGAAGTGACCCCTCATCTCTCCAGTGACCAGATCCAACCAGGTGCAGCTGGACACATTGTATTAACATACACTGAATCTGACAGTATTATGGGCTTCTTTGTGCTATACCGAATCCGGTGTGACCCCTTTTTTTTCTCTTACACAGAAAAAGCTTTCCAAAAAGGAACTGGTGAATTGTAAAAACAAGGAAAAGACAGTTACTATATAGAGTCTGCCTCTTTATTGCCATTGCTTTGGTCATGACAATGTAAGCTTTAATGGTGATCAAAATTTAATAAGTTCTGCAATGGATTTCAATCGCGTCCTTAGGTTTCAAAAGGATCCAAAGGATTTTCCATGAAAATGTCAGCGCAGTTAGCTGATATCTTCTCTACATATTGGTCAATAACACTGTTATGCATGAAAAACCTCAGATGAATATCATGCTCATATTAAGATTAAGATGTGTTTGTGCTTATAGAGTGAATCATTCCAAGGAGATTACAAGCAAGGGTGAGCTGAACTGTAGTGCTTACAAAGTATTGATAATATTCAAATTTCCAGTTGATAATAATCAAACATCTGGTGCGAAAAGTGAGTGCAAGAAGCACTAACACATGTAAAAGAAAGACGAGAGAGAAAGAGAGATGCAGGTTACCTGAGGAAGTCATGATGAAGTCTGGTGATGGGTGAAGACCCTGAATCACCCAAAAGGAGTTGGAGGAGGTCACACACACACACACACACACACACACACACACACACACACACACACACACACACACACACACACACACACACACACACACACACACACACACACACACACACACACACACACACACACACACACACACACACACACACACACACACACACACACACACACACACACACACAGTTGTGTCTTCTGACATCTAGCCATCATCTCAACCACTGTGCATATCAAAGTAAATACCTTACTTAAATAGACACGGTTACATTCAGTTCCTTGTTATATACAACTTTTTCTCTGCAATGGTTTAATGAATCGAAGAAGTGAAGACTGTGTCAGGTTAAGAGTCTCCAAACAATACACTGCCGCCACAGAACAAGGAATCATTTAATTAACCTATGATGAAATAGAAAACAACTGAATTGAAATCAAATGTTGTTGCTTTTATTCTTTCAAAAAGCCCCAAGGTTCTGTGTGAGCCCTAATATCACACTATTGAAAACTACAATTACTTAATTATACAGGGAGTAAAAACAACGTGATCCTGGGTTTTAAATGGCTACAAGCAGATATATTTATTGAGACATGGTTTCCTGATGACTGTTTCAGAAGTTTGAACCTAAAAAAAAAAATCAGCTGAAATTAGTGAATTGGGAACTGCAAAGCTAAGGAAAATAACTACCCTAATAAAGTCTGGGATAGTAGTAATATACTGATACAGGCTAGGGCAGACTTGAGTTCAAAAATCCTTTTGGAAAAACTATTTTATATAATATACTCCATTTCAGTAATTACTGAAATGGAGTATATTATATAAGATATTTTTGTGATTTTGTAATCTCACAAAAAATGACTGGGATTGGACTGAGCTCAAATTGTCAAGATTACTGTAATCGAGTGCATTCTGTTTTCTTGGAACAAATTTTTGTGGCCCCGTCCAGAATGTGTTTACAGTCGATAACTGTGACCATCTCATCCATCATCATGTGTTCCTGTGTGAGATACTGTATCCCTGAGGTTAGGGAGGTGTTGTATCTTGGCGGGAGTGGGAAGAAATTGAGCTGTAACAGCATAATACAGTTCTAAACTGGCCCGAGTCAGAATCTCTCCTATGGGCTTCAGCTCCTTAAAGTCTTTGAGTTTTTGGTTGATCATGAACTGTAGATCTGCCTGATCTGGGAGAGGACGGGTCTATACAGGTTTTCTGCATCTTTTTTTATGTTCCAAATCCCCGACAATGTGATTCATAGATATTTCATGTTCTGAAAGAAAAGAAAGAACAGGAAATGCATATGTAGATGGAAGATGAAGGAGACTAATACAGCTATTTCATGTTGTCCACTTCATATATTTCAAGAGGCAAAGCAACTCTGTAATTATTTCCTGAATGCAATACGGCTAAAAAGCAAATCTATCTTGTTCCTTTGTGGCAGTAGAATAGGCAGGCAGAAGAGTGGCGAGAGGGAGACGAGAACAAATAAGGGCTGAAAACCACGAGCGAGAGAGGAGAGCGCCGGGGACAAGTGGCGGAGGTAAGATGGACAAGGAAAGGTTGAAAGGAGCACAACAACAGAGATGAAAGACTGCCAGAAAATTGAAAAAGACTGAAATGAGACAAGAGGTGAGGGGGAGAGGGGGAGAAAAATGAGTCGAGAGAGCAAGGAAAGTACAAAAAAGCCAAATAACCCCCCCCCCCCAAAAAAAAGAGAAGAAGAGGACGAAAGAAACAAAGGAGAGATTGGTGCAAGCAGAAAAATGAGACGGGGGAAACATTTGCAGGCAGCCATTCAGTCAGTCATAATCTCTTGGGTGTTGGATACGAGAGAGTGCAATTTTGCAGTGGTTATCATTATCATCACGGCTATAATCATAATCAGGGTAATTCCAGTGTGGCGAGATGGAAAGGCGGATGGCAAAGGGTGATGGAAGAGGATAAAATGTCAGATAGGAGGAACAAGGACATTACTGGGTGTAACCATGGTGAAATGCACAGAGGCAGTGAAACAGTATAGGTGGAATAGAGTAAAATAAGGAGAGATATAGAAAACAGAGAGATGACTAAAATGAACATGTACCTCTTTTAATTAATTCAGACACTATCACAAGGTTAAAATTGCCTGTTTTGTACTAAATAATGAGTTTTCGGGACAAAAGGGAGCAATTGCAATGTAATAAAGGAATATTACAATAAGGATTTTAGTAGGATGCAGCTGAGAGTGTTATGAAACTCTTTAAAAAAATTATACTTGTGTAATTATTCCCAATTAACAAAGCTGTGGCTGCCTGTTTATATTCTCTGTTTATATACTGCTATTACTACCAACCCTGATAGTGGTAGTAGTAAAAAATAATGTTGATTATAACCATCATCCTCATCATCATGATTAGAGCCCAAAGCTCTTTATCTTTATATACAAACATAAGGGATGCCTGTGAGACCACAGCAGTTGAGATGAAAAGCTAAAATATTGATTTCTATCACAGATTATACAGCAATGACAAATTGTACTGGAGAACTTTCAGAGCCCTGACTTTATATGCAACGTCATGAATAGTAGAGTAACAAATCTGAATTCATGGCTACAGTACAATAGTGCACATGGCTTAATCAGAAGAGTGTGGATTGAAATGCAAAAGAGAAGATTTAAGTGGCCATGTTATGCTTTTACCTTTTTTCTTCTTCTTTTGCATTTCTTTTCTCGTAAAGCACGTATATCACCAACTAAATCATCACAAGTGTATTGGCAACGGACATTATGTTGCTGTTTGGTCTGTTGAGGAGCTATGATAAATACCAAAAGACTTACGACAATTCTCTAAAACGAACCAATATACACCATGCATCTATTCTCTCTCATTTAAAATAATACTATGAATCTCTAAGAGTGAGATTTCCTATAAGACACTCAAAAATATTAATTTTTAGAGACAAATAGAGGCTTGAGACTAAGGTATCAAAACAGGTGAGAGAGTAAAAGCATGGAGGTGATGGATTGATACAGGCAAAATGATTCAAGCCAGGTGAGATGCATCAAATTGGAGAAGATAAAGGGAAAAAAGAGGAATTGAGCTATTAAAAGAGGTGCATGGCTCTGAGGGGAAAAAACGGAAGGACGAGGCAGAGTGAAGCACTCGGAGAGGCTGGAGAGAGGAAGATGAATAGACGTGCAGATGAACAGAAGGAAGGAGAGTGGATGAAGGATAGAAAGCTGGAAAAGGCACAGTGAGAAAGAGAGAGAGAGCAGGTGTAAGATTCATGGAGAGCACTTATCACGAAATATATATGAATCCGTGGCAGGAAATGAGACAGATGCAGAAGAGGAGGGAGAAATGGCGGGGAAAGAGCTGCCAGGTTAGAATGACTCTTTCTCAGTGTTGTTGCCTGGGAAAGTTTGGTGGGTAATGGTGATGGATGAAGAAATACTGGAGGAGGGTGCAGAGCCATGCGACCGGGGTTGTGGTGACGGATGCTGATGATGGTGATGGTGGTATAGGTGGGTGGGGTGGGGTGTGGGGGGAGGGGGGGTTGAGAGCCTCCATCATCCCTTGCTCTCTAATAGCCCTTCATCAGAGCTGTCCAGGACTGACGTTACTCAGCCTAATTGCGGCGCCTTGGAGCAACGCATCACTTTTCCTCTAATTGCAGTGACGCCGAGACGGAGGATATTCAGAGCCTCAGTGCGGTTGGATGGAGATGGATGCTCTCTTGCACACACATCCAAAAAGAAGTAGCACGTGCAACACCTGTATCCATTCACGTTTACATGGATGCTAGTCACGTGGCGAGTGAGGATGGCTTGTGCCGAGTTATATTTATCTGACCGGTGAGAAACGCGTGCTGGCCTGTGCATGTATGCATCTATAGATTTAATTATCTAATACTACTTACAAAAACACTTTAAAGGGTTATTCCAATTTAGCATTGCATGCCCATTTAGTTGGGGTACTCACAAGATACAAATATAATAAAGAATGGTTGATCCCCCTTCCTGGTCATTGCCCATTCTCAAAGATGTTAACATATATATATTCTTATTTTTATCTCAGTAAGCAATTAATGACATCAGCTGGATTCCTTTCCTAGAATATAGAGTGCTCCCTTGACAGCAGAGGTGGAGGATCTTCGGCCTCCGGAGTTGTATATAAATTAACATGAAGAATGTCGAAATGGCCAGAATATGGACACTTTTTGGTAGAGTTTGGTGCCCAACAAGCAGCTCTCACAAGACCTTATTCTGACAGAGACAACGTTGTGCAGGCAAGTTTTATGGTGAGCGAGCCAAAAGTTAAGAAGCTGACACCTGTGTGGCTGCACAGTGGCTGCTGTGGAGCTGCTAGAACTGAATGACGTAAAATGAAGGGTCAGTTTGTCTTGAAGAACTGTCGCAGAGTGGATTACTGATATGGCACAATATCTGGCCTGCAGAAACAACGAAAACAAGGGACATAGAAAATACAGCCCAACTAGCCATTTTTGTGCGTGGGATCACTGCCACCATCACTGTTTAATACGAAGGAGGAAGTGCTGTCTTTTCGCAAGCCATGCATGCTGTGACAAGTGCAACTGGGAAACGTGTGTGCGTTTTCTTACTCTGCAAGAACAAAAACGTGTAATGACATCTGAATGTGCTGTGTGAGCGCGCTCCTTCGGGCATTTGGTGAGAGGTTTCAGGAGATGAAAATGAAACAAAAGGAATGGAACACATTTGTTAAGCCCCTTTAATGTGGAACCAGCTGATGTGCCTTACTGCCTACAATATGAAATCACTGAGCTGCGAAGCGACAACGAGCACAGAGCGAAGTACAACAGCGCTGCCTCAGCTCAAGCTTCATAAACTGTGTGTACATCTTGAGGATGCACTCAAGTGTGCATCTCTGTTCGGGACAATCTTTGCTGTGAGCAGTTCTTTTCAAAACTGACTCTTGCAAACACTCAAAACTGACTGATCCAAACCCCTGTGCTAGAGAGCTACATAATCATACATTACACAACCTCTTTCAGAAGTTACTAGTAGTAATATTAGCAGTAATCTGCAAAATGACTAATCTGACTTTATCAACCATGCACTTTCGAATTCAGCTTCCATCCATCAAAGTAGTCTTCGTTTGTACTTCTTTTGTTGGCACATTGATATATTTGAGGGCATGCTATCATCACCATCTGTCGATAGTGACAAGATGTGAATTGTGCCGTCCACATAATCACACGTGTGAATGTGTCCTCAAGCATCATAAGAACAATAAGGGAACCCGCTCAGTAAACGCCTCATAGCGCTAATAGCGGCCAAAAACACCATAATGGTGTACTTTGTACACTCCAACTGGTGCAATACAGCTAACAGGAGAGTGTGGGACACGTCTGTACACATCCACACAGACTCAAGAAGAATAAGGGCTTGCATGTTGACAGTGAGGCCACTTGGTTCCCAGGACTTGCAGCACTGGGTCCTGACCCATACTGCCATTAAAAACGCAACAGATAGATTCCGATCCAGAAATGTGATATAGTATTGGAATTTCAAACAGAAATTCAGCGTCGTGGAATAGATGATATCAGGCAGGCAGTTTGCCTGTGTGATCCTATCTCACTACTCCTGAATGAGCAATAAATACAGCTACAACCGCCGCCGAAACAATAACGTGAGCATTAATCCCAACTCAAACCCCCCCAAGTCATGTTTTTTTTAATCAAAATTGTTAAACAGCAATTACCTTTGTGTTTTTAATAGCACCTATGTTGGACTACAGATTACTCACAATATTAGTGAGCAGAGGGTATAGAGTTGTGTAGATTTTATCACATCAAATGTGCAAGTTCCATTTCAATTTGAGGAACCTGGTGCAGCTTGCCTGCAGAAACTGTGGCTTGCTGGGTTTTTAAAAGTGATGTTTTGTCCACTTTTTATGGCAAAAACGGTCCCTGATAAGCAGCCGGTAAAGTCACTAAACTGACAGAGGAGGAAACAGATGAAAGGATGAGCGGACAGTGGGATGAGACATGAAGGATGAGAGGGGAGGAGGGGGATGAAAGCAAGACAGGAGAGAGAAAGAGATAAAGGATGAAGGGGAAGAGTGAGATGGATGAAAGGATGAGGGGGAGGCAGGGATGACAGGACGAAGTGAGAGAGGAGGGTGGAACAGAGACGTGTCTCACTGTCCTCATGCAACATAATGCATTGACCGAATAGTGTCTGATTTAGCATCAACAAAGAGTTACATGCGCAAACATACACATGCATAAAGGTCATGAAACTGAGTATGGAGGCGAAGTGGGGGGCAATCCTGGCAGCAGGTGTCTGGCAGGTTGTATATGGTGTCAGGTGCGCACACACACACGTACACCACCTGAGGTCAGGTACACAAGGCCAGACGGTTACTCACTTGGCAGCGTAGCACCAGCCCTTTGGCTGCTTATCTTCAAAAGAAGCCCAGGTTTTGTTCTCAGAGTCCACATAGTGCAGGTAAAACAGTGTCCTGAATAAAAGGGTTCGATGCATTACAAAGTTCAAACTGCGTTTGGTGCCTGCCAAGAAAGGGATTTCAGTTTGTTGAACAAATAGGCAGCAGAAAAGTTATATATTATTCTCAACCCGTGGTGTGCTTGCAGGTGCTATCAGCAATAGTTTGCAGTTTAGTAATTTAGTGGCAGCGGTGAGAAAAAACATCAAAACATTCAAAGCATAAATGGTGCGTTTCTCCACAAACCCAGGTCACGTGTGACGGTGATTTTAACTCATCGTCTTCATGCTGCGCTTAGTAATGTTTTCGCTTGAGCACCATAGGAGGATCCAGCCTCTGAGGTCGGTCTTATACAAAGCAGGCAACATAATGAGCAGACGGGCCAGGACTACAGGCGGTTCAAGCCACCTAGGTTACTCATAGCACACCTTTCGGAAGGGAACTTTCCTTTTTTTGTCATAATTATGATTATGGCAGCTCCTGTGTATTAGCTCATTAACTTGGCCTTTGTGTTCTCTTACCAGCGGCAAACCCACTCGCTATAGTTTTAGTGCGATGCTTGAAGTGTGGATCCAAAATTCCTCCCTGCCTAGTACTCTACACTCCAGATCTGGAGGGGCTTTGTAGGCTCTTGTTTGAGTCTGTAGATTTTTTAAGTTCATAATATACAATACGACACTCATTATTAAATAAAAAACAAATGAAGTTCTGTCTGTAGCGCCGCTGCGAGATGTGAACCCGTCGTGAGAGCCATGCGAAAAGAGCAGCCGATGCTGAGGGAAGAGTAAAGGCAGAGAAGTCTTAACATGGCTTTCTTGTGCACCCACAGCATGCAGACTTCGACAAACCCACTGATGGAATCAAAGACACACAACACATGGAAACAATGAAATGCATGACAATAAAGAAAACCGTCTCCTCATACTTTCTGCTTCTATCAACCGCACAAAAGTTTGAACTTCCCTCCAAGTTCTCAACTAAAGAAAGCAGTGATATGAGTGACAATAATAGCATGAAAGCTGGATTAAAAAACATTTGAAGTTCATGCTATTTCCACTTCACAGACATAACAAGGGAAAGCGATTCAGCATGACGCAAATGATAAAGTGATGTGGTTGCACGGGGTGGAGGCTCGACATTTTATGTTTCTGATTCAGTTATATGAAAAGCTACCTTGGTGGCAGACAGAAATGACTCAGAGATGGGGACGTTGTTAAAGTTTCGGACTATTTCTCAAACATTTTACACGGTCAACTCCAATCTGTAGAAAGATGAAGTAATTGAGGGGGGAATGCAGGGTGACCATGGGTGGAAAAAACTAAAATGTAATATACTGAAATGCATTAGTATCTATATGCTACGTTTTTATATTTTACAAATAATATGGACTGAAGTAAACAATGATTAATTTATCTCTCGGACAAATCGCGGAACACAATTGATATTGCTCTTTGGAGAAACTCTACTAATTTACTGTAATACACAACATTGGGAAATCTATCCGCCTCAATAAAAACAAAACAACAAAACACAAATTTTGACATAATCTGGAATCCAATCATCCGTACCCTCATTTATCAATTTCCCGCATCGATTACACTCATCGTCTCTTTTTGCCTGTCCACAACAAACATCCACTCCTTCATTCACACACACAAATCTGCCATCACAAAAACACCAGGATCCCTATAGATTTTGAACCGGACATACACTCGCGCACACAAGTGCATCACACACATACACACCCCCTACCTCTTAATAAATAAACAAACCACGAAAACTAAGAAACAAAGAATGTCTCACCTGAGTGGACAGACTGCCTCCCATATGGTCTGGGCGTGATGTATCAAGGAGCAGGACCCAAATGCAGGGTGCAAAAGAAAACTATTTTTAATTAAACCAAACAAAAACAGACTTAGTCTTTCAGGTAGACAAACAAAAGAAATCCACGATCAAAAACCAAACTCACTGGGAACGAGCACGAGAGACATCACAGGAACAGATTGGAGGAATAATCACAGTCACCACGGATGGAACGGAACTTCAAACATCACAGGTAGCAAACAGGGAACAATCAGGACGAACTGACCCAGAGGACTGGGAGCACAGAGACTTAACACACCCAAGGTGGGCGGGGCAAATTGAACACAGGTAGAACACATTGGGAACAGGTGCAGACAATCCCAGGGGCAGGAGACACAGGAAGTGAACAGAAACAAGACAGGAAAAGGAAGTGATGCAGCACGAGGAAAGGGGCAACAAAGTAAAACAGGAAATAGAAAACTAAATACAAAAAAAAAACAAGGGATGACAAAAGTAACTTGATAGAGATACACAAGGATGGAAAATAAATAAAAGTCCACTAGAAAACTAAAGTTCATGGTCTTCAGAGTTCATTGGGGCAGAACCATGACACTGGGACTGGTACGGGGCACATATCATTTTTTTTTACATATTATATTTATCATCACTATAAAATTAACATTATGTCTCTTTCTTCTGCTCACTCACAAATGCTATATTCCTTACTCCACACCAACCACCTGTCTTGCACGCACGCACGCACGCACACACGCACACTCTTATCATATTATTACATGCATCATTGTACCAGCTACTCTCTGTCCACGTTTCTTATGCGCCATCTTATTTATCTTCTCACCAAGACCAAGCATCATCAGCTGGGAATAGTGTAATTATACCTGCTATCAAATATGTTGAATTAAATTATTACATAGTGGAAGTATAGAAAAATTAGTTGCTTTAAGCCAGTGAGTTTGCAAGGCGAGCTCGGTTTTGATTTAATACCCGCTCCGTCATCTAATCATGTAAAACACACAAAAGTGGTGGTGATTTGTTGGCTGTCACTTCGTTCCATTTTTAATGTGAGCCAGACTGTCACATAAATGGATCAAAGCACTTGGATGTTGCGGCTCCTTCTCAGTTTTGCACCTATTCCTCTTACCTTGTCTTTGTGCTTTTGCCTTGCTGAATTTGCAAGACAGAAACTAAAACAGTGACAGTTTGAAAACAGTTTGTCTACTTTGGAGAACTTCTAGTTGCTGCCCAGAACAAGACAACTTTTAGTCAACAAACTGATTTCCAGTTGGAAAACCGTGCTTTTAACACAGCAGCCAGGTTTCATTCGTCAATCTCACCTGTTGCCCCATTCACAGTGTAAGAACCCTGTTGTCATCCATGATGGGGAGGTAACAACCATAGTGTCCCTATAGTTCCACAAAATCCACTTCTCATCTGGTTCCTCATCTAAAGAATAAAGAAGAAGCAGTAACGTAAAATACATATGCCAGTAATGACTACACCTGAATGCACTTAATGACCTTGCAAACACTTAAATTAATATTTCTACTAATTCTTCTTCCTTAACCTAATCATTCCAAGTTGACACACATTTTGTACAGTATGTGCACTATAATTTGACTGTGTTATTCCTCAGTATTGATTTCTTGCAATACTATAAATCTACAAATTACTAAAATGTAAATTTAAAGCATCTTCACAGTCTTGAAGTTCATCTTAAATGTCAACTCTTTTTTAAAACATGAAATGACATTTCCAAATATTAATATAAAGCAAGTCCGGACCAACAAGTTATTCTCTTATTGCCTATCCTTATGTACTTGAGTTATAGTAACACATATATTTTTATCCTTCATTCCCTTCATTTTAGGCTTAATGGTTAGTCTCATACCAGCACTCCCAGTTATTTCCAACAGTTGGAGGAACACATGTTACAGTCACTCAAAACCAACAATAGGCAGACACACAACCACACACACACACACACACACACACGCACACACACACACACACACACACACACACACACACACACACAGTACATTCACATACAAGCATGCATCTTCTGATGCACCTGCATGCATATTCATAACCAAACCGTACACTGAGGAGACCAAAGTACTCCACAAACCCTAACAGAGCTAGAAATGAATGAAGGGTATTGAGGAAAAATTGAGATAAATGAAAGGCATGCTAAATTAACAGAAGAGCGCACACACACAATCACACGCACACACACAGAAGTACAAGCAGGTGATAGCATGATTGATTCATAGATAGATGGGTGGTTGTGTCTCAGCTGTTAGAGCCGTCTCATCGCAGTGCGTGGCCTGCGATGCACAAACACAGCTGGGAGCAGACAGAGGGGAACAGGTGATCAGAGCGAGAACAGTGCAGAGATAAATATCAAGTCACTGTGATAAGAGGTGGAAGGTGTGAAAGGCAATGAATTTAAAGGAAGGGAAAGCGGCAGAGCAATTAGCTGTGGGGAGATGGAACAGTGGGAGAGAGGGAGGAATTAATGGCTGTTACGGGACAGAAAAGATGTATGGATGCAGTGACAAGCATGGGGCTGTGTGTGTTCATGACTGGGTGTCTGCAAAGAGCCACGGAGTGTGTCCTGGTTGAGCGCTTCGCATGAAAATACCATAACCAGAAGGCCTTAATTGCTTTGAGTGCAGCATACGGTATTTGACTATATGAAAATAGTGCCCCATGTGTCAGGAAGGAAGCAGGCACATGTCTGCTCCCCCACAGGACGACAGTGGAGCCATGTGGCAGTGACAGACCAGAGCATAGAAAACTGGTAATTCCAAATTGGAAAAAAATGAAATGTAAAAAATTACAAACTGAACAAACCCTGTATAAAATAGTTTTTTGTAATTTACATATATTATTTGCAAAAAAAGGGCACACGTTGAATCCACCTCATGGCGTGAGAGTAAAAGTGAAGATGAGAATCTGTAGATGTGATTCAGCAATCATACCGAATGATATGATGATGAAGAGCGAACATTAGTGTGCACAATTACACTATAAGCCTTTACTAACTACATTCAGGACACTTAATTAGTTACAGACAAATATTGCAGTATAATGCAATTCAACAAAACATTGATTGAACCAAAATCTACAGCCCAAAAAGAAAGAGCTGATTAATTGCTGCAATGACTCACTGAATTTATCATCTTGATTGACCTTAGTAACATATTTACTTGGGTTGTAGCATATCTTCAACCTCCAGTGCATTTTCAGCCTTTTCTGAAGAACCATTTAGTGCAGTTCATTTACATTGACTTCATTACAAGGGCCCATGTTGTACTTGTGATGTGATCTGAGTCACTGGTGGAGGGCACTGGTAATGAATACATGGTAATAAAAGTAGGAGGATGTCATGAAAAGATGGAAGGGAAAAAGCGAAATGTTGTTTTAACCTTGGCAGGATGATACAGTGATCTGTAGCTGTGAGGCGAGACGAATGTAGACCGCACATAAATGAATACAGAAGTATATTGTTTGCTGATAGTATGCAGACTTAACTCACCTCTGAGGTAAGGTTCGGCTAAGTATCAGTAATGTGTTGAGAAGGCCGACCAGCCAGTTTTGAGAAAGAGGAAGTGACCTTGCGTAACCCGGATATTTATATGTATTGTACTGTTCTAGTTTTAATTGTACAGCTTGTGCTTATACATGCACTGTGGATGGAAAATTGCAGCCGGGAAAAGGAAGCAAACATGGTAAGAGCACATAGGTCGAACGTCAGAAAACACTGCCGACAACATCCAGGTAAAAGGTGTGGCTTCAACAAACCAATGTGATACAAGCGGAAAGAATCTCTACCAAACAAAAGGGGGAACAAGAGGAACTGAGAGATTAGAGCTGCTGTCCCAAAGGTGAACTAGTCGGATGAATGCTTGATGAAAAAAGGCACATGAAAAAGCAAGAGCCGCGTACATAAACACACACCATTTTTGTCCTCAGCGGCCCATGCAATCATGAGTGTGTGTGCACCTGTATATTGAAAGATGGAGTGTGGGCAAATATTTGGCCATAGCGAAGTAGTAATTTCCTAGCAGACGAGCATGGTGTGACAATACTTCCCTGGCTGACGAGCCTGGGCTGCAGGGCTGCAGGGGAAACCCTGGATGGGAGGGAGGACTAACTGAAAGAAAAAGGAGGAGAAATAAATGTTAAGGTGCATAAGAAGGGTGTTTTGGGAGATGGAGAATGAGGGAAGAGGAAAATAAGTCCAAGAATGACAGGACGACTAGGGCCTCAGCAGACCAGGGTGGATGGGAAGGAAAAAGCACAGTCGGTAGCGGATGAAAACTGTCTTGAGCTGGCTGGCTTGGCTGTCAGGCACCTGCTTCTGACACACCAAACTCCCGCACTCTGTGCAGCGGGGGAGAAGTGAGTTTGGGCAGGAAGAAAGGCTGTTAAGAAAAGAAAGGACTCAGGGGAAAAAAAGCAATGGGCTTTCTGGATAATGATGTGTGAGGGCTAAACAGAGACACGGTTTTAGAAAGAAAGAGATCGGGAGGGGGCAGATAGCTCTGATGGTCAACAGGACACGGCTGTATGAGAGACGCCTCTCCTCAACACACTCTCCACCTGATTGTCTGATAGTGATGTTGTGTGTGTGTGTGTGTGTGTGTGTGTGTGTGTGTGGTTGTTTGTGCGTGTGCGTTCAAAGTGCTGCGGATACTTCACTTCCAATTTCAGCCGACATGCCACTTCTATCTTGTTCTGTCTCTCTGTCTGCCAGTTTCCACCTTTCCCTAAATCTCTCAATCTTTTCACAAGAGCTCCTATCTCTCTCTATTCCTCTCAAATGTCACTCTATGTTCCCCATAGTAATATGCACTAACAATAAAAGCCACTATGAACACAACTCTATTTGAATTCTGTTCTGCCCGTCAACACGTTAGCTATGACCATGTTCTCTTCAGCACTGAGTCAAGACTTTGAACATTTCTTTTTTGGGTTTCTTTTTTACGCAGTTGTCCTGAAAAGACTGAAGGAGCAGTGTATTCAATTTCCATCCCAACACTGCGGTGTGTATCCATTTCTCAAGCGATGGGGTGCATCAGACATCAGACAAGTGTTAGAAGTATGGAATGAATAGAGCAGTGTCAGCATTTGGGAAATTAGTTTTCCACTGGAACGAACAAAACTAAGTGAGACCTAACTTTCTGCTAGTTTTCCAACAGTGAGTGTTATCATGTGACATGTCAAACGCCTTTAAAGAAATACATGTCTAAAGCAGCATTTTTTGATTTTCTTGCCACTTGCTGCAGCACAACAAGCTCTAAATATTACAGTACATCCACATACTATCCTCTCATTGAGTTGTCACGGTGAACCTGTTAGAAAGACGTTGCCTGTCAATAGATCCAGCAGATGTGGAGCAAGATTAGCATCCGCTGTGACCAATATTGACTCTCTTTTAGCTCTGATTTGGTCTCCACACACTCCTGAGGTAAATATCAGGCTCTTTATCTGCTAAATGCTCCACTGTGTCCAACAGCTAGTTGCTAAATCTGTGGATTTATCTGAGCTTTTCCTGCTGGAGACAAATGATTGCTGTAGATCCTATGTTTTTGATGGCATCCCATTCATGCAGAACTCACTGCTTATAATCGAGGTCATATATATCTATTTTCTCACACGTGGGCTCTCAGCTGGGTACACCACAGTCCCACGGGCATTTCATATGTGCACATTTCAGCACAGACCGTTCGGAAATCCCATCTCTAAGCCTGCACAGCAGATGTTCTTTTTCAAGAACACGGAAAAATGAACGAACGGCATTTTTTTGTGTATGTACGACGCTGTGTGGTGAACTTAGTGTAAAAACCATATTGGTGCCATAATGTTGTGCACTGGATCAAATCAATCCGTTTTCACAGCAGCTTTACCACCACATCCTACAAGCCTGACAAGGAAATGCTACTGAGCCAGTAGCCCACTTTGCTGTCGGGACTTTATTCTTTACTACTGCAATTCTGAATGGAGGATAATAGCAATAATACCAAAAGCCCTTTGGCTCTGGTGACAGAACCACACTGTTATTCCAGTATGGATAGTGAAAGAAAGAAAGTGAGATGCACTGACTAAACAGTGAAGGACGACGTGTCCGAACATTCAGTAAAGTCCCTGCCCCAGATGTTCGACTTTCATCGCTTTTCCTGTTGGCGTACCAGACAGGGCCCAAGGACACCCCTGAGACAGTCCAGCACATGACAGCGGGGTGTAAGATACAGGTAGGTACGGCGCACATGGAACGCCATAACCATGTGGCTAGCATACTGCAGACTATAGGCTGGAAATCCCATGGTCAAAATGGAAGCCACCCCATGACTGAGCTAAGATCCTGTGGGACTTCTAGATTCGGACTGATAAACTGGTGATGGCTAACCAACCGGAAATCGTGGTGGTCAACATACAGCAGAAGAGGGCAGTTGTGAACGATGTTGCGATCCCAAGCTGCAGCAGCATCAACAGTAGAGGTGATAAACAGGCCAAAGTCTGCCTACTTAAACAGAGATAGCGACGACACGTGCAGTAAATGTGGGGCGTTTTTTAGCTGCAAGTCGAGACGCATCTGGAATCTGGACAAACATATCAGGCAGCGGGACATTAATTTAGGGCAATGTAGCCTGCACTGTTGGTTGTGTGACTGTCAGTCTGTTGATCAGCAACCGCTCCTCCAGTAAAGATCTTTAACATGCAGATGTTGCGCACTGATGCACTTTGGTTATCACATTCTGCCCCTATTGCTGCTTTGATGGAATTTGACTATCAGATAGATATATACATGAACTTTATTGGCCTGCCCTCGGCCTGCCTAGAGGAAACACTGAATCTACATGTGCACATTTAGTACATAACTACAAATGAATCATTCAATCCATCAATCATTCTGTTCTGAACCAATACAATAATGCACACATTGTTATTTAACAAATTATCAAAAGGTATTTTGTCATTTACACATATCACTGAATCGATATTGAAGCATATTTGTTCGATCTTGAACCAAAAAGCGAATCAAATTGTGACCTGAAGAATCGGAACTGAATTGAATTTTGAGGTTCTTGACAATACCCAGCCCTAATCAAGAAGGAACACAAGAAGCTTGAAATATATACCAAAGGGTTAAAGAGGAGCAAGAAAAGACGTGGAAAGTGAATGCAACAGTGGTGCCAGTGGTGATCGGAGCACTCGGAGTGTAACCCCCAAACTGGGAGAGTGGCTCCAGCAGATTCCAGGAACAACATCTGAGATCGCTGTCCATAAGACAGCAGTCCTAGGAGGAGCTAAGATACTGCGCAGAACCCTCAGGTACCCAGACCTCTGGTAGGGGACCCGAACTTGAAGGAGGAAACATAAGCTGTGTGTTTGTCGCATCTCAACCTGCACATGCTGATCTCATGAGGGTATAAACTCAGCCAGTTTACTCACTGGTGGAGAGGTCACTTCCTGCATACAGCTATATCCAACAGTCATTTTCATGGAGTTCAGTGAATATGTCCATTGCCCCACTGGGAAACCAGGCAAGAATGAGATGGAGAAAACAACAGTGCATGTTGAAACTGTGTCAACAGGAGGGAGAGCGCAGAGATAAAATCAGAAAAAAACCCAGTCTAGAAATAGACTAGAAATGTGTAACTGTGGACACAATGACGCGAATGCCCGTAACTGGCAAATCATATCACAAATGTCTTTCTTGTTAATCAGCTTTCAAGGTTTGCATGACAAAAAAAAAGCATCAAAATTATAATTTCACAGTTGCTTTTCAATGAACATCTGTTCCATTTTGTTAGAAGGTGGCAGGGGTGTGTGCATCTTTCACTTCAAGTGACAAATAAATTAGGTCATGGTAACAATGTGCATAACAAAAGCATCGCAAATGGAGTGAGAACAAATGTCAAAAGTGAAGCAGCATTTACACAAATGCTCGTTATGGTCTGATCTTACCACAGGCTTGTTTGTTCCCTGCCTGGGTTTCGAATGACAAAAAATGCAATGTGCCATAATTTAACAGCAGTTATCTGAGAGACATCTGCTTTGGTTTGTCTGGAAGTTGCACTGAGTCGAAATCATTATTAACAACATGAGCTTATGGTTAAAAAGGGGGGAAAGGAAGAAAACTGTTTTAAATAGAAAAGAGGGCGGCAAGATAGAAAAACATATCAGGGGGGAAGGTTTCTATCCGCCTACAAAGTTCAAATGACAAAAGACTTTTAGGGTTAGATGCTTGTTCCTGTGAGATGTTAAGAGTTTTCTGGTTGTTTTTTTTTACAGCTGTGGTTGCTGCACTACATAAAAAATGAGATGATATTGCAAGCATCGACGTCTCATGATGAAGCGATGACATCCGTCAAATAATTGGAATAGAACCAAGGTGCAAGTTTTATGTCCCATGATTTCTGCAACAGTCCTTTCATTACCCTTGTTTTAGCCTCTTTACACTAGCTCTTTGTTTTAGGGTTGATATAAAGATAAAGCTGATGACCTTGAACGCCCTTAATGGCTCCTAATTATAATTTAGACCTTTTAACCCGGAATTAACCTTTGTGTAGCTTGAGCTCCTTTGGCAGATCTTCTCACAAGCCTGTCCTCCAACTCATATGACAAACTATGTCGTTTTTGAAACAGCATTTTGCGGATGCATGTGGTCGTTTTAAAGGGCGGAGTTGCTGTAGTTATGTACACGCCAGTTAGAGGTCAGTGGTGGACCTGGTAAGTCTGTCAAGTTTGTGTATTAAAATGGATTTCCTTATACTCTGTAAAGTAATCGTGTTGATTGTCTGCCATGTCACCCATGCATAACCAACACCCTTGCCTTTACAAGCTAATTAAACATGCGTTGGTGAAGCCAAGTACTTCCCGTCACCGGTAGAGGCGTGACTTTAGGAAACGGTCGATATGGTCGCCCACATACGACATAGTTTGTCGTATTAGTTGGAGGACTTCTTGCTTCTCACTGTTCCAGACAGGGTTGAATACTAAAGGGAGCAGAGCCTTTGTGGTCAGGAAGGAAATCAGGCCATCAGAGAAGTCCCTTCTTAAAACATACTTCCACCGGATAACATTTCCTGACTTTATCCAAGCCTTTAATTAATAAATCTAATTGATTTGTTGTGCTTATTGTAAAGCCCTTTTTAACTGTCTTTTTAAAACGGCTATATAAATAAAGTGTATTATTTATTATATATCATCATTTAATATTCAAGTTTCAAAAATGTTTCAGGCCTCAGCGTATGATTTCATAGGCCTCCCTGACCTCTGGCAGCATCAAGTGAAATCCTAGAAGAGGGTGTCTGGGAGGTAAGAAGCCAGTCTTGATACTGCAGTTACTTTTCCTTTTAACAGGCTGCTTTAGCATGTTCCTCATGTTCCCAGAAGTGCAAAGAGAATACAGAACTAAATGATTGGTCTGATGAGGAGCCTGTCAAACTGTGTAGCTTTGTGTGCGAGTAGGTGCAGGTGTACGTCTGCGAGAATGTACGTGTGCACAAATGTAAATGTGGGTGGGACGGGTTTCGGGAATAGAAGGTAACTTAACAGAGGCAGAGGCAGGAGGGAGGAAGAGAGAGAGACAGATAATGACAACCAGGGGGAGGTGATGCTGGCATGGGGAGAGGAAGATAGAGACCAGAAATAGACATGCAAAGAGCAAGGTGTTGAGTCAGAAAATGAAAGAAGAGATGGCAGGCACGGAGGTAGGAGGGGGAGAGAGGGAGAGGGAGAGAGAAGAAGGCAGAACGTGAGGAGGGGAAATGCATAAGAAAGATGGAGTGACAGAGAGAGAAGGTAGAGAAGAAAATGTGAAATGAAAGGTGTTTAAAAAAAGAGGTGGAGTAGGAGAGTGGGAGAGAATACGGGACAAAATTGTTTGACAAAGAAAGCAAGGGAGAGTTACAAAGAGCAAGATGTGGGGAGGACGGAAGACTGAGAGAGAGAGAGAGAGACAGGGACACACAAATAGACATGTGAGGCTGAGTCACACTGGGAACCTAGAACAAGCTGGAGGCATGCAAAATTACAGCAGGAACAACAGGGAGCATCACACACACACACACACACACACACACACACACACACACACACACACACACACACACACACACACACACCACCTTTGCATATGCAAGGGCAAAGAGCACTTATAAAAGGAACTACAATAGGAATGAGAGGTGACAAAGATGGAGTTGGAGGTTAAGCAAGTGAAACACAACAATGCGTAGGGAGAAGAGCATTTAGCTTGGCATGCGCAGTAGATGTATACAACCACACATACATACAGACACTTTTAAAAGGAGGTTAATCTTTCCTTTTTTAATCGCACCCCCCCCCTCCCATGATGACCGTGGAGGGATGAGGTATAGAACGTAGCGTGTGTGTTTATGCCTCAGAGCAGTATCAGCCAGTACCAGCAGCCAGCGGAGGTGACATCAAACGACAGAGTTCAGTCTCACGAAACAGACACAAACTTATTGTCACTATAGGAAACATCAGTAAGCAGTGGCAGTTAGGACTGCCATTCTCTGTCTGTTTCCCTCACACACGTTCACAGGAGGGTGTGTGTGTGCGTGTGTGTGTGTGTGTGAGTGAGTGAGTGACAACAGCCTTTCAATACCGTAATAGGTGTGTGACAGTGAGAAAGTGAGAAAGCGTTTCAGTGGATTCATACAGCACCAGTGCACAAGGATATATGTGTATGCATATTTACAGTCTTTGCTTCAGTGTGTGGATGTGTGTGTCCTTGTGTGTGCATGATAATTGGTAAAGTGCCTCTGCCTGTACTATATCTCTCGGGTCCATTTAAAACACTGCGAGGCGTCACCATTTTCCATTCGAGTGTATCTGTGCGTGACGTGATTGTCTCTAGGCCCACAGAGACACAACACCCAGATAAAGCTGGATCAACATATGTGACCACCATAACAGTGAGTACGGGGGGAGAAGGGAAGGACAAAAAACGACAGAGAGACAGTGAACATGAAGCATTTTCATCTGTTTTTTACTATGAGTAAATTTAGAGTTCATTAGAGTTCGAGCATTTTGGTCACATGCGACCAAAAATTTGTGAACTGCAACTAAAAATTTTCTTTGATCGCAGCGGTGCACCTAAATTAGCTATTCTATTCTAAGAATACCATGGTCTGAGCCAATCAGAGGCAGAGTAGGGGTGGGCCTTCGTCTCTGATGGGCTCTGACCCTGATATTGTTCTTCGCCTAATGTTGGTGGGAAATAGAAATCAGGCATAGTGTATACGCCTTAATATACAACAAATTGAAACGTTAAAAAAACACGTCTCTAAGAAACACAACCTGTGGCTTGACAGGTGCGTGGTCGGCAGAGCAGCCCCCTTCCCTGCAGCGTTTCAGCCCCAGGCAGCGGCAAGCCGTAGCAATGAGGAGTCAGAAATGATTAAAAAAAATATAACACTGATTATGATGCCACCAAAGAAGAGCTACCATTTACCAAATTTAGGTCCCAAATCATCCTCATGACAAAGCACCTTTATTCCTGTTGACAGTCATTTACATAATGTGTTAAAAAAATTACCAATGTATATGGGAACTGTCAAGAAAAGGCATAATAGGTGTATACATAGGTGAGTACAAAAGGCGGCGCGAAAATTTTGGGTGCAACCAATGTAAAAAGTTAGTCTGGAGCCCTGGACATGGCTAACAGTTATGAATACATATAGACTTTAAGAAGTCTATTAACTCCTTAAAATATGGAAAAGCCCTTCCTCTCACAGTTGGAAGTGCATTGTTGTCTCAAGTTCATGTCAGGGTGTAACACTTCTTCATCCGTTTCTCTCACTTCGACTCTCTTAGACTCAGTGTCCACAAAATGATTTGCATTGGTGCTTTAAGCACCAGTGTGTAGTGGGGATCAGCCGATTTTTTTTCATCAGCCTTAGCCGATGACCGATACGGACTGCCGATTTTCTTGAGCTGATATTTGGAGCCGATACTACTTTTGCTCCCTCAATTTCAATCAGTTAAATAGAATTAAATTCAGCGGGTTGTCTCGTCTGATCTGAGGTCTTAGTCAAAGTGGGGTTATGGCCAAGGCCGTGGCTCGCCTCCCTGGGTAGAGGGAGACGAGGCTCACGTCACTCTGGAGCAACTCGGGAGTTCCCACCGCACCGGGACTCGTCCGCCCGCCAACGGGATCCCCTGCGCAAAGCCTGCGGCGTGGTCAGCGCGGAGACTCAAAAAGTCCAGTTCCAGCCTGCCGAAGCAGAGAGGGGTAAAAGAAGAGAAGAGATGGGGAAAAGAAGGAGGGTACGGGGGGAGAAGAGCCAGCCGACGAGCAGAGAGAGCGCGAGGACGTGGAGGATGCGGAAAACAGCAACCACGAGCCTCGCGCCCGGCCGTCGGCGGCGCTGCGCCGCCCCTCTCCCCCTGAGATCAAAAAGTAAATTTCCACGAGGCAAAGGGTTTGGAGAAAAAAGAGAAAGACACAAACCAACCGGGTGCTCCATCCACCGCGATCCAAGACTAAGCATGCCGGAGCCAGCGAGAAGTCGTAGGAGGAGCGACGGCGGCGGCAGAGCGGGGTGGGAGACATCGAATCCCCCTCCCGCTCTCCGGAGGAGAAGGGAGAGTTGGGTACCCCGCGGGCGTGCAGCGTGGCAGCCTAGGGCAGAGGCACCGCGACGGCGCTGGGTAAATGGTTCCGGAGAGAGCGGGGCCGGGGCCGGGGCCGGGGCCGGTAGGCGACCGGATCTGCCCTCCCAAAAAAACTATTGGCGAACGTAACAACCGCCCATCGGCCGATGCCGATACACGTAAAAAACGCAAGCATCGGCCGATATATCGGTCGAACACCTGTGTGTAGGACGTAGTGACAAAAAGCGTTGATGTTGCAGATTGCGAATAACAGAATACCCCTCCACTTACACCCAAGAAAACCAACAATGGATTTCAGGTAACGTGAAAGGGCCTCTCTAGAGCCGGCGTTCAGTTTGCCCATTCTGAGTTCCTGAAGAAACATGTTGGCGAAGGTGGGCTCCGTGGAAGAGGACCTGCTATAGTTATTAAGGGGTTCATTCTAAGCTAACAAAAACTAGATTCTTAGATTTAGGAGATTATACGTAAAACATAATTAATATGCCCCCCAAATTCCTACTGACTTGGCCCACACCACCCCACACTTACACACACACACACACACACACACACACACACACACACACACACACACACACACACACACACACACACACACACACAATAGTGCTACAGTAGCCACCATTTGAGCGTAAAGGGTGATACAAAAGCAAAGAAGCTTTTAAAACTGATTAGAGGGGGAAGGCCCACTGCAGATGATGAGATACACTCAATTAAACAGGATAGGGTGATACTGTTCCGAAGGGAGCCATTCTGAACCCGTAGGAAGAGAAAACTATAAAAGAGAGAAGATTTGCAACTAGGTTGAGTGTGTTTGTGCGTGTGTGTTTGTTAGTGTGTGCCTGAGAGATAGAGAGATTTTTTTTTGATTTTTGAAAGAGATGAGTGTCAAGAGTTGACATATATATATGTTTTTTTGTCAACATGTGTGTGTGTGTGTGTGTGTGTGTGTGCTGGATGAGCTGCAGCCCCTCCAGAGACAGCGGATGCGATCATATGTTGACGACGCATCCTGATAGGTGTGATAAATGCTCCAACACGTCTGTGTCAAGGCAAAGGGTGATAATGTGTAATTTCTTGGATGGGCCCCTTGGGGAGGGATGTTGTGATATCCATAGTAAATGAGAAATGGATGGAAAGTGTACAAGAGAAACAAGGAGGTGAAATCTGCAGATAGAAGCAAACAGAGACTATTTGTCAAACAGGCACTTGCACTGAGCTAATGACAGATTTGTAATCTACAGCCAATCTGAATGGCAGAGTGGATGCAGATCAATATTGAATGTGTATGTGCATGGTGTAATGATTTGTACTGTCTAACACTGTTCCTCTGTCTAGCTGTGACCTTTCATAATATTTAAATAAGCTATATTTCCCGGAAGAGCTGAACAAAGATGCTTTTTAAAAAACTGGTACACCAGGTACAAGACAAGAATTCTGCAGCAGTGAATTTTGATTGTCGCTAAAAATGTAATTGAACTTTTTTTTGAAGTTTTTCTATATCGGCTTTGTATGTAAATACAAGCAAACAAATACAGTAGAACACAGTGCACAATAAAGAGACATTAGAGTAATTGTGGCAGCACGTATTAGGGCAAATGATATGCAAAAAAACAAACATCATGCAATTATTTTGACAGATATTGGGATTTGTACTTTTTGCATATTAGTTTTACTAAAAAAACGTCAAAAGATAATGATGTGATTTTTGCTGGAAGTACCCATAAACTGTAAATGAAGATGGATGACATGACAGCTCCCACAGGTGAAGTTTGGTGGCTGACTGCAGTATATGTAATAATTAAAAAAAAAAATCTGCATAACCTTGAAATAGAAATGAGTTTAAAGATTTGACAAATTGCCCTCATTTTTGTGGCTTCCTAGTCCATATGGATGAAATCCAACACATGTTAATGATCTCTCATATTGTGTATCTCATCCCGGTTCAGGAGCTGACATTAATGTGATGACATCGAGATTCTTTCATTTCTGCCCTCTAGTGCTCAAAGGTCCCTCAGCTTTAAAAGAAACTGTTTTGTTTGACATTCTGTTGAAGATGACTCATTCAGTTCAGCCAAGCTGATGGAAAATGGTTATGTTTAGTGACATTTTCAAAAAAACGTGACGAGTGACTTTAAGTTGAGAAGCAGAGCTATATGCTATAGAGAGAATGACGAAGAATAGTCAAAGTGGCACACAGCAGGTAAACAGATCTGATTCATACACATTTTCTAAAAGGATCCCCGGTGGCAAGTTTATTCTCTAGCCTTGGGAGCCAGTCTGTTTAAAATCTATTACAGCTTATGTCCTGTTGAGACCCACAAGCAATAGGCCCACAACCTATTTCTGAGCCTGAGTGGAAGAAAGAGGTCAGCTCCCAGTGAAGCTGACAAGATAGGTCACACATTGTCTTTTCCAAGAACTTGTTGTTTACCCTCAGACAGAAATCTTGGCTTTTAATGCCATTCTAATGGTGACTGTGGCAATTATTTGGCCACCACACTGCATTTCATATTGGTGTTGCCTTTTAAAATTTACGATTGCCGTTTTCCATGGAATGGTGAAATGGGGACAACAGAGACAACATTGTAGCCATGGCCGCGTGAGTTTGAAACAGTTCACTGGGTTATAGTCCTATTTATTGGGGTAACTTCTGCGATGCTGTATGCGCAAAGGGCCCAAACTACTGGCTGACAAACAAACCAAAGAGAAAATGTGCACTGTGGTGAAAACAAAAATGGTACAGATGCTGACTGAGGTACAAAAAGGACCAGAGAGACAGATTGGCAGATGCCTTAGAGCGGCCAGACACACAGGAGGAGTTGAACCTCACGGCGGGAGGGGTCCAGCCACTCCCCGAGCCTCCGAACAGAAAGAGGAAAGACAGCTCCAGTACTGTATTCTGATCAAGGTGGAAATGAGTAACCAGTGGAGTCTGTCAGAGCAGATGGCTGAGAATCCATTAGCTAATAGCAGAGGAGTCTCCCAGCCAAACTAATGACGCCCTCATTACTACGCTGCACGCGCTCCTACCCAGCCAATGGACTCTGGCTGAGTAGGCCTTTGTCTGAGTGAGCGAACGCACGCACACACACACAAATAAGCACACATCTGCACAAATGTATACAGACGTAATCACACACACACAAAAAAACTGCATGCCGTCAAACAAACTCCAAGGAGCGAGTGCAAAAACAGAAATACACACCAGTAATGTGACGGATGAGGAGGTGGTACATTTGGTGAGTGATAATAAGACAAAAATGTGTGGACTGAGAGACTATGCCATCCATCCATCCATCCATCCATCCATCCATCCATCTGCACACATGACTGCCACCTCTAAATATGCCATCTGCTTTTCACGCCATGGAGAGATGAGGAACGAAGCAGAGATGAAAAACACAATATAACAGCTGCATAAATAATTTAGCCTGTGTGTGCTCTGCATGTGCTAATGCACAGGGCTCCGGTCATTCCTCTATCACCTACCTTTATTAAAACACACTATAGGCACATGAGCATTCAGACATAGTCCTCAGTGTGCAGTGTTTTGCAAGCTTGAGAAACAACCGTGTAGAAAACAGGCAAAAAGATAAAAAACAAATGTTAGACAGCAGATGCAGAGACAGGGGTTGGCGTCTAAGAGTTGTCTAACAGTGCTGAGCTTTCCATATTCTGCAATGGTAAGAGGTGTTTATGTGTATTTTTTAGTGCTACTATGAATATTAATAGATGCTGACAGATCTCAGGTCAACCTCCGGGGGAAAATTAACTAGTGCAACTCTACTGTTTCATTTTCCATCTACCCAGTCAGAAGAGGATTCACCCTCTTATATTTAGCAGAAAATGGAAATAACACTGGCAGACTGTCAGGGCAAAACAAAACACTAGTTCTCTGCAGGAATGCTGATTTCAGATGCTGACCTAGATCAACCTACCTTGCATTAATGTATAATCGGTGTTTCCACCGCAGGGAACACGTCCTGGCTGATCCCACAGAACGGCGGCAGGTCAGTACAAGTCTGCTTGGCAACGTCCATGTCCTTCAGAGCCACTGGCGGTTTCTGAGGACAGAGAGACAAGTGCAGAGTCAAAAATAATTTTGCTTCTCAATGTCTGATCTTTGCCCGGTTTGTTTGTAGGACCATGGGAGTGGTCAGTGCAGATACAGCAAATTTAAGGCTGCTGGTTCACCTATATTTGCATTTGGCGGAGTAGACGGACAGGGCACTAAAAGAGAGATGACAGCACAGCTTGGGTTCACCTCCCAGCTAAAGCAGTCACAGCAACTGTCTGCTATTCCCATGCAAGCTTGTCCTAGACCACTCAGCCATCAGCAGCAGCACACGAAGAGAGAGTTGACAGCAGCTTGCATGACTAGTAATACTTTGAAATTCAGGCTAATAGGTTTTTGAACAACGGCGACATTTTGGGGTAAAGACGGGAGAAAGGGGATGGCTGGTAACTTTTATCAGCGAACGGCTTACAATGCACCCCCTAACCCCGAAAAAACCTGTAGAAAAAGGTACAAAATGAGGAGGCCTTTTACTGTTTCAAGTTTTATCCCCTCTTTGTTGCATTTTTGATCACAGACAGATCCCCTCTGGGGTGTTAGACACACATTTTCCTGGTGCTCAGCCTTCATCTACAGTCACTATCTCATCAGCTCCCTGCACGAGTGCGTGAGAATTATTGTGTCTGCAGGTGTGTATGCTTGTGTGTGTGTGTGTGTGTGTGTGTAGAGGTGGGCCACTTTCCGAACAGAGCCTGGAGGACATGCAGAAGCAGAGAGATGGGATGGTAGTCCTGTTGTAAAGAGTCTCGCACGCAAGTGATCAGAATATAAGTTCACGTACGAGGGGATTTTGTATTCTGCTGGTGTCAATTGCCCACAAAACCGGGCATGCAATCTGAATGACACAGTTAGCTAAGCCAGTGGGGTCGAGGCAAAATAGAAAGATAGAAGAATGACCTATAACCCACTGCTGTTAGATAGAACACAGAGCACCACAGATTAATTTGGATGGCATGAAAATACATAAGCGCACACAGTGTTTTGACATGAGAAGCCGAACATTTCCAATGACACGGGATGGATTTTATGGATGAGGAGGAAGTAGGAAGTTCGGAGGCTGTTCCAAGCCATCTGGTCCTTGTGTAACTGGAGGCAAAGCTGTGTCCTTAACAGAAGGTCGAGTGCATTCTCAGTTGTAACGTGGCTCTGACAAGGCTACGTCTAGTCACAAATTCAGTTTGGGATTTGAAATGTAGAGTGTCCTGATTTCAGTGCTGAATCTTGTTACTGGTATTTTTTGTCAATTTTGCCGGAGTTTACAGTTGTATGTACTGCCTTCAGGAAATAGCCCTATGCCCGACGTCGACAACACCTCTCACCCTCTCCTGCCTACTTTACCGAATTAAATGAGAGCCATAGATCATGACCATTACACTTACTGTGTGACAATGTTTAGCTCTAAGCAGTACAGGTGGTGAGTGACTGAATTGGGTTTTCCCTTAGGGCTTAGTTGCATATGCACGCTTCTGAGACCGTTCAGCACTGCAAACGTGTACAGACTTGACTCGCTGCTGATGCCAGGTCTCGTACAGACTGACTGCCCTTGACACTTTTGCTGCATGCCAAACTTCAGCTAGTGCGCCAAAGTGTGCCTAAGCATGAGTCAGAAAGAAGACAGTGCTGATTAGCCTTTTAGCCCGCAGATATTATTGTCGCTCCCAGTCTGATTTTGGGGGAGGGCACTGAAACATACTGTTTTACTTCCACTCGATACCCGCATATCATTGTAGAGTGTCCTGCACTCTTGAGGCCCTAAAAGATGGTATATACCGCGAAGAAAAAAGGAACATCCTGGCACTAATCTCTGCCCCCCGCTGATATGGTGGCCCTGCTGGGTTTGTCAGGCTGTAACAATCCGTGTGCTGTGGAGCACTTTGCAGCTGAATTTAAAGCTGAGTAAAAGATGACAGTCGGCACCTTTAAATTGAGGACAGGTAGATTTTACGTTCATGCCGTGAATGGTGAATTGCCTTCACAGACAGTGTTTGCATTAAAAGAAGTTCACGAATCTTGGGGATGAGTGGAGGGAAGACGGAGCATGAGATCAGCCTTTTGCTTTTCCTGCAGCCATGCACATGTTCTGTGGATTACTGTGGTGAGGAAAGCGCTGAGTCTGAATGCGACTGACTCTCAATTTATCGGTTTATCTCTCACCGCTGGCAACACAATTTGGGTTGTGACCAAAAGAATAAGATCATGGATAAACGCAGCTGTACTCTGTTTCCGTGGCAGGATGTCTGGGCATGCCCCTCAGGCCTAAACATTACCTACGTCATTTCTCAAACACAGGCTGTTGATTGTGCTGTTGTTGCATTCCACAATGGCCCAGACCAAATTCTTGGGATATTCAGTATGTAACAAGAACAGGATAAAGCTGTCTTTGAGAGGTATTAGAAATTATAGTGAAGTTCTCCAGAAAGTAGTGGAATGAAAACTCCTTGTCGGCCAGCGCTACATGCCTATAGAAGTGATGGTGGTGGTGGTTTCAATTTTTGTTCGCTTCCACTGTAAGCTGATGTTCAGACCGACTTGACAAACACGGAGGCCTGTCATTAATTTGAAGGAACCCTGCCCATCACACATGGCAACAGCAGAACATAGTTGGGACAAAACAATGCAGGGTCGTATACAAATATATATGTAACCCTTTAAAGCACATCATTTGAATTGCTTGCTGTGACATGATTTTGATTTTACATACTTGTATGTTTAAGCCATTAATGCTATGGTAAATAAGAAGCAGCTTAGTGTAGGGCTGTTGCTTCTTCACTTGGTAAGAAGTGTTCTAATGGTAAATTAAACAAATATTACACTATTTTCTTTAAACTGTGGTGGAAATTGCCAATAAGTATGTGTCCATAGGGAAACTCCTAAAAACTCCCACAAACCATCAGTTCTGTCTGAGGCGGGGCAGGACAGTATGACAGCCAGTGTTTTTTCTGAGAGTTTTGAGAGCTATTAAAACATAAAAGTTGGAGAACAACTGCTGTTGAGTCACAGTTTTTTTTTTTAAATGAATAAATACAGGCTTCTTGCCAAACGCATTTGCAGATTTGTCAGCTCATTGACTGTAAATAACATAAACCCAAAAGATGAATATTCTGCTGTTTTCGACCTCTGGAGTGCTCCCTTTTTTCCTAGATAGTGGGAAACATACACGTAACAGCTTTAATTAAACTGGTACACAAAGCCAGGAATGGAACACAGGAACAAAACCTGCCCCGTCGGTTAAAGCCTGACCTCTGTCAGCATGTTTTCACATCATAAACAAGTATGATGACAAGTATTAAATAATCAAAGTCTGCTTTATTTTCACTGCGCAAGTAAATCTCAACCTTATTTTAGTAGTGACAACCTTTATTCCCCTTATGCATATTGATAAAGGCTGTAATGTGCCTGTTGCAACCGTTCAAACCCCCATTACATGCAGAATAGAGAGACTGACCTCTTCATCAGGCGCACTGTGAGAAGAGCACAGCTTCTTTCTGGCACAGCAGAGCGGAGAGGTGAGGGCACACAGGCCAACATCATAGTTGTCCTGTTTAGACAGCTAGCACACCGCCAGGGAGTAGAGGCTGAACAAGATCTTTGCCAGGAGCTATGGAGTGGAGAGACAGATGAGGGAGAAAGTGAGAGGAGGATGAAGACGCACGCGGCAGACAGAGGCAGAGAAGTAAATACAACCTACAAACGGAGACAGAAAAAAAAAGGAGAATCAAGAGAGACAAAGACCAAGTGGAGATGTGGGAATCATACAAGGTTGTCAGCTTTGAATAAATAGGATTAAAATGTGCAGTGCACGCCAGAGATGAGCCGGGGTGACTGAGAAGGGCAGTGTGCCAGTAAAGCATGTCATGACACATAAATCCATCACTTCCCATTCCCTGCCTCAGCGGACTTCAAAGACAGGTCTCAAATCATGAATCCATTCAACCATAGCGCCAGCTTGCATTGCGGCATGAGGAGCATAATGTGCATGTGAAGTGTGAGTCCGTCTGAGCGGTGTGAAGACACGCTTTACACGCTGTAGCTGTGTAAGGCCTATTCTTGGCAGGGTGAGTATCTATACGTCTGTGTTTATATACCAAGTACATGCTCCACTTAAAATATAATAATCCTGACAGTATAATGCACAACAGTCAGCCACAGCATAAAACAGCTAACTGGTATTAATATCACACTATTAATTGTTCAATAAAGGTTCATACACTGGGTATCCATGGATGGTTATTTTCCACAACAATGCTGCAAATATTTAATTAGCCGAGTATCACATACATAAATTGTCTAAAAACTACATTTTCCGTCAAACATTATACTATCAATACATATTTTGCTCATGTCAACAGTTCATTCGAGGTAGAGGGAGAAGAGAGAGAGAGAAAGGGCACAGCGTTGGACTCACACCTGCATGCATGTCAATAAGCATGCAGGACTCCTGGGCCACCATGCTTCCTCCGTTCACATCAAACCCCGGCGTCACGCAGCTCATGAGACATAGCAAAGTGTGTAGACGCACAGTACATGTACACAGGAACGCACGTACACAAACACAGCCGTCATATTAGGCAGCGCAGATGATGGGCTTGTGGGAGGCAAATCCACCTCCGTTCTGCTCCTATTCAAGGAGTCGTCAGAGAGCTCCCAACCCAGGCCAAAGCAGGCTGAAGTGGGCCAATCCTCTGACCAAAGTCTCCTGCCGCGCCAGGTGTGGGGGGGTTTTCTTTCTACCAGCAGTGGCTTAATCTTGTCAGTCTTGTCAGCAAAGGGCAACTAGTTTGCCTGAGCACATTTAATACTTATTGTGCAGCTTTGGATTGAATTTTGGAACAATAAATTATTTTTTGCAATTTTAAAATTGAGGCTAAAATAATCATTAGTATGATTTAGGTTTAATTAAATGTTTTTGGTTTAAGTTGAAATAAGGACAAGGTTTAGCTTTGGCATGCATTGTGAGGGTTGACTTTCGGGCCAACCAGAGGAGGTACCCTTGTAGGGAGGGGCCAATAAAATAATCAAGCTCAAATACACCAGTATTCCGCTAACATTGGGCACTGAGTGGCGGTGTTGTGTCAGTCTGTTGTTGTTTGCACTGCTGCTTGGTTAACACTCCTAATTCTCTATCTGGCACATAATTACGGCTCCTAACGGCATCCAGCATGGCAAGACTGCTGCCGCACAGAATTCAGCCAAGTATATTTAGCAGCCGCAACAGCATGGCTGGTATTGTGTGTGTGTGTGTGTGTGTCTGTGTGTGTGTGTGAGATCATGGCAAATTGTGGTCCTGAAGACCCCTACTGTAGCAGGAACTATCACAGAGGCAGCTTTGAGTACTTTGGCTGATGTTTATGTGTCTGTCTGTCTGTGGACTGATTTTTTCAGGGTGAATGCATCATAAGATACACTCCGAGCAAGGGCACCACTCTAACACATCCCATTGCAAGAGGGTCTGACGAACTGATGTCTATAGTTAGAACTGACATCACTCAAAAGTTTTGCAGAAGCCTGGAAAGAAACAATAGCAGTGAGTGAGTATGTGTGTTTGGCTGTGTGCATGGCACTGCAGGATTAAGCTGGAGTCCTCAGGGAGCAAGAAAAGTATTCATGTTCAGGTGCAAGACAGAATTAGGATCAGGTTAAACACAGGCTGGTTAGAAAGCACACATCCTGCCACATACTTCTCACCACCCTGTGGCAAGCAAATACAGCAAACTACTGTACACACACAGACACACACAGACACACAGACACACACACACACACACACACACACACACACACACACACACACAAGAGCTCCCTGGTGAGTCAGCAGTAATCCTGCTCCAGTGCTGGTTCCAGAGAATCATGCGGCTAATCATCACACAGACACAGACACAGACACGCACAAGCACACACACACACACACTCTCACACATTAATCCTACCACACCTTGGCCTTGCACCAAATCCCACATTGACACTGATCCCAGACCAGCGTTCAGTGCTTTAAGGAGCTACAAATCAGTGGGGAAACAGATGGATCAGCTACCACCACTGATATATGAGGAGCTAAGGAGCCAGCGACGACAAATAATTTCAAATTCTTAATACATTTTGATAAATGTAGCACATTTCCTGTTCAGAATCACTCTCATGACAGGGATTGCACTTGGAACAATGACAGCACAGAAATTTGTCAGTTAAAACCCCTGTCAGGAATCTATATTTCAAAAAAGTATGTAAATTCATTTATAAAAAAAGACTCCAAGTCTGTAAGTTTGACATGAAAAGCCAAGCAGGATATTTTTAACTGAATCCATCAGATTGATTTGATAATATTGCATCTCTATCAGTGTGGAAGATCTCGGTCTCATCTGCTGATTGCCTGAGCTCTTCACATAAAAGAAGCGGGGATGTTTCATTAAGGCTACGATAATTCAACAAAATATACTTTGGAAATCAGTGTGTATTCAGAACTGTGTACAGGGTAAAAATAGATTGGGATACATCCACTGTATAGACAAGGCCGTGTTACTGACAAGTGAGACAGATGCAGTTGAAGTGAGGTTTTTCTTACACAGTATTTACGCAGCATATGACAATCTTTCTGCGTTTCCAAATAAATTATAACTCTGTCACTGGCCAATAATCAGCAGACCAAACCAGGCTTAACAAGTCTATACTCTCCCAGCATTGTTCCAACAGAATGAATGAGGAGCCAAATTGGGGTTTTGTTGCAAAAGAATCACTATGGTGCTTGTCCAACAACTTAGAATGGAACATTTTTTCCACACCAGAAGTTGTTGGCAGACTTGTCAAATGATTCTGCACTTACATTAACATGCAATGATCAGGTGACAAAAGCAAAAAGTGACTGGTGTTGGAGTTAGCTTCAAGTCTCTGCTCGCTGACTTTTCTGTTGTTCTGACATAAATGCAAACCAATGCATGCACGCAAACTATACTTCCATCCAGCAATCTGCAATCTCACTATTGTTATTTTAACTGCATTGGAGAAAGTACTGAAATGGAAAATCCCCCCAAAAAACATCTGTTGGCGAAACACAAATTCACAGTTTGATATCAGTGGCCTGTATCTCAGCTTTCCCTCATTCTCATTGCAATGAAATGTAACAAGTCTGACTAGTGCTATCATATAAAATGCATAACATTCGAGAGCAAAGTCAGTCACTACTGTACTGTATGTCGTCACTTAGAACCATGAGCCTGACCATTTATACTCAAATCAATTTCCTCTGTCATCGATATCACAATTCTCCATCCCAACCTGGGCCAGGCCAGAGTGAACACATTGTCGTTCTCCCTAATATGAACAGATTTTGTATATTGCAATTACTACTCTACCCAGTGCAACAGCTAATCTACTCATTAATAGCGCAGCGTATACACACAAGGCAGAGGTGTGATTATACTGACAATGCTAATACTAGTTTTTGCCGGCTCAAAAGTAAATGACTAATTACACATGGTACTAATCATAGTGCAAATCACACACACACACACACACACACACACACACACACACACACACACACACACACACTGCAACTCACACACACACTGCAACTCACACACACACTGCAACACAGCACAGTGACTCTTTTAGAAACGTAATACAACCTGATAATATCCATTTGCCTGACAAACTGTACTGACACAAACACGTGGGGTCCATTCATTGAGTGATATGTGACAGACGGACCAAAGGGCTGACACCTGTCAGTAAATAGAACAAGGACAAGTAGAGCCACGAATGACGTGCGTGAGTGTGTTTTGCCTGTCAGTTCTTTGCCTATGTTTGGAGAGCTGCACACATTATTTCGTGATGGCAAAAGATGCCACTTGGATTGGTTCCATGGATTAATTTCTGGACGGTTACAGTCTCCTCGTTGCTCCACACAGATTTCATGTTTTTGTCTGCCTCAACTTTTCATCCCCTTCATTGAAGCGGACGCTTCAGTGGATGTTCAGGTCACATGCCTCATGTGGTATTCTGAAAATGTAAAAAAAAACAGTGGAGGGAAACACATCTACAGTCTTCAGTATATATATATAGGTTTTGATTGGCTCAATTATTTGTCTGGTGGGTTAAGCACATTTCTCGTTATGAGTACATTTATTTTTACATTGTATTGAAATCGTTGACTCTGGCTCATCGATAGCATTAATTTCCAATTTTCGGGGCACCTTGTCATCTGTTATTAATTCTGCCAAGGAGGTTATGTTTTCACCTTTGTCTGTTTAGTTATTTGTTTATTTTTTTGTCAGCAGGATTATGTAAAAAAACTAAAACTGGACAGATTGCCCTGAAACTTGGTGGATTTTGGCACGGAGCAGAGACCAAGAGGCGAAACCAATAATTACATTGTGTGATTGTTTTTTTTTAAATTTCACTAATTTCCCTGGGAATAGTACATGGATCTTAATGAAGAAATCACGCATATTAAGGGGAATTCGATGCAGAGCCAAATAAAACTGGATCAAGCAGATTTAAATGTGGTTTCATAGGGGGTCTGTTGGGCGTTGGCCATTCTAGTTGGGCGTTGGCCAACATTTAACAATGATAGCGTGTATTTCCACAAGTGACTGCTGCTCTGTTAGAATACATAAAGTATACCTAACTCCCCAACTACCTAACTGCACAGCTCTGATTGAAAAAGGGTTTGGATGTGATTGGTTATTGGTTGAGTCATAATCAAATCTCTAAACTGCAAATGCTAACAAGGCTGTTTCAAAGTGAATAAATGAATGCAATGCAATGGCTATTGAGTTGAACATATCCTCCACTCCATCGTGTTGGGCGAATAACAGCTGAAAAAGGAAATGGGCAAGTTGAGTGCATTTTATTTCCACCCAACCCAAAAGCTCTGCTGTTAGACAGGCCTGAAATGTAATGGTGGAGAGTGAGGAATTCTGATAATATGGGGTACAAATGTGAGGCAGAGAGAGGGTGTTAGTGCTCCAGTATTCTTTCTAAGTGTTTCTTTCATTGCCACAAACTGTTGAGTGCGTAAAAGCCATTCATCTGCATCCCTTTTGTTCCATCACACCATTGGTTTCGGCTTTTAAATTTCATTGAATAGCAGCAGTGGAAAGTCACACAAAGATGTTTTAGGCCTCATTTCCATTGCATGGCTTTCAGCCGTCGTCCCATCAGACAAACCTTTAAATGATTTGTCTTTCTTCTTCACACTATTGGTTGGTTCTGTTTTGGTTTTTTTAGATTGATTTTTATGGCACTTTTTCAACTTAATTGGAAAATTGGTGATGGACAGTCAAGGGGAGAGAGAGGTTTATCATTCTGGCAGATCATTGGCAGGAAGCAAACTATGGATGCCATGACAATGAGCCATGCTCTGCAACCATCAGCTTATACCTGGACATTTTCTACTTTCTTTATTAAAATTTTTTATCCTACATTGCATACCTTCTCCCAATACACCACCTTCTCAAAGGCTCTGACATTATTGCAACCTGCCTTGGTGTGGCTGGGCATGGTGAAAGCTAGAACTCTAGAACTCTTTCAAATCTTTTTCAAAGCGTGCAGGACCACGCATTTGGCATTCATATACATTTTGTAGTGTTGATTCCAGAGACTTGGGATCGCAGAAAAAACTTATGTGATGTGACTTCAGGGCAAAACAAACAAGGAGGCGCACCGTTGTCATATGCTAATTGCACTTGTGTGTTGTCTGCTTTACAACCAAAAACTAAATATGTTAAACACAAGCTATCATGAATCAGAAGATGAAATCATCATGGCTTAAACATTTTGCAGTGTGAGCTAAAAATGAGTTGGAAATAAAATTGTATTGTAAGTCTTAAGTGGGGCTAGTGCAAGCTAACATTGTTGTTTTATGTACACAGGTGGAGGGGACAGTGAAACTGTGAACGTCAGAAATATTTATGCTATATATTAATACTTCATACAGTCACTGATCTTCCAATGCTGTGTAGATGCCGTACAATATTGTATCCAGTTGGTGACATCAGCTCACTCTCATTTGCTGTTGAGGTTTTCTGCTCAATATTCCATCTCTGTTAGTTTCACACTACAGGATCTCAAGTTAATCAGGAAGACTCCCCTCCTGTCTGTATCATTGTGCGTGTAAACCCCTCACACTACGGGATCATTTGGACCAATAAGCCTTGACTCGGGAATAAGAAGGAACCAAAATCTGCCCAGTTATCCTCCAGTGTTGGGCCAACATTATTAATGACAAGGCAAATATGAACCGCAGGGCTACTGTACAAATTCCATATGTAGGATTTGAGGAGGCTGCCCAAGATACCACTTGGTTATCACAAACACACCAGTGAGACACAGAAGTCTCGTAAAATCATTTGTTGTTGATTACCCGCCGGTGCTTTCCAGGAAATGGAACATTTTTTGAGTTGGTATTTTTAACTTCTCACAGAATGTTGTTCAAGTCTTTGTCAGTTTCAATTTGTCTTACAGTATAAAGGACTTCTATATAATATCTATCAGTGTCAACATTTTGTGGAGAGGGAGAAGGGCAATATTGAGTTCACCAGGGATGAGGATTTGTAATTTGAATAAAACATTACAATAGGCTGTCCAGCAAGGGAGAAAAGATGAAGGATAAAAAAAATAAAATACTGAATATCAAAAAGACATTAAAACAGGGACGTTTTAATCATTTTAAAATCAAGCCTATTTTGTTTGACCGTCAGACACAGTAGGACAACAGCTTGCTCCTGTGTCAGTCTCAGTCAATAATGTCAAAATGTAAAAAATACAAATGCAGCCATGGAGTTTAAAAAGGTAAAATCGAATATATATACAGAACCTGTCCAGACTCATCTCTGGCCCATCCATCTCTCTCTCTCGCTATCCTGCTCTTTTTGCTCAGACTATACTCTGGTTTCTTCTCAATACCACACAGGCTAACCCACGAGCACGCCAATTGAAAAATATTGATCGTATTCACCACAGCTGTTTTTATTGTGTTCATTACCACCAGTGTCATCATGATCACATCCTATCACCACGACACCGACCTTATCAGAATCTACAGCTCTCTGGGTGTTTTTTCTTCTTCTTTTTGCCTTTTGTCCTATTTAGTTCAGGCCGTGAAAAATAAAGCGCACTTGATCTTAACTTATCGCTGCATCTCTGTCTCATTCTTATGATCCCACACATCAAAAAAGACATCAAATGATTCTTGGATGAAAAATGTATGCAGGAGTCTACAGTGCATCTTGCAGGGGATTATCAGAAGAAGGTGGGTGGATGTGGGTTAAGCAAGGGTCACATTTGGCCTTACGAATCTTTTTTTGATATGTCTGTGCTGGTGCATCAAAGGTCCTTCTCTGAGATAACTCATTAAATCCTAATAAATGGCGTCCATGGGGTGACTATTATGTACTTATGTACCGTCTGAGTCTTCCTGCTGATCCAGTATCACAGGCCAGTTCATCCTGAACGTCTGATTCATCATGATGTAAAATGCTGAAAGGGGGCAAGATCAGCAGCCCCGCTCCTCTGACACACTCAATAAATGTAGCCTTCAGGTGGAAAATCAGATAAATCCTGGCAAAGAAACCCTTTGAGAAAAAGACTCATTTAGCAAAGGGTTGGATATGAAAAGATGATTTTTCTTATATTGGGTTATAAATGTCACTTGGACAGCATCATTTTGTTTGTTTCTAATCCACATGAACCTGGAACTTAACTTATATTTTACATCTATGCAACTGGAACATGCTTCTGTCCTCAGTTTATCACTGTGCTTCATCCTTTGTGTTTTAAAGGTTTCTGGATTTAGGTAGGGTAAAGGGTTTTCCTAATTTAAGAAGACTTTGAGGTTCAGTGTGTAGCATTTAGCATTGAGCAGTGAAGTTGTTGAATACCCCTCGCCTCTCCATCCCCTTCAAAGCTTGTAGGAGAACTAACAGAGGCCGATAGTTAACATAAAAAAGTGAAAGGCCTTGTGTCCCTTCTGGGCTCCTGTAGAAACATGAGCGCACAACATGGCAGACTTCATGGAAGAGGACCATAGACTATATGTAAAGTCACAGGGTCTTTACCAATGGCCAATGTAAGTGCCTTAAGCCTGTATTCTCTGGTATCACCAGCAGAGGGCAACTCACTGGTTGCAAAAAGACATCTGTTTATATAGAAGTCTATGAGATACTTCTCACTAGATTTATAACGTCAGTAAACATTTTCGTGAGGAGTTTATGCTCTCAAATCTGTAATTTCAAGTGTCCAATACGGCATGATTTTCATTTTTTAAAATTGTTTATACAGTTAGAGTAAAATAGATGATAAAGCACCGTATGCATTGGAGTGTGGATACAGCCTGATTGACAGCTGGTACCAGCCAATTGGTGCATGGTTGCAGGTGTCGTTGGACACAGAGCCATCTAATGAGAGTCGCGACAACGGAAGTCCAAAATGCTGGCTTCAGACAGAAAATGGTCCATTGGAGTGAATGGAGTTGTCGCGACTCTCATTAGACGGCACTGGGTGGACAAAGTGGACAAGCTCAGTTACACCCACCCACTGCTCCTATATGTGGTTGCTTAAAAACCAAGATAGCGCAAGTTTCATAAATAGAGCTGCAACAGTTAATCAATTAATTGATTACTAAATGAATCGCCAACTATTTTGATAATCGATTAATCGGTTCAAGTACTTTTTATGAAAAAAAGTCCATATTCTAAGAATTCAACTTCTTAAATGTGAATATTTTCTGGTTTCTTTGCTCCTCTATGACAGGTAACTCAATATCTTTGAAAAAAAACCACTTCATCTTGAGGTTTGGGAAACACGATGGACATTTTTCACCATGCAATGACAATTTATGGACCAAACAACTAATCAATTAGCCGAGAAAATAATCAACAGATTAATCAATTATGAAATGAATCGTTAGTTGCAGGCCTACTTCAAAATAGTTCACACATCGATGGGTTTTGTCACGGTGGTTTGTCACATGAAGAGGACCTACTCCAGATTTAGGGCTTATTTTAAGGTAATGAAAACGAAAAATGATAATTCTTAGATTCACGTGATAATACCCTATAAATAAATACTATATTCCATTTTTGCTGATTGATTTCCCCCCAAATCCTACACACTGGACTTTAAAGACACCTGAAGGCTTCATAGGAGTGAGGTGGATTTTCCAAGAAAGGTAACGTTATCAAAGTCTTATCTTTCATGAGCGGCTGCTCCCTGACGACTTTTCTTTGGATAAATGTTCTGCAAAGATGAAGAAAGGAAGGGAGAATAATGACAGACAGATTGAGGTAGGGTAGCGGACATAAAGACAGAAATATTATTAACGAATGACAGGAAGAAAATTGAGGTACGGAAACTATAACAAGATGGCTGTCACAAAGATAAGAGTTCACCGTGTGCTGGTCTTTCACAAAAACAAGCACATACAAAGTTTCTGAGACACTTTTCCTGTTCATACGACAGAATTGCAGAGAGAGAAATGTGCTTTAGGACGCTGCTGGGCAGATTACACAGGGGCTAACAGCATGTTCACAGGATTAACTCAGTCTGCTCGTCTGCAATATGTGTAAATATTTTGTGCAACCTGGGATGGAGTAACATGTTATAATGGATTATTTTACACATTATCCACGCACTGTCTCAATGGAATATGGAGTATCGAAAGCCAAACTGTGCGACATGGATGGAATTAACTTGGGGACGTCACCAAATTTGATGTATGTAGAGTGTACGATGATAACACTGAACCATACACAAGTCATTACACAAGAATAAGACGTCATCAGCTCGTGCGTCCTCCCTCTGCCCTGCTGAAATGATAAACAGCTAAACTAAGCAAAGATGAAATAGTGGTGTTTATGTGTATGACAAAAACATCCAAAGAAGAGAAGGAGGAGGAGTAGAACGTGGACACCGTGCGTCATTCCATGCATCATAAAGTCTTATTGGTTTGTTAGTAGATGTATCTGTGTCATTGCAGTAGTCACATTGTGACAGTCTGATTTTCGTCCCGGGCCATCTTTGGTCGCAGGACTGTGACAATAACAACCTTCGAATCTCTCTTACAGAGCAACATACGACCACTGTTTTGGAGCCACGGCCAGGTTGATCATCATTTGTCTGAGACAGCCCAAGATTAACATAATCAGTTATTAATTATCAATATTTATTCATCCTTTTTAAAAAATATCAGTATTAAAAGGCAAAGTCAGAATACTCTGCACAAAATAACAAGGATGAGGGAAGGATGCTTTTAATATTGCCGCAACATCTATAGGAGCAGCATCTACTTTGTCCCTGCAGGTTAAAGTAATGACTGGCGAGCTACTTATTGAACATGTCGTGCCGTATTCACATGCAGCAGAGAGAAGGGTAGAAGAAAAATAATGAAGAAAGATGGTTGTACATTGATGTCTCAACTCAAAACGAGCCACAGTTAGTATAGTGTAGTATCTGAGACTGTACTCCAATAGAGACAAGCTTAAACTAAAATACATAAGTGTAGCAGCTGTGTACACTGTGTATTCCTGCAAGGGGAAGGAATGTCATTGATTATTTGACCATTTAAACAACAGCTACAAAGCCAAGAATATATCTTATAGAATAAATAAGTAGTAAAGCCAAAGAGATAAATAGGAGACAAAGAGCAAGAGACAAAGAAAGAGCAAACAGACCATTAATCAGGCACCCAGGTAACGGGCATGCTCAGATAACCTCAAGCCAGCTGCCATAGCTCCGGGCGGGGACGCTCACCACACCACGAGTAAAAGCGGCTCCTCGCTGGTTGGGAGACAGGCCTCCTTTGTAAATATCTATTGCTTTTGACATTGACTGCCACGTCTCGTCGGCTCAAAATTATCATTTCAATTCTCAGACAGAAAAAAACAACCAAACCTTTTGAAAATGCCATGGCATAAGTCAAGGACAAGAAAAGAAATGTATTTTGTACAGTTGAGGGCAGTTACAGACTGACCATAGGTGATTCAAATTTTTTTCGGATAAGAAGAAGAGTCCTGTATTGCTGTGTGATAACAGTTGAAAATAAAACATTTTTAAATGAAAATTCTGCAGGATCTACTTCAAATATTTTTTTTAGATGTGAGTGCATATGCAAACAGATGCTATACATTCTCACACACACTCATGCAGAGGAATAGTCATTATAAAAAAACATTCACCACATCCCAGAGTAGAATTCAAAGGCTAAGAGCACAGTATGGCTTTCTGACTTGATTTGTAAGGGAACAAATAAAGATGCACACACGCTGACACGCACACACGCACACACACGCACAAACAGGAGGAAGGAAGGGAAACATTTAGTGATGCAATACCGGTCCTCTCCCTCCTGCTTGGCGTGCTTGGAAACCATGGCAGCAGTCGCCATGCCAACAGTGGCGGCAGCCTTCTGTAAGGGTCAGACTCAATGGGTGACACCTGACGAATGCACATGCACGCACGCACACACACACGTATACTCATATACACAGGCAAAGGGCCACTGAGGGAAAAAGGGAACAAAGAAAAGTGAGCAGGGAGCTTTGCGCAGGTGGGTAAAAATACATGCTGAGATGCACACAAGGGCATGTTCATGTACATGAGCAGACAGCAGGACATAACCCCCCCCCAACGCACACAGACACACACACACACACACTGACACAAAACCCTTCACACAGTGTAATGCTTTCAGCAGGTGTACAGAAAGGCAACCTTTCCTTCATCCCACTCCACCTGCTCTGAGTCTGTGTGCTCCGCTCTGTCTATCTAATTAGACAGCCTGCCTGAGTCGGGCTGTCTACATGGGGGCACGCGCACAAAGACAGACACACACACACACACACACACACACACACACACAAAGAAACACACACATACACGAACGCACGAACACACTGACACACACACACAAGCATATTTTCATTCGTCTTTCAACACAAATCACACAACATCTACAGCACATAAATGACAAGAGTAATATATCACTTTGCATTGCATGTACACGCACAAAGACACACTCACACATGCATGCTAAAAAGTCACAAAACATACACACAGACACACAGACACACACTTACACACACACACACACACACTTACACACACACACACACACACACACACACACACACACACACACAGCCACAACCCACATATTAATAACCAGGTCTCCAATGTCAATTTGAGCTCTCAAGGACTGTGGGTGCCGAGCGAGGCAGAGGCCACACAGAGAGACAGAGTGAGACAGAGAGAGAGAGGGAGGGAAGAGTAATAGGGTAATGCATTCAGGCTCTTATTCATGCTGATCCCCCCACTGGGTGCACAGACTCATTTACCTAAACAATACATTTCAGACAGGGCACAGAGGACACAGAGGGCTGGGTGAGTGTGTGCGTGTGCTCGAGGGTGAGTGATAACACGCCATTGCCCTTTGTCTGCTCTAAAAGGCGTGCGATTTTTTTTTGGTGTGTGAATGAGAAAAGGTTTTACGTACAGTATTGCCTGCATGTGTTGTAGAGTAAAGAGGGAAGATAGCAGCCACTGACTCCGAGGAATGTTCAGTCGACGTTTGCCGTGGCACTGAACACCAACGGTCTGCATCTGATAGAGAAGAGAGAAGGCATGAAAAGGCAGTTGAGGAAAGGCAAGAGAGGAGAAAAAAAAGAGAGAGCAAGGGAAGAAAAAGCGAGAGGCCCTTGAGTGAGACAGAGGCTGAGAAATGTGGTACTTGACCTCCAGTGTGTGCTTAGCATGAAGGAGGGAGGATGAAGTCTGCCTCTCTTTATCTATCTCTGCCTCCCTGAAGGTCGCCTGTGTTCATTCAGTCCGCCTGATACTTGACATGAACAAACACTCACACAACACCTACACACGTATACACACATGGCGTATACGTGGTTGCTTAAAAAAAACCAAAGTGTGAAAGAGAGAGACAATTCTTCTGGTCTTATATTTGTGGTTTGGGCCATTTATCATATCATGAAGAGTTGTTCTCACAAAGTGATTTGCTGAATCCAGGGAACACAGTAACAGCAGAAAAGTCAGAGGGAGCAACATCAAGCTCAGCCAAACATATGAGTCTGAGTGGTTAAATAAAATCATTATTCATGTTATATGCAATGAAATATTGTGATAGTTATATAAACTGTGCCTAAAATACAAATACAAAGCAAACTTGCTGACTTTTTTTGTTTTCTTGTGAACACAAAACAGTTTTTCTCACCAAAACACATTTGTCTTGAGAGCATTTCCCCTTTTTTCTTATATATTTTGAATTGTCTTAGTGTTTGTCTTTCGCCCCCTTGTTGGTGCATTGCTACATTTGTTGGTCAGTGGTACTCTCATTCATTGGAACAGGAGCGAAAGCAGTGCACGGAGGGTACGTTTGGTTTACCCTCAAACAAACAAAACAGGGACCCACATTGCTCCACAGCGCTTCTAGTGGTCATAATCTCTGCAGGAGCCCTTGATTCTCTGGAAAATCAGTTGAGAAATTGTGCATGGATATAACAACCAAATGGGAATGTCTGTTTTTGGCTTAAACTGCAAATACAATACTCAACTAATCAACACCTCCTGCTTGTGTTTCTTGCCGTGTAAGACTTTATTGTTGCTATTTTATTATGATTGTAGTACAAAAAGTGATCATCCATTACCAATGATGGTCAAAACTATGTGAGACCCACATTGCAAGAAAGACAAATTTTCTTTTACCAGTTGAGCTGAAATGTGCACATGGGGCGACACTATGCTGATACACTGACGCACGGCATGTTCTGAATCTGCACACATTCTGAACATATGCTCAGAGGTGTAGGCCTGAAAGCACAGTCATTAACCCAGCCCGACACTAACACACACACACATGCACACACACACTCAGAGTTGTAGCAATGAGATGCTGACTCAGTGCAGTGGCTCACTACATTGACCGTACACATAGTGATGACCCACAGCACGAGCACGCAATCGTTCTAGCCACATTAACAACAAGCACAACAAGTCCTAATGATGTATGGTAATGTATTTATTACATAGGCTGACAGACATGTTTCCTTAATGAGAACGTGTATTTGCACACAACAACACAAAGGCTGCAATCATTTCAAATGGAGAAACTACTGGGAGATGCTGACACCACAGACTTATTGACCTGAAACCCTCTGCACCATGTTGTCGGATTCATCTGTCCGGCTTTGAACGCACGCACGCACGCGCACACGCACACATGCAACATTTCTTTAGCTTCATGTCCCTCTTTTTGTTTTTTTGGTGTTCTTTTTGGTGCACTTCAAGTGTAAGGACATTTTTAGAAGTTTCCTGCCCTGTGTGTATTTGCCAATTTTGAAAAGTTCTTGTGTGCGTGTGTGTGTGTGTGTGTGTGTGTGTGTGTGTGTGTGTGTGTGTGTGTGTGTGTGCGTGTGTGTGTGGGGCCTGCCTGAGGGTATGTTTGCACAGTACGGTGTGCTGGCCTGCAGGGTTTTTTGGGTGTGAGGAACGGGTGAGATACGACAAAGGGGAGTCGACAACATGCCCTCCTTGTACACATCAACTGAATCACATCCTGATACACACACAAACCTACACACGGTGGTATGAGGGGAAAATGAGCTAGTGCAAATACTGCTCAACATATCTTGCTTTTCTAGCACAGGAAGAAAAGAAAAAAAAATGCTGCTGTGCGGAATATTTGCTAGAGCAAAATACACAATCCCACAATTGTTTAAAAGTCTCCGTTTCCCAAAGATGCCAGTCTGGCATGAGTTAAAAATCAGAGAAATATGCAGCAGATAATTGGGAACATATCCACACAGCACACTGTTTATATGAGCCAATGTTTTTGTGCATTATGTCTCCAAGGCCTCTGAGCGTATTTGACAGCATCGAGAACATATGAGAGAGTATGTGCACTGGATGTATGTGTCCCGCTTCCACCAAGTGCATGTGTGTATGTTGGAGATTAGGCAGATTAGGCAGGTAGGTCTGTGTAGAACTATGTGCACTCGTGTGTGTGTGTGTGTGTGTATATGTTTGTGTTTTGGGGGTGAGTAAGCTGCTGTTATCATCACATGCAGGTGTGTGTGTGCGTGCGTGTGGCTGTCTGTCTGTCTCCCTGTGCTCTAAAAATCTTATACAACCCCAGGCCTGATTTCCAATTAGACCGATGTTTGAGCCAGTAGATTATTCACATAATATGAGACTCACACACTCTCAAACACACACACACACACACACACACACGCACACACACACACACACACACACACACACACACCGTTAAAATCACTCTAATAAGGAAAAAGGTCAAATAAATGAATAAAAAACTGCATGGCTGATTTTTAGTGCTTGCTTTTTGGATTAAAACCATTACTGACCCAGGAAACACTGATTACAACAGGGGACGATTATGACTCATTAGAAGTAGTTTGGCCCATTTCACGAAACATTAATGTTTTGGAGAATTGTACTATTTACACTGAAAAATTATAACTCGTGTATGCTACGTTTGTGTGTATCTCAGATGTGTAATTTGCTCATCAGAGATGGGAAAGTTGTGGCAACACTCAAGTTTTGCTTTGCATGATGACAGGTTTGTTTCCATTTGTCTCAGTCGGAATATTTTCAAGGCGATCGAGATGCTTATCTGCGGGGCCTCTTTCCCTTTATTCAATCAGCTTTGTCTAATTCCTCTTGTTTTGCTCAAAAGTTGGCAGCAGTCTTGTTTTGTGAGGCTCTTTGTTTCTTCTCTCACCACAGTCACAGTTGTTGAACCCTTGTTGGCATGATTTGCAAGCGCAAAAAAACGATGTACTTCCAACTCACAGTCTTCTTTTTCAAATAATTTTCTCTGGTGGGCGTCGCCATGGACTGATAAATTGCTGACCAAACATGTGGCATGACCCCAGGCATATCCACCAACACTCACTCGTTTATGTTTCATTTTCTAAATGTTACTAATTACTGCTCAGATATTTTCCACCCACGATTCATTTCTCTGTAGAAGCGTTGGATTTGTTTCATCTCCTTTTGCTTTTGCTCACTCCGAGATCCCTCTGCCTCCGCCACCCTCCCCACCCTTACTCCATCATGTTTACTGTGGCCCGGTGGCCGACTGTAGCCTTAACCCCTCGGCCCAATCAGTGGCACTGGCTTGGGCTGCTAACTGAATTGGGCCGGAGGTCTAATTCTAATGTGCAGCAGATGGCTGGGGCATTCCTGCATTCAACCGGCCGCGGGCCGCCATTGTGCTCCACTCTGCTCGGCCCAGCGTAATGTAAACCACCATAGAGAGTCAAATAAAGACAGAGAGACAGACACCTCACTCAGTCACCTTGAGGTCCCACAACTCTGAGTTGAATTCACAGAGATGTCTGCAAATGTGTTATATAAATACATACACATATATATATTGTACACTGAATGAACACGGCAAATAAAAAAAATCGATCTCTATTTGTTATGCATCAATGGATTAATCCATCACTGGATGGCAGTGTTGAGCTACACTGGGCGTCGGGTTCTGGTGATGCTGGTGAACAAGGTTTGACTGAAGACGTAATAAAGACACAAATCAATGGCCATAATTTGGAGAGGGGCTCAGCCTGAGTTAGAGTTATAATTTCCCTGGTTTCTGGAGCTGCATTGGAGAGTAAACATTGTAAGCACTAAATCACAACAGACAGAGCGCGAAGGAAGGAGGAACAGAGGGAGGTAGAGAGAGAAAGAGAGGAAGGAACAGAGTGACACGAGGCAGCGAGGTGGAGAGCTTAAGAAAGAGAGATAGGGATACAATCAGAGCTGCTAATGTAATAACAGCACAACACAGAGATGAGGGAACATTGCTCCTCACAATGGCTACTATCACCCGCTATCCAGTGCATCAGGAACGACGCGTTGGGGAGCGCGCGTGTGTGCGTGCGTGTGCAAACACTGCACACTTTATGGCTGCGCTTACTGTGTTGAGACGGCTCCCCAGAGTGCAGCCTGAGTGCTGCGAGGACGATTATGAGTAAGATAGAAAGCACACACGAATTTGGGCTTTGTTGCGCAGCAAGATAATAAAAGATGGAACTCTTTGTCAGTGCGGGTAAGTGTATGTTTTGGGAATAAATGACTGACAACACAAAACAGCCATTTGGGCTGTGGGCGTGACAGTAGCTCTTTCTACAATGATCTTAGATTTGTAAGCAAATGTGCTCACACACTTTCTGTCCAAATGCGACGGGCAAGTTTTGGTTTTTTAATGTTCTGTGTGCTTGCGCGTTGGTCTGGGAGAAGTCAGAGACAAATGGCAGAGACTGTGGGTGGTAATTGCAGGTGATTTTGGCTTGTACACAGTGTATCCTGCCTTTCTCTTATTATAGACATGCTGAGGCAATGCAGTGTCAATGCAGCTAATTACAGACAAGGTTTGAAGCCTTAAACCGGTACACAAAAAATTGGAGCATCGACTCACTGGAGTATATTCTGCTACATCACACGTCTCCACCTGTCTGATCGCCGCCCACAGACTAAGCATTTACAGCCTGCCATGGCGTTGTAACACACTGACCAATGACGTAACTTTATCGATAAAGCCAGTGGTCACATTATCTTTGCTCTCTCTGCGCTTTAACCTTTGTCTGCGGAACAAAGGACCACGTTTTCTTGCATAACCACTGGCCACGGTTTAATTGTAAGAAAGCCAGAGTCTTGTTCATCTGCTAATTAGCTGTTGTAGCTGGTGTAACTTAGACTGCAAGCTACAGAGTTTCAAAAGATATAGAGAACAATTGATTTCCTTCTGTTTCAGTCGTTGATTATCTGGACACTGGACAGGACAGAGACCCAGGTCCCCCAACACGTGTAAATTGATGCTTAACAAATACGTTTTTAAAGTCTGAATATAAAAACTTGATTGTGAGTATTTTGTGTGATTAGCTTAGTCTAAGACTTTAAAAAAAGAGTTAATGCTTAGATCTTGCATTGTTTCTCTACTAATGCGGTGAACGTCACGGTACTTCAACATTGGGATCCTTTGTGTGCCCTCCCTTTCTATCTCAGAGCACATGCATGCATGCACCAAGATCTGCAATGTGATATAATTATAACTGAAACACTACTACATGAACCAGAAATTCTGTTTAATTGATTCATTAATTCAATTTCCCAAATATATGGTAAATCATTTAAATCATTTATAACTGCTAATAATAATTATGAGGCTGATCTGAATATCCTGATTGCACCTACAATCAATGTGTTTTATTCATTGACATCCAATAATTCTGTATCTTGTGATACTGTGAAACTCTAAACCCTGAAACTGTGCTGCTGTCACTCAAGCCTTTTGCCACTTTGACTGTTGTAAAAGTGAATGAGTTCATTGCTGTGCCCTGAAAAAAGTGACCCATCCAATAGTTGCAACTTGGAAAGTGTGTTAAAAATGTTTTGCATTGTCGACCATTTTATCCAAATGTGTAGGGCCTCTAATTTCATGATCTCAGTGCAGAGCCTAAAGTGAATGTACATTAGGGGTGAATCCAAATCAACTTTTGTTAGTTTAACAGCAGGAAAAAAAAAGTTGCAGCACCAGATGGATGGTTCAAAAAGGTTGTACTCTTGTCTTTTGATTCATCATGGGTGTGCTTTGGGCGTAACATGCAGTAAACCAATCAAGGGTGCCATCTCCCATTAACTGTAAAGGCCAGGTGACCTTGCACCTTGGCAGACTGATAATAATGTATAACGGCAGATTTTCTTGGTAGTTAGAGAGAACGCTTCCTTGCAGAGGAAATGCTTTCACTTAGCGCACAAGCAGACCATCTGTGTGTGTTCTGCCACCAGGGTGTAGGCGTTGTGCACTCACTTATGTAGGTGCATATTACGATCTTGATAATGCAGCCTGAAAATGAGAATAAAATACTGCGACGCTGACTTCAGACCAGGTGTCTGCTGGTCACTTTCCACGCCCTCAAGATAATGATGAGCCACCCATGTGCCCGACCACACCTCATGTCAAGACCTACATGCCTATGGGCGCCTAGATGGGCTCAAGCTCATTTTCTAGTCAAACAACGTAGGTGCTGGACAGAAAAATGACACATAACTGCATCTGTCTGAAACCAGCGAAAACACCTGGTAGCTCTCGGTGTAAGGCAGGGTTTTTGGAAATATCATGGGAACAGAATCAATTGTTGTTCAAGGCAGATATCCAGAAACTGTGACTTCAACGTGAATGCACGAGAAGCACAAACGGATGAGCCCAGACTGCCTCAACGATTATCAATTGCTATGAAATTTGGCACTGACAATAATATTTCTCCGAGACTGAATTATGATGACTTTTGAATACTTTTGTGCTCCCCTTTATTTTCACCTAGCGCTATGTTCAAATAATAATACCGTTCCGATCAACTGCTGTAGGCTACTTGGTGTTTAGTGCTAATTAAGCGTGCTAGCACATAGCCATCAATAGTATATTAGAATACTTAATACTAGTACTCTTTAACTCAAGGCAAAATGCTTGAGGCTCAGCAGCATATAGTGACAACTGACGGCTGTTTGGCATTTCTTTTATAATAGACTACTTCAGCGATAAATTGCTTTTCAGAATGATTGATCTCGACTCATTATAAACAGTTTCCTCGAACGACTATTCATTTCACCAACTAAAACTTTCTCTCTAAAGTACGGCGGCCTATGACTGATTCCTGCTTTGTTAGAACTTTTTTTGGCAACTCTACGGGTATTGATTGATATCTTACAACATATTGTGTGGAGAACAACCACCGGTATTATGATGGCACTGTGTGCTGCACACAATATCTTGATAGTACTGTATAGCCAGCTAACCAGCAATTTCCACCCCCACTCACCTGCTTGTTCTGCTTTTGTACTCTCACAAACACAGACATACGCACACACTGTGAAGCGTCTACCCCTCAGCAGTGATGTCTCTTTCCCCTCGGTAATCACCACCAGTTCCTGCAGACGCGCACACAGTTATATCTTCGTGTGTGTGTGTCTGTCGGCATGCAGCAATAATGTCTCAATGTGCGTCTTACTCATATTGTCCATAGTATCATCATTAATCATTTCTCCTTGGCCCAGACATAGCCATCAGTTATTGAGAGGTGCAATAATTTGGAATTGATTTAGCCCCCCCCCCCACACACACACACACACACACTCTGAGCCTGGCTCAGAATATAAAATGCTCCTTTGGCAAAACAGAAGAATGAAAGCTAATGATAAAGGGCTGTCAGCGTCTGAAGCTCTGCAATTCTGCAAATAGCTGCGAGAGTCGTTCCTTCCCTTCTCTCGCGACACTCCTCTTATTGTCTATTTTCTGACCCTCTCTCTTTGGCGACAGAACAACTAGGTGGCAACACCGTAGGGAAATTGTTCCTGTTGTGTGCGTTCACTTGTTTGTGAGTCGGTGTGAGAGAGGAGGAGGAGGAGGAGGAGGAGGAGACAGGAGACAACCTGACGGTCGGAGTCTCTCCCCTCCCACACAAACCCCCTTGTGTTATCAAGGATACAGATATAGGAGAGAGAGCGTGTGAGAGAGACAGTCTCAGAATCCTTGAGAGATAGTTAGAGAGAGAGAATGAGAGACTGAAAGAGAGAGAGAGCGCCAAGCTGAAGAGCAGACAACTGAGTTTCTATAAATAGGAAAAAGAGTTGGGCTGCTCCTTAAAACTTTGTTCTCCCTGTCTTTACTTACCCTTTCTATTCGGAATTTCTCCCACTGATTAAATTCAAACCAAAGCAAAACTCCCACGATACATTTATCGTGTTAAAAGTAGACACCTGTGTGTAGTTGTTGTGGCCCTGCCAATACGTAGGGAAATTAACAGTGTGGAAGCAGCAATGGAGCATTTCAGAAGATAAAGATACTTTTATAAATTCCAATTATTTTGACACTATTTCCAAACGTGAATTCATTTTTGACATGAAACCCCTCCCTCCTCTCATCCACTGCTGCCTAATCTCTGCCTCCTGCTCCATTGTTCAAACATATACTGTACACAAGAAGACAAGTGTGGTAAAGCCTTGTCTCTCTTCAGTATTTGCATGCAAACCAAGAATTTGTTTTACTGTGCAGCTTTTTAGATAGCTGCACAACGGAAGTCTAAAAATCAGTTTATGTCTCTATAAACTCAACTTCTCCTGTCATAACTGTGATAAACAAAGGTTCTGCTATGGGAACCAGGGGCAGAATAGTAGAAGCCGAGGCTGAGACCTTTATTCACCTCCACAACAGAGATACAAATCACTGTACAGCTTATCTCCTAAACCTGATCATGGTTATGTAAGAAGCCTCGCCTGATGTTAGTTCTGCCCCCATTTACCATGTTCATTCACTGTTGCTGAGGTTTGCTGTTGATACAAATTCAACATTTCCGACCTTAGAGCAATTCAGAGAACACTCTCCTTTCCTTTTACAGGCAGGCTTTTATTGTGAAACATCTGCAGGAAATGTTGAGTACTGACTGAAGTTCATCAGTGAGCGAGGCGATTACTTCTGTTTAGATCAATTTTGTTCTGATTTATGTTCTGGACTAATGCTATACGTTGAAGCCATATGGTACAGTACCTATCTATTTATGATGGCAAATGGTAAATGGATGGTGTTCATATAGCAATTTGTCTAGTCTTATCGACCACTCAAAGCACTTTACAGCACAAGTCACAGACGCCCATTCACACAAACATTCATACAGTGCTGCTATTTACCGTGCTTTTACTCTCACCTTCATACACTGCCGGCACAGCTGTCAAGCTGCCCAAGGACACTTGGGCATCCGGACTGGGAGACGCCGGGATCGCACCACAAACCTGCTGGTTAGTGGGCGAACCCTCTCTATCTCCTGAGCCAAAGCCGCCAAATCTTCTCTATCGCTGCGTCTGTTACTTCCCATTCTTGCCTAGCTTTTCTTTTTCCTAGTCTCAACCTCATCTCGTCACCAACATGAACCTTCAGACACAGACACATGATATGCCACAAGAATAATTAGCATAGCTAAGCCTCTGAATGGGCAGGTGTCTTGTAATCCCCATGTTTGTATCTAAAGTTTATACTGATACGGTGACAGCCTAAAATAATAGCTCCTGTGAAGAGTTAAACTGTCAAATTCAAAAATGCATTGATGATATTGAACTGGTCAGAGGGGCATGTATGGGAAAAGAAAGCACTTTTAAAGTGCCTGCACAGAGAACAGCTTCCATACACAGGCGCAAGATGGGAGAGCTAATACTAACCCTCACCCCAACGAAGCAACAAGTTTAACAGAGGTTTTGGAGGGGATGAGGGACTTTTGCAAAGACACAAGTTAACAACTGTGCAATAATAATAAATCTGAGCTCGCTAACGTTGACCAAAGAACAGAGGAGGCTGAGACACAAATTGAAATGGGGTCGAGTTCAGGGAAATGTCCGGACTTCAGTGCATGTCTGAAATCAGCTTAAGAAGGGAACATTTCCGAGTATATGACATTCCTGAGCAAAGGGGTCGTCTATCATGAAGTTTGTGGAGAAGTTACAACATGACCTGCCCGATACCGCAGACAACAGACATTGACGGAGCATGACATCAAGTGGGGACACCGGCCGCCCGTCCCAAGGCCCTCTGAGGACAGGAAAGACAAGCTACCGTCAATAGGAGTCAATATAGAACCAAAGAAGTGATTCTGGACAAGGCCTGGTGGTTTTGGATGAGAGATTAATATACTTTGATCAAGATTTACCTCCAGCAGTACTAGCAGAAGAATGAGGTGAGAGATCCACTTTCATACGTAGGAACAGACTCGCTCGACAGCACACACGAAGGACAGAGGACTGCCCATCTGTGTGGAAACACAGAGGGAGGGCCAGGCTGAGCAGCTCTCCCACCCGGCCCAGGAAACAGTGGGAGGACTGAAACAGCAGGAGAGGCAAAAAGAGCACGAGCAAACATCAGGGAGATGCAATGCTCTCAGAAGACAGCTCATATCTGTAAGATAGACTTTCTATCGCTTAAGTGTTTGAATCCACCTCTTTTTGCCATTTAAAAAGGAAGATATTCGTGGGAAGAATACACAGGGAAGACCCACATTTTTTCTTTTAGTGTTTTGGGTGGGCCCTCAAGTGTTTTCCCCCACAGCCACAGATTATTCTCTAGTTCAGGCCAGGGTCATCAACTGTCTCAGTCTTGGAATCGCTTCTCTTTTACTTAGTTCTTAGCTAATGTTGCATAGTTTTTGCTTGGTCAGGGAGTATTCTAGTTTTATTTCACAAACTTTAACTTTGGGGAATAATAACACAAAGCCAGTAATAAAGTAAAATCCAATTCATTTCAGTTCAATGGGCTGTTGAATCTGATCAAAACGAAGTAAGATTTTATCCGAAATGAAGATGTAAAATATCGACAGGAAATTCACTTAAATGATGAGGAGCATGAAAAACTGGAGGGAGAATGGGGCTTCACTAATCAGTTTTTTCCCTCATAAATCAGGACGCAGGAGAAGAGTTGAACATGAGCGTTAAAGAAGGCAGATAAAATCCAGTGAGGGGAGGAATAGATGGTAATTTAGTTACTCTATTGAATGTACTGTATCCATGCACTCCCTGGAAGTTTGGTTTATAATATTGGAAATTATATTAAAAGGAAATTCATTATATTTAAAGGAAATTATAATAAATATAATTACCAATATTTAAATATTCTCTTAGAACAAACATTTGACTCTGAAAAACCTGACACTTTTTGAGGATGTTGATCTCATGAACAGATGGAAGGATCATTTCCCTAACAGAAGGGATTGCACTCTCTGTTCCGCCCTTGATTATAAAACAAGTTAAATTCTCTTATACTCTCCACACTGAACTGGGCTTTTAAAAAAGCGACAAAGCCACCACGCTGCACGCCAATAATCTGAAATGTGGAACATTCAGGCTGATATCTGTTCTATAACTATGACACATGTGTAAACGTTATACGTTATATAAAGAGACACATAAAGGGCATTTGTCTCAGTTAACAGATTTCTTTAAAGAGTTCTACTTAGATTTGGTAGAGACGACTCAATTATTAAACATAAACAGGCACAATATGTTAATCCAACTGCAATCATTTTAACAATATGTTCATTTACAGTACAGATTAATAAAAGGAAAACCTAACTACCTTCATATAACTATGGCCCATCTAGAAAAATTTAAACCAGATACCTTTTGGTAAATAGAGTCTTTTTAACTTTTATAAAATCATTAAAAAAAATGTTTTACCTAAACATAAAAATAAGGACATAATAGGATAAAACTAAATTCCTTTCTTTCATCTCAACTCAAGGACAGAATTCTCAAATTAATATATTACCCAGTTAACATAAAAAATATGTTAACTATCATCTTGCAACACAGATGAGAGTCATGATGCACCTCATCATATATTGCTGAATTGAGAAAATACCTAACCATCCACATACAGACAATCTTAGCTGATAACAACTTACAGCGTTTCATAAATACGATCAATAATCGTTTGGTGAAATGACTCGTAAAATATGGAAACCTATGATAAAATAATATAGGAAATATAAATGCTGTGCATTTGACTCAGATTTGACACTAAACAAATTGAATAATGCAATATATAGAAAAACATATAAAGGAAGTTTTGAAATGCTTGATGAGAATCCGTTATTAGAAAACCAAGACTTTTATCAAGGTTTTATCAAGGTTACGACATTGCGTTAATAGGATGGTGGGAAATGTTAATGTAAGGTAAAATAGCAAACATTACACTTCATACATTAAATCAAAGTGGGAGAAAGAAGGGAGGGAAGTTATATCTCAGGGAGAAAAGACAACCATATGAAGGTATTAGTTGAAGTGAAGCAGCTCACAGAAATGGAGGGGAGCTTGGTTGGACAGATCTCATAAGGTTTATTGCACACAGTTAGAAATCCAACTATGTTAGTACCTTCCTGTTCCACTATCTCCTGGGGTGCCCTGTCGTCAGGGGCTATTCGAGAGGGATACGCAATACCCAACACGACATTTCAATGTGAAATGCCCTGGAAATGAAGACTATATATTTACATGTATTTCGAGCATGGTTGAAAAGAGATCAATGTCTGATGAATATACTGCTGGAATCTAGTAAAACGGCTCTTAACAGGAAATGGTTATCACAGGAGAGCCTCAGCTCTCCCATGGAGAAGATAACAGCATTTGTCAATCATAAAGTGGAACAATTTACTGCATACTGGGCAAAATGAAACAACTACTTAATGGCCCAAAGGCTTGATTTTATTTTCACAAATCAGTAATTTGGTTGCAGGGAAAGGATCCCACCCTACTTGTTCAATGGTTCTTTTTCATCGCTGTTGAGTTCTTTCCTTTATCAGTGTAACTTTGTCAAGATTTTTTTTGAGAATCGGCAAACATGAATATAGGCTAAATACATTCATCATCTCAACAAAAATTTGACTGCGGTGCTTTTGTGTGGTGATTTGGCTGATTCGTTACTGTACAATTGTGAATACAAGATGTGTATTTAATTTTTGCATAGTTAAGGTTAATTCTACTTCTGCAAAAGGCAAAATCAACCACAGAAAAAATGGGGAAAAAATACCAATGTGTGTCTGTGTATAATATATGCAGCACCTCCCACAACTTAACTCCTCACAATACATTACAAAAAAAAACATGGTGTATTTTTTACTTAAGTTAGACATAATTAACAATCCCACAGATAGGTGGTTTTAGAGAACAACAGCAGCAACAGGGCCTCGGGCTTGTCTGAAGCACTAAGGGAGAGTTCTGTTTAAAGAAATCTACATGCAAGTATGTTAAACAAACATTTGGTACCAGGCAAGAAGGTTTTTGAATTTGCTTGTCTCAAAACTGCCTAGAGGAACAAAAACCTCACTGATCATGACTTCAGTGGAAACTGTGGGAATGTACAGTTTGTTCATTGATCTCTTTCAATTAAAAAAAAAATCACAATCAGACCACCAACCTAGTCCCAGATGCCACAGATGCCCTGTTGCTGACGAGTAGTGGAGTCTGCCTTTGTAAGGCCCAAAGCTTTCAAAGGTCCTTGCTTTTCAGAATTCTGAAATGCTCAAGATTTTTCTCTGATCCCGTCTTTTTTTACTCTCCGTTATGTTCTTTTTCACTTCATCCCCAGTTCCTCACAGCGAGTGAGGGACATTAATACAGCAATGGCACCAACATAAACACTTAAAACCAATAGATGGACTAGCACCCGAAGGAGCTACACTCCATCAGCCTGAGAAATGGACAACCTGCTGTTTACTCCTGCTCAGGTATAGCTACTGTTTTTTGCCCAAAATTGCACTCATTGGATTCATTTTCTAAATGAACTGAATTTGAAGGTGCAAAAACGACAGCCCCGTTCACAGACATGCGCAACTGAAAGCACTCTGCACCAATTACCCACAACCCCGTCAGCCAGGGCAAGTTATGGTTCAATTAGAATAGAGGGTACAAATAATCTAATCCATAAATTAGTTGAAGTCAATTAGGACAACTCACCAATTAAGCACAAATCTGTTACTTGAGGGCACAGCTATAATGAGGTTGCGGGAGGAGCCACGCTGAGGCTGTGTCCTTGCTTGTTTGTGTCGCGCTCAATAAACACGGAGCTTTGACCACGATTTTGATACGGAATTAGAAGGAAAATTGAATTGGCTGGGAACCGAGCCCATGTCTGGCCACATGACGACGCAGGAGACGGAGAGTGAGAGTGAGAGAAAGAGAGGGGGAAAAAAAGGGAAGGACAATGAGAGTGTGTTTGCGTGACTATATTTAGATGCTGTGTCAGTCTGAATACAGTTGACGTAGAGGCTTGTGTGTTTTTGCAGTGCAAAGTGTCTGATTTTCATCTAACTCAATAATAGCAAAACCCCAGTGATTTTTTTGCAAGGGCAGGAGTATTTATAGACGGCTTATTTTCATTCCAGAAGAAAAAAATCTGAAAGAGACAACTACTCCAAACAGCATTAAAAAATCAGCACGCTGACAAATACTTTCAATTAATCCCAGAGAAAGGAGCTTAACACAAACCCAATCACCTGACTTTCGACACATTCTTACAACCACTGGCCTCCTCTGTCATGAAACTTGAGCTTTAAAGCTGATTGACCTCTGACACCCCTGACCCTCCACCCAGCGATGCCTTAAAGGCTCACCTTTCTTTACAGCCAAACTATAACATGAATAGACGGAAAATATATCGGGTGCAAACGGTCAACACAGAAAAAAGGCAAAGGGAGAAGACGTCGAGTTTTCTTCTTTTCCACTAGATAGTATTCTTTTGTGATGATATGAGGCAGCACTAGAGGCAGGATACCATTGATCTCAGCAACTGCAGAGTGCAGCAGTTTGGGCACATTAGAGACCAAAAGCCTTTTAGAAACAGGCCTGATGATGACAGCATGTAACAGTGTCTTTTTATGTGTTCTCTCTCGTCTCTCTCCACTCCCTCTACACAACATGACTTGTCAGTGAACTGTGGTGAGATTTGTGGGGGCGAGTGGGGCTACTGGGAGGTCTGAATCACACACCTTTGACACCTCCCCAGGCCCTAGGTTATTCATACACTAAATCTGCAGTCATGTAACCTTTGTGTGTGCTGGGCCGCATGATGGGGAAGAGGAGAGGGGCAAGGGGCCACACTGATGTTGACATAGGTTGACAGGCTGCTCCATGAGCTGGCCCTGCTGCCCTAGGAAAGCAGGCCGGAAAGCAAGTAAGAAGGGAGCCGAGGCGCCAGTCAACCCAGCGCCTCTCGCCTCCCCGGGCCCACTTCTGGTCTGGAGGAAATTAAGCATTGTCTTCATTTCCCTCACCGTTTGCTGTCTGAGCTCTGAGCCTCATCCACACGGGTCTTTGGAGATGTTGGGGAATAAGCTGATGAGCCGCTGCCAGAGGCTATGGAAAACTGTGAGGCTATAGCTGCCACAGCCAGTTAACCCTTTCACTTCTCCCGCCAGCAGGGCTAAAAGCCCTTACCTCAGGTGATTACCTCATGGACATCAGCACCTGGCAGCCATTCATCATTCCCAGTAGCACTGCAGCCTTTGATACCCTGATGTGGCTCTAATGGCATATTCCAGAGGTAGAGGACTCACATACACATATATGCAAACAAACTTGTGGGTTGTAGGGTAAATACAATTTGAAAGGATATCCATTTTGCCCTTTGACCCCTGGAAGCATAACAAGAGTTTCATGTGGCTGACCCAGGAGAACAGCACTGTACTGACACATGGCAAGGTCAAATGAATAACTTATCGATGGAGAATTCAAACACTAATGCTGGTGCCCTTTTGAAAGGGGTGAAGGGAGGGATGAAGACAAATGGGGAAAGGTGATGGGAGAACACGCACAAGAGGAAAGACGAGTAAATCTGTGAGCCAGTAGGGAAACACAAGCTTTAAATAATCACAGGCAAAAATAATCCTAAAAACAGGAAAACAAGTGAGCTACACATCTGCTCCTATCTGCAGTATATCAGCTGTCTCTGTTACCCTTTTTCAGAGGACAGGGGGAATGAATACGAGGAGGACAAGCATGACATAGCAGACAGACTGTCAGTCTTTAGGAAGAGCCCAAACCTGTTTTGTGGCGAGCTCCTTCCTGGCTGCTCCCAAGATCCCCCAGATGTAGTCAGCCAACTTCGTCCAGGGTCCAGAGATGTGATCTTCTTCACTGGTTTGGTCAAAGAAGCAGTGAAACTCATCACAAGTCTGCTACAGTACCAGCACCTGAAAGAAACAAGGCATCAGACGCATGGTCGTAGTGTGCATACGAACCCAGAGCTGAAGCCCACAGGGTGTTCGGAGGGTAATGTCTAAAACACATTTTTAGTAGAATTTAAGTGGCGCTGAGTCATTTCCATTTTGATGATCATTTCACACACATGAACGGTTAAAAGACTCAGACTATTTAGTACAAATGAGCTTTAATCAGAGTTTGGTCTAATTTCCAAAATCAGGCTTTATAACAACTCTTCATTTCATATTCAAGATCCTTTGACTCTGTTGATTTCTGGATCTGAGTAGCACTGTGTCTCTTTTCTTCTTAATTATTCGCTTCCTTGGAAATGATCAGAGCTGTCTAGCACCCTACTTGATCAACAGGTCTCAGTGTAACACATTATCATAGATTTTATTGTCTTAATATCCTAAATCGCCACGATGTGTTCTGTTCTTAAGCTTCTGTTGCTCTGTTTTAACATCTTTTTTCATGCAACGCACCTTGAGCTGCATTGTAGCTATGAAAAGTGCTATATAATTTTAAGTTTAAGTTTTTATTAATGCTTTTCTCGCAGTTTGTTCTTTAACTGAATATTAAAAAAGTTAAATGTCATCATTTAAATTAAGACTAATAACCTGTAAATACCCTATTTGCCAGAAATGAAGTGTAAATCAACAAAAAGCAGATGGGAGAGCTGACGAAAGATTTGTGTGAAAACTTGCAGCTAAGGTGTGATGTTTATTGACACTCTGACCAGCTTCTTGTGCATTGGATGCTACTCACACACACATGAACACACACGCGCACGCACACACACAGAAAGCAGCGGCACTCTACATGTTCACTATTCATAGTGATATATCTGGACCTAATATGGCACATCTGGCTTTTGTTTGGACATTGCCCTCCCAGTGTTCACTTGTCGGCATAGAGGCAGGAATGGGTCACATGTGGGTGAGCACAGGTTTGATATGTTGCATCAGACACATTAATGACACAGCAGGCCACAGAGGAAACAGTAATGTACTAAAAAGTAAACATTTATGGATCACAAATCGCTCATCATGTGTAAAAACCAATGTACACTAATCTAGGCCATTTGTGGACAGCTGACATATGAAAAGAGAGAGATATTTGGGCATGACAGAAGTGTCACTGTGCTCTGAGCTCTGTAAGGGAGCACCATTAGCACACTGCTTGATAACTGACAGCTGGCACGGAGAGGAGAGGGATGGAGGGGTGAAACAGAGGGGGAGGAGACAGAGCAAAATCTGTGCCAACCATCACCCTCTGGCTGTTCTCCTCTGTTGTAATCACAGCAATAGTGCTCTCACTCGGCAACCCCTTGGAGACCCAGGTACCTTAGCCACATTTGACATTAACCACAAGGCGAATACACCCATGTTTAATACAGATTCCTTTACCATCTTCCTAAGTGTGCTTCTTTCTCTTTCATTACTCTCATCATAAAAACAAGTCCACACACTGAGCAAAAGGATACGTATTTTCTATCTCTCTTTTGTGCCTTCCTCTCTTCTTCCCTCCTGCTGTTTTGTGGTGTAGCTCAAGATCTAATCCTTCTGTTTATTTTCATTCATTCCCTTAGTGCAGTGAGCTAAGGAAGCCTGTTTCCGAAAGTTACATCACTGACAATGACACCCATCGCCCTCAAACGTCCATATCTGCTTGCCGTTCGCTTCTTGTGAAAACGAGTCATGCTGAGTGTGAACAAAACGTATTTTTGGCAAAGCCAGTGCCAGTTCTGACAAAAGTGGAAAGGATGAGTCAGGAAAGGGCTGTTGGTACTAAAAGTGTTGGAGTTTTTTCTTTAGAGTCAATGTGCATGCTGTTCCAAAGTGGCGCCACTTTGCCAGAGTGCCACAAAGGTCTGGACCCTCCTATGGGAACAGAGCTGCAGACACTGATGAGGGGAAACAAGAGGAAAACCCTGGACAGAAGGGACCTCAGAGAGATTCCACTGGACTCACCATTGGAATATGCTTATTCTCTGGGACTTGGTCATTTGCCAGACCATCATTATTCCTTCACAGCATCACAAGGAGTAATTGCGTAGATGTGCGCAGAAGAATCTAATTCACCATTTAGAGTGGGGAAATTAAAGGGAGATTTTCAGTGCGCCCGAGACAATGTACAGCAAGGATAAGATATCTAGACAAAAATGATAAAAACATGATATGTTAATAGATATTATGATAGCAATCAGTACCTGTGTCTCATAGCTGAAAGGGATGATCCTCTTGAAGTGTTCAGTTGTTGAAGAAATCTTCTGTGCCACACTCCACTTTCTGCCATCACACAAAGAACAAGATTTTCACACCGTTTGAATATCAAATTCTAAGACTTTTCAAGGTCAATGCCTTCAAATTCAAGGACCCATAAAGACAGAGTTTGAAAAAGGAATCAAGGTTGATTACCGTTACAACACCAAAAAAAAATTGTAATCAGAATCAGCAGACTTAACAAAAGACAACAATTGGTGTGGTTTGAACGTGTGAACACTCCTCAGTTATGCTGTGTTACAGTGATCAGAATTGTGTTTATTAAGGAATTTGCTTGATCTAGTGCATAACAAACATAGTAAATAGAAAAATAAGAGGAATGATAAAGCAAATTAAAAAAGAATTACTGTGAGTGAAATAAATGAAACAAACAAAAATAAAACAGTGTGTACAATATGACTAATAGTGCAATATGTTGCTAGGATTTACAGATGCACAGGTTGTTCAGGAGAAGACGTGCAAATATCCAAGAGGTGGATGTGAGTGGGGGAATGGTGATGGCAGATTATATGGTCTCTTGCACGCATGCACACAGCGACCTATTTAGTGGCATTAAACAAAAAAAATATCAAAAGAAGTTCACTTTCTATTTTTGCGCGGAATATCTGAACTCAAACACGTTCAATTATCTATTATGAGTACTTTCAAAAACTTTCAGAGCCTCGATATTTTTCCATTCTCAAATTGGCAAACTTTCAAGGATCTCAAGGACCCGTGGGAACTATGAAAGACCAAGTCCTCACAACTGAGTTGCATTTATGTTAGAACTGCTGAGGTGTTTATTTTAGTGGAACTGTGGATTTGTGATATGAGGACCAAGTTGTGTGGATCCTGGGGGAAGGCCATAAAATATTTCAGCTGCCACAGTAAACTGCATTTTAGGTAGAGTCCATGGGTCTAAAGCTAAAAATACTTCTAATGATGTCCCCTGAGAGTCTGCAAACTTTGTATCCATTATGAACACAAAGTGTTATTCTTAGTTCTTTCCACAGAGACCACGATCAAAGTAGATTAAGATGAGCAAATTCATTTATGTTTTATTTGCATAAAACAAAACCTAGCTTGACCCAGGAAAATACATCCCTAACAGCTAATCTGTGGCTGTCACACTGTAGCAGGAAAAAAAGAATCTGCGGCAATTTCATAAACTCTGTGTGGCAAGAGCTGACCCTGAGTTCTCCCCGGAGTTTGTGGGCTTTCTTGAACATGCCCTGCACTGTGCTGCTCTCCGTGTACAGAGTACCTGACCGCCCAGACGTTCCATTTGGCATTCTAGTGCACACGCAAACACACACATACATACCAAACACTCATTCACACACATACAAAAGCTCAATAACATGTTTTAGCTCTTTTGTCCTCTTTTGCTCCATTGTCAAGCCACAAACTCACTGATATTCTTTTTCACAACACTTTAGAAATATGAGTCTGGTAGTAAAACCTTAATCTGCATAATTAAAGCGGAGGAACAGTAGGATGTTGAAGAAGGCTATAGCCTCCATTTCTGCAGAGGCCCGATATCTGCTTTAAGGCTCCTCAATATGCTGTCAAACATAACTTGCAATTGCAACACAAGTACATGTAAGCAAGTGCACTGTGCAAACATATTAACAAACATTGCTGAGGTGCAACAGTAACTCATGAACACCTACAATACCTAAAGGAGTCAGAAACAAAACACCCACTTCTGCATGTATTACGGAAACCTCCAAATAGCAGCACAAATTAACACAGAAGAGAGATGGTGCAAAAATAACTAATATCATAATACATATTAATTAAGTCACACCCCTACTTCATTCAAACACACAAACACACACACACACACACAAACTCGCACACAATATCAAACTCATCTGACACATTACAAGTCCTTGCGACATTAAACTGAATCGCTAATTTAAAACCTCTGTGACAACTTGCTCGGAGAGTTGCAACGTAATTAGACAGTGGAGGAGCTGGTACAGTGTGAGTGGAGATGGTTATCTATGTGATGTGTAGTTTAAATGGCAGTCGTGTGTGTGTAGGGAGGGGTGTAGGGAGAGGAGGGAAATGAAATGACAGGAAAGCGGCGAGATTTTGCTAGTGCAGTGTGAGGAGAGGAGAGGCAGGAGAAAGGGGCGTGGAGGGGAAACAGTTTGAAATTAAACATGGGGCAGAAGTGTGACTTGTGAGGGTGCAGGAGGAAGGGTGGAGGGATGTGGGGAAAATAAAAGGAGTGAAGAAGGGAGAGGAGAGACGAGGGGCACAGGAGGAGCTGGCCCGGGCCCAGGCATCCTCTGTGGGTCTCCACTCGGGCCAGTGGCCCCACGAGCGCCAAGGGCTCCCACGGCCCCGCCCACCTGCGCTACAGCTTTGATTTACGAGACATATGATCTTCACAGCTTTGCCTCCCCCCCCCCATCTACTCTTAGTCTGGACCCACGGTCACTGCACACACACACACACACACACACATTACTTAGCAGCAATGTCCAATCTCCCAAAAGGGAGAAGTCAGTGTAGTCCTTAATGAGGAACCAATAACCTGCAGTTGCTGTTAAAGACGTTAATGTAATACATATATGATTAGCTGATGTATCTTAATTATATGAGCTGTATGTGTGTGTGTGTGTGTGTGTGTGTGTGTGTGTGTGTGTGTTTGTGACTGGAAGAGTAGCAGAGAGTCAAAGAAAGAGGTGAAATGAGCAAAATGAGAAAAAGAGAGACAGCGCAAGACATAGCTAATGATTAGCGAGAATGAGGGGGTGAACATTTTGTGAAACTATATTTCTATTAAACTGAGGGGTTTCTTTCCCGGTGCGTGTGTGCCCTTCACAGAAGCACAGTGATGTGGCCGACCCAAATGACTGGGATATTATTGGGAGAGCGAGAGAGGGAGGCCTTTGTTGAATACCGAGCACAAAGCACAAAGCTGCCTCCTGGCCTCATTAACCTGCCGAAGACTGGCTTTGTTTTCCTCTGCAGTGCTCCAAACGCTGCCGACATCCTGTCCGAACGGGGTTTCCGAAGTCACACCGTGGACCAAGAGGAGGCAGCCTTTAAGAACCTCAGGACTGGGGAAATCAAATACGGGGGGAAAAGAGGTGATCTTTGTGTAAGAGGAGCAGTTGGGTTCTTTCCTTGTGCTAAATGTTGTCACAAGAAAAGGAAGACTCGGAAGGAGGAAATTACAGGTGCAATATACATTACAGTATATGAAAAACTTTTGTAAGAAGGTTAAATATGTTGCAAAGTGCCAGACAAGGCACGGTTGAAAGTCAATTGTTCTGTGCTGAAGGAGAGAACAATATCAAACAAAATACAACTTAAAAACAAAACACAGATCACACTGTCTCCCTTTGCAGTTGCAAAAAAACTACAGAGGAAGGAGAGGAGATGGCGGCGAGGGGAGAGAGAGGGAGGAACTGGAGCGAAAGGATGAGAATACGGTAAGGCAAAAGTAGGACGGGAGGTTTGTGCTCTTTCATATGCCTTGGAACAGCACGTTGTTGGTGTTTTTGTAAGTCTACGTGTTTGGCAGTGTGCACAGTGATGCCTGTCTGCGTGTGCATGTTTGTTTGCATGTGAGTGCGTGTGTCGGTGCAGGAGATTTCAATTTCATCTTTAATGGAAACAGCAAATAGGGGAACAAATAAAATACGAAAGGAGAAGAGCAAATCCTCCCAGCAGCAGCCCAGTCAGAATGGATGATGAGAATGACATGAAGTAAACATTCAGCTGTTCACAAAACAAGGTGGGTATGTGAGGACACGGAGGGAATGGACAGAAGACACAGAGGGAAAGGGAGGGGGAGGGGGGGCAGCAAGGACATGAGGAATGATGATGGGACAAGGGGATCAGTCATGGTTTGGCTTTAACTGTGAAAGGGAGCAGCCATGTCGGAAGAAATAGGGAAGCACCAATCTCAAACTCATATCAGATATCAATCAGATGCTGACATAAATAGCTGGATTGGGTACCGTGACAACAGGGCTGATCTATTTAATTCAATTCTATGCTAACGTCTAATGTGTGCTTAATATGTCAGGCATCAGCACTGCAGTGATAGACCTGTACACTGTTTGCCCTCATGGTGTTAAAACTGATTGCAGTGTCATGGGGATAGAAATACAACACTATCCGTGCTTATATTGGCCCCTTGTAAGCCTTGCTTTCACCTTGTTATTCTATATCCAAAGGGATGCGGTTTTCGCAGAAAAATGACAACTCGATTTACGGCGCTTAGGAACTGTCACCCATTGCATACCCAAAACAAGGAGGGAAAGAGCGTTCTCACGAAACCTATACCCGGTGATGGAAATGGCTGCGGCAGACGGTCAAAGAGCCGAATTGACAAAAGCAACTCAACCACGCAAGAGAAGAGATCCTGTTGACTGAGGAACAAAAGCAGGCGAGGAAGGAGAGTGATAGAAAACCAGATACAACAAGAGTAAACCTTGGACGACCATTCGTATCAGGTATCAGTAGTGGTATTGGTGCATCCGTAAACAAGAAGTCATCCGGAGCAGGAACAGTTTAGATGCAGGCTATTGGTTCTGATGAGGCCTTATAGATCAGTAAGAGCTCAGTAGGGACAGAGGAAAAGAGAGCGGCACACGCAGTCAGAGCTCCAATGAGATGCTGGCTTTCAGCACTGGTGGCACTTTTCCACCCAAAGTAAATTCCCTGTGCATGAGGAAATTTGAGTTCATGGTGAAAAAAAAAAAGTTGTAGGAAAACCCAGTTCTATAGAGAAAAATGTCTGTAAAAATGATCTGTGTGTAATGTGGAACACACCAACTGAATTCGTCGAATGGGAAAGTATTTCACTATGTGTGTGACACTTGTTAGTTCTGCCTTTCCATGTTAATCCACTTGGCAGTAGAATGAAAACATTGTAAAACAGAGAGAGGGGAGATAAAGAAAGGGGTGGAGGAGCGGAGGAGTGGAGGTGGAGAGAGATGCCTTTAGCCTGCTGCTCTGCCATTCAGGGACATGACCACCCGCCGGGCCAGTCAAGGCTGAAGCCTTGCATCATGTCAGACATGCAGATCACTGGCTGAGTCATCTGGTCTTTTGGGGACAGGACAGATGGACAGATACAAAAACGTGCGAGTGCTCACACACACGCACGCAAATGTGCCTGGGTACTTTTAATGAAGGTTGTTCAGAGTCTTTGTTTGATTTTCCTTTCACCTATTTAAACTTCACTTTTGCAGCATAAAATGTAAATGGAATGTGTCAAAATGTAATTAATATGCGTGACTCATCAAATCTCTTACAGGTAGGACGAGTTTAACATTCTGGAAAAAAAGACCACGGGTCGAAATTAAGTCAATCTGTGCACACGGAATGTTGAGTGATGTGCACTGCCCTTGACAAATTGATACAAATGCATACAGAAAAAGTGAAATACATGCAGACAAAAAAATATACCATGTGTATATAAGGAAATCAGAAATCACAACAATGTACAATCACTATAAGGGATAATATACATACAGCTGCCAAGGTAAAGGGAAACACAGCTAAATGGGAAACATGATTTCAGACAATCGCGCACACGGCATTAGGGAGATTTATATGAATATATGAAAATGAGTCATGAACTTGAGCTGTAATATTTATTAGATATCAACCCAGTGTAACACCTATAGGTGATTGTGTTCCCTAATTCCATTATTAAAACAACAAATGAAGAAATGTCTTTCGGAAGAATGATCCAGTGACGTGCTAAGGAGCATTGAAGCTGTTCCGGGGGATCCTGGTGACCCAACACCTTACTATGCCTATTTTATGTTCTTTTTTTCTTCTGTCACACATCTATGAGGGGTACATACTTGTGTGGGTGTGTCTGAGAGAGAGGGAGAGGTGGTTTGTTACCTGTGATCTGGTTTTCTTGTTGAGGAAGAGACGACAAAGCTGTTTTTTGAACTTCTTGTGTTCCTTAACATGACGTAGCTGTCAATCAACACCTGCCGGAGCCACACTAGCCGCTCCCCATCCAGCACCTCACACGTGTCCTGATCCTGCGAGCGGGGGTTGCAATCTTAGCGTGCAAATTACATTTTCAAAAAAGTCCTTCGAACGCTTGTTCCTGATTAAGAGGAAGGTGAAATGATGTAATGTTTACACAACAAATGATTGCTACTGGGTCACATCTCTTCTCTTTTGATCAAAGAGCGATTTCCCTCCCTGCATCCATGCACAATCATCATGCTCAGCAGCACGAGGTATGACAGGCATTTTAATCTGCCCTCTGCAACTAATATCAAATGGTAATGCAGGGCGCCTCCTCCCACTAACTGTGAATGTGTAGAAGACATAGCATGCAGTCAGTGTTCGGCATCATTTCAGTCAGTAATCTATAACCAAAGCATTGTTTGCTGTATAGTGCACACGTGTTTATTCATCATCGAGCTGCTTACAGACTGCTCCACTGGGACCCCATATTTCTCCCGGTTGGCCTACTGCTCATGGATGAGAGGAATCTGAGCTTCTGTCTTGGCCAAATCTCCCTGTAGATACTCCCAGAGCTTCAGGCTCTCATCAGGCTCAACCAGCGTCTGGATGGGGCGGCTCACACTTGTACTGAAGGGACACGGAGTGGGTCGCCTGCCTTCATCCGACAACACGACCCAGACACTCTATTTTTGTTTGCGATAAGTCTAAGGGGAGCAGCCGTTAATTAGAAAATATATTTGAAGTTTTTTTTCTTCTTCTCCTATTTAAACAAACAGGATGCTAATTAGCTGCTAAGGCTGTCACCTTTTCATTATAAACCACTGCTTATCAAGATCGTACACAAAAAAGAATGTTTGGCATCCTAAGCTTTCAAATACTGATGATTAGAAATTATATTATTGTGCATTCATCTCCTAAACATCAAGAGCAAGCTCTCCTAAAGTAATGCCTCTATCCCCTTGGTACTTTGACTATTAAGGAACCACATGCACACAGACCTCACCTGAAAAAGCTCAATGACAACAGTTGTCATTTGAGCTGTGGAATCCGTGGTCAACCATCACATGACGTTACATTCTGGACACGGGTGTCATTTCCCATCTGCGTTGTCTTGTAAGTGTTTTAAGGCAGGCGCCAGCTGCTGAGTGAACTTGGTTTGCCGCTCACTGCAGTGCTGCGCCAAGGGAACGGTGAACAGTGCAGCATGACAGTCTGGTGCAGCTCTCTCTACCTCAACACTATTGGCTTTTTCTGAGGACGTGGAAAGAGAACAGACATGACAAAAGAGGAAGATCAGTGTCCACAGTGCCAAAACAACAGCTTAAAGGTAAAGATATACAAAAAAAACCCCACTTAATTAAGGAATTTAAAGAATCAGAGCACCTAGTTTATTAGGTACACCTTGCCAAAATCAATTCAGTTTAATACAAAATTCTGTCAATGAATCCAACCTTCATGAAGTTTTGTTGAAATGGTTTGAGAGAGTTGATGATTCGGCTGTATGATCATTTCGGAGGCTGCAGCCTGTGGTGCTGTTATTATGTTAGTGAGGTTAGGCTAAATAGCATACCACAACCTACATCCTACAAATTGATCACTCAGTTGAATAAACACCTCACAGCACACTTCCAGTAAAATAACTATGCATTGTATTCTTCATACAGGTGAGATTAATGAAATAAAATGAAATCGTAAGTTTTAATAGGTGTTCTTCATAAGCAGGCATGTTACGTGTAAAAGTATACGTGAATACGCTGCTTTCTCAAACAAAAATAGAGACCAGTGCAGTCTTGGATGTGAAATCTAATTGAATCTTGGTTCTCAAGGCATCTTAAGATCCCGAGTGTAGATGTTGTGACTTTTTCAGTACCAGAGGCCTTTTGGAGCAATTCACCTACTGCGTGAGAGGGTTTTGTAGATGGAAATTTTAGAAATCTAATTTAAGAGGAACCACGCAATAAACACAACCACCTGTGCAAGCCCTCAATCGTGTATAATAGCATGAATACCAGGGGGAAAAAAGGACGGGGAGCAATACATTGCAAACTTCATTTGTGCAATGGGAGAAATCAGATCAGGTTTATAGATGGAGGAGAACTATTGACATGGATGGGGAATCCAAAGTGCTGAGATAGGCTACTGAGTGTACACACAAAGAACAATGTTGACACTACAGCGATTTGCATGGCAATGTCTTTGACCAATCCATAAGGGCAATAATGCATACTTGCACTGTGGATGTACAGCGTGCGTGCGTGCGTGCGTGGTGCCCAGCTTAATGTTTGAAGAGCTTATGTGAGTGGACTTCACTGCATAGATTCCACTGAGGTCACAAGGACAATGTTGTTTGCTTTAGCCCCGCCGTCACCTCTCTGCCTAACTCATCTGTTTCTTTTTCACTTTTCATCACCGGCTCTCACTTCCTCTCCTCGCTGAATCATTAAGGCGGCTGCATGCTTCAGAGCACAGCTCAAAACATCAGACAGAGTCGGAGTGCGCTGAACACTGGAGTCATACAAATATTTTTGTAATGCCCTGAGAATGAAATCCATGGACATGGACACTGCGCCAATACACTGTAGCTGAAACGGGCCCACGACTGCTGCAGAGTGACTACAGGCAGGGCTCTGAGAGAAAGAAAAAAAAAGACACTATTCTGTTCATTCTTCACACATCTATGTCTTCATTCATTTTGACGGCTCAACTGCGTTCCACGAATAGCTCTGCATACAAAACGATGCAAGTGTTCTTTTCTCATTTGAATTCGTATCACTCTCCGCCTTTTTGAATCAAAACTCACGCTGCATGTGCTCAACAGCAAACACTGAATGGACAACAGTGGAGCTGATGCTTCAGAGTTTACTGGCTGATTTTGATTCTGACAAAATGCATTCTGTGAAATCATTTTTTTAAACTAAGATTTGTATTTTTTTTTGCACAAAATGGCTGAAACATCATCAATAATAAACAGTCAAACTCAGTAGGTGCTCTGTAATCTACTGTTTAAGTGCTTTTATTACATAAATAAACATATTTTCAATGACACTAAAAAGATGAAGCCAGAACATGGACTAAAGTGAATATTGTGCAGATCAAGAGCTTGACGACTCTACCTCTGACAACCTCTGCATTTAGCTAGTGTGGATGTCATGAAAAATTTGGTTGCATTTCATCTTATGCCTGCAAAATAATTCATTCCACTAAAATAATGTAAGACAATCCCATCTAGCATTTTATGCAATCCCCATTCTCAACGTCTAGTGTCATTTTCTGACAGACATTACAATAACAAGAGTGCGGCAGGGAAAATAAGAGAGGGAGAGGAAAGAACATGAGAGCGAATGTCAAATGTTTTATGGGTTTGGGATTTACTGCACACCGCCTGTGTATATTTGAACCGATGGAGGAAAAATGGGAACTGGTGGTTCTCCTCTGTTTGTACAGAAGAACAGTTAAAGGCAGCATTTGTTAATCTGTCAGGTCTTCCCCTGGCCAAGGTCTTAGACCTTCATAACAGTGGCCACTGCAGTCTTTCATCTCCTCGTCGGGCTCAGAAAGACAGAAATGCAAAAAGAACAAAAATGCGATTATTTTTGGCTCTAAGGAAATGCCACTGTAATTCATAAAACAGTCAGGCAATACACAATGATCTCTCTCACACACACACACACACACACACACACACACACACACACACACACACACACACACACACACACGTCTTCTTTCAAGGTAGCTGGCAAACCTCTGTAAATGTTGTTTAAGAAGCTTGGATTGTGGCACGACAGTGGAGCACTCGTGAAACAAGTACATACTCAATACTCAAAGCACAATTGTAGATGTGCAATACACCACGTCTTCTTTCCTGGCCCAAACGTTTCCTCTGAGTTTCATTAAGGCAAAGCAGTGTGAACCAAGAGCCCCTGCTGTCTGTCAAACGTACAGCACACAGCATGGTGGTGTACGTATCCGCTCTCTCTCCCACACAGGCACATCTGCTTCCTTGGCTAAAATGGATATGCGGATGGACAGATGAGAAATGAGACGGGAGATAAAGAGAAAGTGGCATTAAGAAGGGGGTAATGCTCGGGTTTGAAGATGAGGGGGATAAAGAGGCGAGGATCAGCGGAGGGAAAAACCGGCCTGCTGAGGTTCCAGAGGTCACAGAGTGAATATTTCAGAGGGAAAAGAACGAAAAACCCGACTGGGGAGACTGAAGATGAGATTGCCTCAATCCAGCCTCATGAATTTTTCTGACTATATTTTCAAAATTCGGCACTTCAACCTCATTTTAACTTTTTGTGATTTTTGTGGGGTGCATTTACTTGCTCTCTTAAAATTCACCAGATTGTATCAGAATGTTCATGATTGAACGTCTACTCCTATTCACTCACAGTAGAAAATAGATGTTTGACTTGCGTGTCTGTAATAAAAAAACAAATTCTAAAAGGGACTAAGCTCAAATGCAACATAAATATTTGATGCCAACAGAGGTAGAAGGAATAACAATATTCTAATCAACAGAATCAGTCTAACCTTTCTTATATTTGACTAATATTAAGTACTTACTTCTCAGTAAATGTGGCACATAATAAGTTTTACAACGCACAATTTGTACAAAAGTGCTTTCCTGAAATTTCCCAAACAATACTTAAATGACAGTTGTGAAAAGGAGGGAAGATTGAAAGGAGCGAAGGATGAGAGGGAAATAAGCCGTGTTCAGACCTGGTATAAACATAGTTCGTCTGTTCACACCTAGCGTCCTGAATGCATCTCCTGTAACCACGTCAATTCTGTTCACAAAGACATAATTATGTTGTAAAAAAACAAAAATCATCATGTGGTGGACCATGTTCATATTGTGGCCGTGGCCAGTGTAAACATACTTTTGGTCGGTTATGAAACGGTAGCGGGTCAGAGGACGTCAGCTGAGTAGGCGTTCCTTCAATGTAGGCCACGGTACACAGCTAGAAGAATTTGGCCACATGCAAATGTGTTCTGAATGATCAGATCTCAAATGCGTCATTGCTCGTTCTCTCCTGTACTCATCACTGTCCACTTGTGACCGGGTAACTCATAAGGGTAAAACCAGGTCTGAACGGACGGGGTCAGTGATACCTGTACAGAGATGTGGTTTTTAAAACCAGTGGAAAAAAAGAACAAGGTAAAAGTTGTCATATTTGTTGCTTTCAATGACTTTTGAAAAATCATCTGAATCAAACTCAACGTTTAGAGAAGGCAGAGAAGGGATCACTGTGATGATTTGTTAAATATGTCTTCTCAACATACCAATAACTGTGATAGCAGTCTGCCATTGTTACATTTGTCCAAGTTTTTTCTTTTCTTTTTGCCTTCTGGCTGCAATTATATTACAAAAAAAATCCCGAACAAATTCCTGACAGTCACATTGCGGGATATTCTTTTTTAGATTCAAGGTTTATAAAAGTCATGAAAGAATGTTACGATCCCTGAGTGATTCTACTGAAATAGTTTTTGACAGTTATGAGCTAGATTTTTTTTCTTCTAATGGAGACCTTTCAGATCCCAACATGAAAGCTAGTGAAGACATTTTTTTTGTTATAATTGAGGGTTTTGTTTCTAGAAACTGGAGTCTGGAGGAAACTGTCTTAATGTGATGATCAGACATGTGACAAATATATCTGCACGCTTGAGTCAAACTCCCAAGCCTTTTCTGCTAAGTTACATTTTGATTTGCATGATAAAAGGCATTGTTCATCAAAACACTGTAACTAAAGACTGGGAGCTTGGATCCAGAAAGTAAATTCCTTTTTTTTTTCCGTTTGTGTTCTGGGCTTGCTTTTATCCAGCAGCCAGCCAGAGGAGCCTGCTGTGGAGCTGCACACTGTGAATCTCTAGTGAGGAAAGTTCCTGAACAACAACAACAGAAAAACATGTCTTCCGAGTTATTTTCTTACTCTAACAGCGCGGATGTGGTGAATGGGTCAAGGAGCCATTAAGACTCTGAGAAGGTGATTGAAGAGTTGAGCTGGCTTCAGACAGATCAGGGAGAACTGGTCCTGTGGACACAGAAAAAAACCCCACTGTACGCCCATGCATCACACACAAGCACTTGCCCCATTGACATTAATATTAACCTCAACTGGATCAATATTTTCCTTCTTTTTTTTGCTTTGAGTCAGACAGGACTATTCAAACGAGTCTCAGCTTTCTTTTTTTCTACACCAGAAAAACGCAACGTACTGTAAAATCCAAAACTGCAGCTTCTATCTCTGACAACATCATTGATTTTTGTGACATCAAGATTCATCAGGTTCCCTCTTCTCCGAGCTGATATTGTTCCATCAAGGCTCGCCTGTCCAGAACACTGAACACCAAGCTGAGTTAATATGTTCTGATCTGTGCCATAACTTGTCTCTTTAATGCGGGTTACAGTCAACCTGTGTATAGCATGAGTCACATGTCAGACCTGATTTATACCCAACGACAGTCTAGACAGGATGGCTCTGTGATCTATAATGCCCTTAAAATGTTACCGTGTAGGTGAGTTCTTTACTTACACAATATTTTCCGTATATGTATCTAAGAACTGTGAGCATTTTTGTTGGGGTGTCTGTGTGTTCAGAAGTGTTTGACAAGGACAAATGGCCACTCTCCTCTGCTATCATGCTCGATACAAGGTGTTGCCCTGTCTGCATGGGACCCGCAATGTGACTCAGACCTTGGAAATGCAACAAAGCTGGAGAATCACTCGGGGAAGATGGATGACTTTGTTCAGACTTTAAAAATATGAAATTCTTCCCTTTGTATATGTGTTTGTGTCTGAGAAAGAATAATACTGGTGCAACTCCCCTGTCTGAAATAAATGTCAGTGCAAGATAAATAAAGATCTCTCCACATGCCTTTATTGCCTATTGTTGTTTTGTATTCCTTATGCAAAACCTTCCTGCTGCGGAGACTATGTATATGATAATGTGTCAGCATGTCTGGAATTATATCAGCTCTTCAAAATACAACATTAACACGTGCTGTGTAAGCTTGTGTGTGTGTAAGCCCTCTGCCGCATCTGTCTATCCAATCAGCTCAAAAACCCGAGGCCAAATGGTTTATTATTTTCCTGGACGCAAACTTTTCCTGGAGGAAAATGTTCCAAACTGATATCTGGGAAGATGTCCACTTCTCTTTTCATCTCAGTCTGGCATCTCCTGGATATTATGAAATGTCTCATTAAATTTGGGCCTTTTTTTCGGGTAGAAAATAACATGTAATTGACAGTTAAATGAGACTCCTTCAGCATTCGTATGATTTCCTTTCAAATGCAAGGTCATGCGTCAAAGCTAATTAAGCTTTACAATAATTATAGGACACCAAGTACGGGTTTACAGTAACACTGCTTACGTTAACTCTTCCAGAAACAATAGTTGTTATGGGTTTTTGTTTAATGAACCTTGGTCTGTTGACCATGATTTATCCTTCTTTGACAGAGTTCACACATTCTGCCTCAAAATGTTACAATGCTTTCATCAAACTTACTGCGGCTAAATAACATGGGATGGATGGGAAACTGCTGCTTTGGAAAAATTACTTGGTCCAAACAAGGAAGGGTAAAGAAGAAATGTCTCACGGTGGGGAGACAAATCACTGCTGATAATGATGAAATGTAATTTAGAATAGAAATAGCAAAGGGAGGAAGTTGGGAAAAAATTGTAAAACATACTGTGTGTTTTTGGAAATTCTGGTAAGTCTGCTTAGTGGCCACATACTACAGCGGCACACTATAGAAAAACAAATGCATGCAACATGCTCTTTCCACACATTAATACAATCTGAACATACTTCTACGGTCCCCTAACCTAGCTGGACTAAAAAAGAAGGGTCTCTCTAATGCTGAGCCACCAGGATGCTGATGACGTGCTGTCCTCTGTCTGTGTGTGGCTCACCGCTTGCTCCCGGGGCTTAAACACAGTAAGGCAAAGGAAAGAGAGCCAACTCATTAGATATAGCTGTAGACTTAGTTGGCTAAACCTCTTACAGTCCTCCCGGAGTGGCACAGAAAAGACACGAAATCCTTAATGACGCTAAGAAAACGTATTATCTGCATTATCCTGATTTTTCTGGACGGCATTCCAAACAGCTGGTAGAGCCCTCGTTCTTGGCCCAAATCTGAGGCACTGCTCTCCAGTGTCATTCCTCAGAACAGTCAGATTCTTCACTCGAGCGTGGTCATTATATCCAGGCAATACGCACGCGCCCGCCCGCCCGCCCGCCCGCCCACCCACCCACCCACCCACCCACACACACACACACACACACACACACACACACACACACACACACACACACACACACACACACACACACACACACACACACACACACACACACACACACACACACACACACACACACACACACACACACACACACGGTTCTGATGGTGAGCCTTCTGGTGGCCCTCAAGCTCCACGTCCCCATAACAACAGGAAAACCAAGTAGTGTCACCGCTGTGCATCACTTGCTATCGAAGTGCAGGCAACCAGTGTGGAATATGCATCGCTTCAGTCAATTTTTCGAGATGAAGAGACACCTCAGAGAGAGCTGAGCTGTAACTAACATAAGAATCACCCCTTTCATCTCCTGTTGGTGGGTAAGAATGAAAAAAAAAAACTGACTTTAACTTTAACTGACTTGTTTTGTGCTTTTTGCACCAGTTTTGGAACCACCAACCAACTTTGATACCAAAATGTTACATAGAATACACAAAATACATTGAAGAAAATAACAACCAGAGGATGACAAAGAAAATAAAAGAAATAAAATGTTAAACCAAAATATGTGTGACAGGGTATTTGTTTGGCCCGTTTACCATATTAGCCACAGGTTGTGGTGAGCAGGACACTGAATGTCAAATGTTGTTATCCATCAAACAGCAAGACTTCACAGATCAGATGAAAGAGGTCAGTGAGAGACATCTCATCAGCTGGACCTACACTGTAAGAGTGTGAGTACAACATGGGAGTCTGACAGCGCTGCATCTTTTCTTCCTCCCTTCCATTCCTCCAGCGTCCCTTCTTCTCCATTTCCCCCTCCGGCATCTAATTGTAGTGCTGCAGTTTAGAGGGGCGCTCGTTACATAGGGATATTAGACTCCTAACATCTCAAAATACAACGAGAATGCCTCATTACCTCAATCTCTGGTTTGAATTACTGCAGATTTGGCCTCATCCAGACAGCATCAAAACACAATACACAACCAACACTTCTCTATTGAGATTGTGGGACCAGAGAGCACGTTCCCACCGAGGTCCAATATGCATCACCGACTCCTCCTGTACAAGTTTGTCTCTATACAGCATACATTACTCCTCTCTCTCTCTCTCTCTCTTCCTCTGAACATAATTCCTGGGGAGAGTAATTTTGCTCTCACTCAAAATTCCAGATCCAAGCGCCAATCTACGGATTTTATGGCTTTCATGGGGATAAGGCACAGTGTGCAGAATAAGGCTCCGGGAGGAATTTTGTTGGTGAAGAAAGAAGGGCGACTTTTCGGTGGCAGTTCAGATCTCTTTTGCAGATTCATTCTCTCTCTCTCTCTCTCTCTCTCTCTCTCTCTCTCTCTCTCTCTCGGTCTGTGTACCTAGAAACGCAGAGACACACTGCCAGGTTTTTGACTTTGGGCTGCACAGATCTTGACATTGGCTTGATGTCGGCGTGATCTTAAATCCTTGGAGAGAGCTTGCAGTGGCAATCCCTGCCAATGAGCATTAAGTTTTCATTAGGCATGCTCAACCTGCCGCAGCTCCAGTTGCCCCCTGGCAACCCATCCCAAGGCTTTTATATTGTTTTTGAACTGCAGGCCAACCGCAAACCATGCGTGGAAGCTTTACAGTGCTTATGTGTGTGTGCAGCCATGTACTGTATCTATATGTGTTAATGTGTCTGTCATCTACACTATATTTACCAGCGGTAAATACATATTGCTCCCTGATGAACCATTAAATAAGTACAGATAAAAAGACAAACATATTCACACGCATACAACTCAAACATACATTCTTGAACACACACACACACACACACACACACACACACACACACACACACACACACACACACACACACACACACACACCCACACACACACACACCTTTCCCTCGGGTCATAACTGAGTGCTGTGCTAAAAGTCAGCACTGCATCCATCTTTCCGTTTTATGACCTCTGTGGGGTCTGACACCAGATTCCCCCCAAAACAGCCTATGCATCACGGCTTGGACCGCGGCCAAGCTGCCTCCACTGCAGCAATTATTTCCAACACAGGCCTGAAAATGCAGATGACAGAATGATGATACCTCAGCAGCCAGAAAAACCCTGGACAGGGGCGAGTGAACGAGAGACCGAATGAAAGAGATAATTGGAATAGAGCAGGCGGGGAAGAGACCACGGCAAGCGCCAGAGCAAGAATGTAAATAGATGGAGGGGATGATATAAATATTGTGTGAAACAGAGTAATGGAGGTAACAGTGAAGGGCGAGTGCAACTCTATCCGGTTTGTGTTCCTACTTGTATATGAACCTCCAGCTGTGCTCGGGAACACAGCAGAGCAAGGTCAGAGAGGTTGCACACATGGCTTGAAAAATACCTAACCTACTGTACATACAGTTCAGTGCAAGATGACTTGACTTGAATTCATCAGCTCTCCTGTATCTTGTGCTCTGGAATCTGCTGGGATTGAATCTGTGTTGAATGTGGCCATTTTTTACAGCACCTGCACTCCCAACTTGACAACTTTAATGATAAATGCTTAACGAAATATACTTAATTTATAATAAAGTGTGGTCGTCATGAAAAGAGCTTACCTTGTGTATACACTTGTCTCTTATTTTATAAAGCCATTGTGTTCAGCACACTAAAACCAATACCCCTCATTAGGCACACGTCTTCACAGTAAACTAGACTTAATCAACTTGTCCCACTTGTTTATTGAGCACAAGAACACAAAGACACTGCCTCACACACGCCTATGATTTGCCACACTTAAGAGGACTTCATCTGAACGTTATGTTAATTTTCATGGTCATGATGGCAAAAACAATTATGAGACAAAATTATTTTGAACATTAATGTTTCCATGGAAGATTAACTTTACTTTGTTTCCCCCCTTGTTGCCCTTTTAATGTTCATAGCGGCACACAAATTCTAATGAAAGCCACTTTAACAGAAACACAGTTTTCTCCTGATGCACACTTGGAGATCCAGTGGACGAATTCAATTTCTGACCAGAAGTTAAATGATTTCCTCATCATATAGGCTACATTTGCCCTCAAGTCTAGATGCAACAAAAAACAATAATCCAAACAGTGAAAACGTGTGTGCACGTGTGGCTTCAAAAACCATGTAGGTTCTTGTACCACCAACTGCAGTGAAGAAAAACTGTATAATTGGAAATGTTTGACACACTAGGCACTGCAATAAACCATTACAAAAACAATCATTTTTTCCCCTCATCTGTATGTACAATCTTATTCAACAAACGTCTCAAAGGGTATCACTGTTTAATTCATGGGGAGATATTAGGCAAAAAGCCTGCCGGCATTAGCTGTGTTTGTGCTTCCACTTGACCTTAGACTGGAGCTCTTCCTGGGTTATGAACATTCACGGCATGAATGGTTGGGCAGATTTGCATCAACTCGCTCACAGAGACAAACGTATACGGGAAAATACACTTTTCACTCGTTCATGGGGATCTAATTTCCAGGTGCGAGCGTCCAGAGCCCCGAGCTTAGAGGCCTTGTGTACATGCAAGTATGAGCTCTCGGCTGACACTTGCATTGTGCTGTCAGACAACACTGTGACCTTCGTGTGATGAGGGAGTTAGTGAATGAGTAGAGGAAGTTTGCCTATTTTAATAATAATAATATTAATACTGTTCATGTGTTTGGTCTTGTCACCCACTCTCCTGTACTCAGATCTGCCTTGTGTTGTTCAAATCCCCTGTGCAGAAAAGTTTTGTGATGACAGCAGGGAAGAGAAGGAGTGTCGTCTGCCACCGTGTCCCTTTTGATACATCCACTGGGAGGAAGTCAGACATTTCCTTTTCATATCAATAACCCAAGTGATATAAGGATAAAGTTAAACATACACAGCTAATGTTCTAGTATTAAATATGATCTACAACATAACCTACTAATAAAGTTACCTTTTATAATGTTCATGCATGATTGCATGTATAAAGATTGTGACCTTGCCACTGATGCTTAAAACACAAGGAAGCATGGAGAATGCGACAAACACCCAAGGGACAGGTGTGTCAAATAAGACTAAAGCATTTCACACCTGATCATTGGGATGTTGTATGCAGTTGAAGAGTCCCCTACCGTGCGTTGCTGTGTTGTTTGAAGTCTCTGTCGGTCCAGGCCTCCTTACCAGCTCCCCCTAAACGTGGAACATCTGGCCACAGGCCAACACCAGCTGCTTGAGTGTCTGAGTCACCTGGGAGGGGAAGTAAATGGGGACAAGATATTAGAAGGTCAAGGAAGAGAAGATCTGGTTCAGAGCATAAATAGTAATTGCTCTAGCTCAGCTCTGTTTACAGTATTATGATTTCACCAAACTGCTGTTGATTACAGTACATTGACGTGCATATAAAGGAGCCACAAAGCCAATGAAAAGCAGGTGCTTCGGAGCAAAAACTGTGCCTGGCTTCTTTCTTAACGGAGCGATGTGCTTTCAAGTTGAAAGTAGTTTTTCGAAGGGCAGACCAGAGCTTTGATTTATTGCCAACACCTGATTGGCCCTGACCCAATGGCTAGGGTACAGGCCCGACTGGGCTCCATCGCCGAGTTGAAGTGCCTCCGGCTTGATCTAGATGGGATTTATGTTATTCTTTTTTTCCCCCCTAAACAGGAGCATATGAAACAACTCATTGCAATAACATCATCAATCTGCCTCCGCCGCATTACCAGAACTACATGTTTCGTTTAGGAGCTTGGCAGCTTGCTGTGAGTTTAAATGCAAGTAGTTAAAAGAAGGTGAAGGAAAGGGGAAAAAGTGGTAACAGGAGATTTGACTTGATCCTCATAAATGAGAAGAGATCAACATTTACACGTTTTCATTTTCAACACTGACAAAATCTGAGGATGTTTTAATGTTGACAGAGGAAAAGTCGTGCCCGTCAAATCTGCGGAATGCATTATATATAAATATATATATATATATATTTTTTTAGCAAACTAATGATGAGGAAATAAGGTTATGATAATCACCCAATGACAACTAAGACATGCAAAATAAAAATAGCAAGAGAGTCAATAAGAAGCCACTGTGTGGTGGAAGCAACCGGGATGGTATATAGAAATATTACATATCTATCTGCAGACTACTAAACTGAAGTTATTCAAAGAAAAAAAGTAAGAAACAATATAAAACACAAGCAAAGCAGGTTCAGCAAAAATAAACATCCCAATGCTGTTTGTTAAAAGTAAAAAGCTCTAGTTGCTCACACATGCACATATCTTATCTAAGTGTTAACTTCTAGTCTAATGGTCAGTTTTGGTATGTCATCATCCTTTGTTCCCACAAGTCTCATGCAATCAAGTTAAACAGATGTCTATTGTCTATTGAATTATATTACCCTATTACCACTGAAGACATTATTATTTCACTCAAAGCCTGAAACAGTACCCACTGTGTACAGTATCATGACCCTCAGAAAAAAATAAATGCTGAGCTGTGCAGTACTATCTGAGAGAGAATCATTGCCTGGGGCTTAATAAATCATCAGAGGGTGCTTCTCAGTTACATCCTCAACAGCAGAGAGCAAAGAAGTATGTGTTTTTATATATATATAAGTATATATATATATATATATATATATATATATATAAATAAAAGTATATATATATATATAAGTATATAAGTATATATATATATATATATATATATATATATATAAGTATTCAAGCTCCACAGTCAAACACAGCAGTATACATATATTGTATATTTTATTCTTCACAGGAGACATGCGACTGTTATCCCTGTGGTCAGCTATGAGGTCCCTATGGTCTGGACCTCAGTTATTTTTCCCTCTCATGCTGAGGTTTTGCTGTGTGTGTGTGTGTGTGTGCGTGCGTGCGTGCGTGCGTGCGTGCGTGCGTGCGTGCGTGCGTGGTTATGAACAATGTTTCTGTCACAAAATAGTCGGAGGGAACAACAACAGCCAACTAGCGCTGAGTGACATTTTAGTGTCGACAAAATTGTCCTTTTTTGGGGGGAAAACCAAAATATGGTCACCTTGGCAATTGTCTGACATCAAGATTAATGTTAGCTCTGCAATGTGGTACAACAGAGTAACTATGTGTTGCCCCATCAGTTGCTGTATGAGTTGCTTCCAGCACCGAAGATTAACTGAGATTGAGTAGGTTAAATAGGTCACCTAGGGCTGCTGTCTTTTTTTTTAACCCATTTATGTCCATAACAGAAACATCACAGCAGGCTTATAAACCGAACTTCATTTAGCAAAAAACTCTGAAAATAGGTAACACCATGAGTTTCGGAGGCTCAAGGCTTAAATTACATGTATTTTCTCATTACAAACCTGAGTACATGAATAAAAAATATAGAGTTCATAACATTACATTCATGAATACCTCCTCTCTTAGGCAGGCAAAGTTTGTAAGTCAAGGAACGTCTACATGAAGATAAAAGAACAAGCAAACTTCTACATGAAGACCATGAAGTGTGTCCACTGATCTCAACCATCAACAGAAATAAGTCATAACTTGAAGTGGACAATCATTACCCTTAAAAAAGCCATAAAAACATAGTTTTCTCTTTATGAAATGGCTTAGCTGTGAACATGACATGCATGTTAATTAACAAGTATGTCAACCATTTACTAATATTAGTTAGTACCTTAATTAACATGTAAACCCTTAATAAATGTTAACAAGATATGTGTTATTATTGTAAAAAAAACTAATGTTAATAGCATCTTTGTAAACTTTTAACGTTAAATGTATAAATTAATACCTTAGTTAACATGAGCACCATTTATAAATGAATACTAGACACATCAATTAACTTTTAATAAACTGTCAATGCTTATTACTGCATTAACTAATGTTAACTAACAACCCTTATTTTAAAGGGTTACCAATGATCAGAATGTAAAAGAATGATCTCCATTATTTCTGCGAATCAAATTCGATTCATGTTCACTGATCTTCTGATTAAGTTAAGTTGTCCAGATGTTTTTCAAGCTTCACCACTCCACAGAGACATTTTATCATATAAACCACATGGATATTTACAAGTGATAATACATTTCAAAGTCAACTTTTTGCTCATGTGTGGATGACTCTAAACATAGTTTTAAAGGTATTGTTAGACAAAGGCACAGTATCTGCAAAGACAGTTCTCATTTGGTAGTAGACTTGAAATGGTCTTTAAATATTGCCGCCAGCTCAGGTTCTGTTCTCAGGATGTGCTGGTGTTCTAAAGAAATGCTATCAAGCAGACTTTAATTCAGTTGATTTGAATGCATTATCAATCAAAAGGGTAACAACCATATCTGTGTACTATTAAATCTCCCCTACTGTTGTTTTTGTTGTGCATCCGGATGGAGATAATAATGTTAAATACAGTCTGAGCTCTCACTATTTTTATACTTCAGAAAATTTGTGTGTGTGTTACCAGAGGCAAGGCAGCAACAGCTGTATTTAATAGTGACCAAGCCGCCAAGGCCACAGCTGGACTGAAGCCACAGATGGAGAACACTGCTGTTGAGGAATCGGGGTTAGGTTTGGTTTGGCCTGGCTAAGTCTGGTTTAGTCTGGGTAGGCACAACCTTTGGAAACCAGAGCAGCTCTGGTCTGCGGGCTGACCTGGTTCACAGAGGGCAGGCGAGAGTCAGTCTTTCTTTGGCCTTTCAAACAACCATCAGCAAATTCCACTCATTGAATAATGAGTAAACAGAAAACACATTCAATTATTGTGTAATGCGAGTAAAAGCATTTTAGTTTTTTTCATTGTTCCCAAATGTGGCGGTCTGGCTTTAATATTCTATTAAAGGGTAAAGTTAAAGTGTCTTATTGTCCGCTGGTGTGAAAAGACCCCTGCTTATACTGATATTACTTCATCTCATTCTTTATTCACATTTTAAACAGTTCACAAGCAAAAGTGTGACCTGTGTTGGCGGTCGAGCAGGCTTTTGAGCCATCAAACTATGAACTACACCTCGGACCATCCTGGGCATCGCATTGCAACTTTGAAAATAATCGACAGTTAATTATTCTAAATAGCTTGTTATAGTTGGGTATAGTCTAGGTAGTGTTGAACAGATCAGGGACATTTCAAGGAGAAACTTGTTGATGTGAATATAAAAATACCAAAGAATTTATTCAAAGCCAGGAGGAAAATGTTAATATGCAGCAGGCATGGCAGCCAGAACTGGATATAAAACAAAATGGAGTGGTTAAAAAGCTTTAGGGTGGGACGCCACATGGTAGCTAAATTGATGGAATCTAGAAAGTCAAACATTATATTGAAATTATTTGCACCTTCACCTAATACCACTATTCTTTAACTTTAGTATATTCTAATAGCAATTGCACACACACACACACACACACACACACACACAGGTCACTTTTGGGGAAATTGCATTCCCTTTCGACTATTATTAATTTCCTGGAGACTTACCCTAACAACTGTTTGCCCAAGCCTAACCCTTACCCTGACCTAACCCAACTTCAACTCAATAACCCCACTAGTCCTCTCCAACACACACACACACACTATTTATTGTGATGTAGATTTGCATGTGGCGAATACAGTAAGCCTGTCAAACGTCAAGGCTCGTGGTCTGAAATGTTCTATGTCAAGTTTACACTAATCACCATAGTAGCCATGGCAACCAATATTTATTGACACTGGGGTTACTGACAATTTATTTGCATCTACTAAAAACATTGCCTTGACACAAGCCAGAGTAAACTGGGATCATCTTTCAGTATTATCATGACTTGTGTAACTTAAGAGTCTTTTGTGAACGTATCCCATGTTGGTGTGATTCTACTGACGATCTGCTTACCTGTATCCCTGAGTTTTGCAAACCTGCTCTCTACGAATGAAGAGTGGATGTGAATGTTTATGAACTAGTTACCTACTAATGCTCGTTTGCCTTCTGTCATTAATTTTCTTCATTCCCTTCCAGACATGAGGCTGATAAAAATATATCAATGGTGTCTGTGTTTGTTCTTGGCAGACAAAGAAAACAATTTGTCTGTTGTCTCTATGCTTTCCGTGATACCTTTAGTTTGTGTTTTACTATAGCAAACCACATAATGTGGATATTGTCAACCATAATTTCTGTTATCAGATGTCAAGCGAAAAAAAAAAGGATTTGATTCAGGGTCTCAAAATGATTAATTGGTTAGCTGACCCAACACAGTCAGGGTTGACCTCTGAATCACACAGGACACAAGCAGAGGTGTTACCACTCGAATGCTGTGATGAAGGCATGAATGAAGAGGTGAGTTCAAGCGGTTCATTGTTTTTTACCTCATCTTCGTCTGGCCTGCTATCTCGGACCAGGACAGGATCTTGCCCTCTGGTGTAACTTCGCAGTGACCATTATAAGCTCCAGATTAATAAAGCTGTACACCGAATCCACCCTCTCCTCTGTGGTGTTTGATGGGCGAATGGAGAATGGAGAATTTAGAATGAGCAAAAATTAAAGCATGGTTTGGGGGGAAGGGGTAGAGATGTAATTGGACAAATAGAGAATCAGAGAGTATGAGTGAGTGTTAGGGATGAAACTACGGAGAATAAAAAGACAATGTAAAAAAAAAAAAAGAGCCTTTACTCAGGAGAGTAGTGTTTATATCTATGAGTGAATACATAAAGTTGGTTGAGCGTGAGAAAGAGGCTTGCAGTGAATGCAGCACACACTGGGAAGCTGAGACACACCTCGGGGCTCTCAGAAAGCTCAGAAATCAACGGAGGGTGGATAATCTACACACCAAGACTATTGTGGGAAAAGTGCTTTTGCTCTCTGAGTATTAAAGTGATAGACTGGGCAGTTCTCTATGGTCCATTTGGGAGGGGAGGTGAACTTTGGGTGTAGATGGGCCATTATAAACTTCAGAGACAATAGGCATTCAATAATTTATAGCCAGGTATCTTCAAGTACAACAGATCGAGGGAGAGGGAGAGAGGGAGAGTGGGAGGGTGTAAGTGATGTAAGTGTGACAGCACCTCCAGACTCTTTACTAATGCACAAATCCTATGAACCATTTTCTTACGCGTATGCACATGGGGGAAAAAAAACAACGATAAGCTGAATCAAGGAAGCGATTAAATAGATCAAAAGCACACATCTAAAGCAGGTATGCATACACACACACTCACACACACAAATATGCATAGAAGCGGAAGGGGAGTATTGATTTGACTAATTTCAATGTGCTGAGTCGCTATGAAACACCTGCCCCAGACACAAGCGCAGCTGTTTGTCTTGGCAACAACATCGAAACCCTGCAACCCCCCCTGACCCCAATCCATCATCCACACACTGCACACGCAAGCTGCCAGCAGACCCCTTTCCCAAGACCGTTAGTGATGTGTCAGATGACTGGGGGAGGTACAGGGATGAGTGTGAATCCCTGGAGGGGGGGTCAGGTCTTCACCTTCATGACTTTACTGAAAATCTGCATCTACACACACAGCCACACACACACAGTGATGTCAGACAAACATGCACACACGTGAATATATAAACACACACAAACCCATACAGTATGGTACATCCACACACATGCATGCCACACAGGAAACGCATCCATCTTTTATCATGTTGTTCAGATAAGAAGCCAAGTGACCTCTTGTCATTGCAGCTCTGCATGACAATGTAAGGGCGTTTCTCACATCATGCTCCAGTGGGAGAGACCAAAGGCCCCAGCACAGATAATTTACACGTGTGCACGCACGCACGCACGCACGCACGCACACGCACACGCACACGCGCACACACACACACACACACACACACACACACAGATGTGTGCACTTTAGGATCATTTATCTGGCAGCCATCAACTAACAACACATTTAATGTCAATTTTATGGACACACACATGCGTGTGGACAGCCAGTCTAGACGCAACACTAATTTGATGCACTTTGGTTTCAAGCGATAGACAGCAACCATTAGTCCATGTGGAGGAGCTGCAACATCTCAGTGCTGTGTGCTCTATGGGCGTGTGTGCCATACAGGGCTTTGGGGATTATTTTTTGCGGCTTATTAAATATGTTACGTTACCAATCTATCAGTTAGAAAACTATTGTTAAACTTGTACTTTGCTACTTTTCTTACAATGTTTTAGGAGACAACGTTTCTATTAAAGTAATGGCCACTAGACCTGATTGTGCTGCACTAAAGGAGCACTCATTACAACACGGTGTAGGCTTTGAAAGGGGTGACATCATGCATTACTGAACTGCATTGTGGTTCCAATGATTCGCTTTGCTTGCTCTGCTTATAAGTTGAGAAAAATACATTTTCAGGTGACAGCGCAGGCACCAGCCAATCAAACTGTGTTACTGTAATGCTGACAAAGGCCCTGTCTGGCATGTGCTGATGTGGCTGTGGAGTTTACTTCCCTGTGCTTGGCTTTAGCATTGCATGGATAGCTAGCATGGCACATTAGCACAAAAGATGGCTTGTGTCCCAAGCAGGAAACTGATTATATTGTTGCGTCACACGCGCCCATACTTGTGAGTGCATTGTAATTTCATCTTTACTGTCACGGGGAGTCAGGTGGTCTAATGTTAAGGCACATACCATTCAATTCCTAGCCAGGGGAACGCCTGTTGCGTGTCTGTATGTCAACTGTCAAATTAAGGTGTCTTAAAGTTAACTTTCGAAAAGACACTGGCATACATGACAAACTGCTGCATATCTAAATCAACAATTAGTTTAAAACACACAAAATCGTATCAATTAATCAACAAATTGTTGTTTATTGTTCATGCAAATATATGCATGACAAGGAATAAGGCTGACTCCTGTCCTGTCTGACAAGTGTTTACAGCAACCCATTGTTAATTGAAAAATGACACCCCAAAATTGACAAAGTACCCGTTACTGAATGTGTGTGAACTAGCATAACCGAGGAGATATTTCATCCTGGCTTACTGGAGAAGCCACTGAATCAGAAGGAAGAAAGAGGATAGATTCTCAGCCACGGCGCATTTATCTCTATTACCTCCAGCAGCACCAAACATCTAAATTCTGATGAGAGCCTCGGGATTTTACACCAGTTATCACATCAACCTCTCATATCAAAGGTGCATTTTTTTCAACAGCGTGAACAGAACGGAGGACATGGTCTTCAAGCCTGCTCTTAACGAAAAATCTGCAGACGAAACGTTATTTACTCGCTAAAATTCTCCGTGATGTGCACTTGAGTCCGTCCAGCTTGTACTCTCACTGACCGAACACTTGACCACCTCAAAAAATCAAGCGCATAACAAGACAGTGACTTTGAACTAGAACTAAATCCCATTGAAGCCATTGATCTTTTATCTGCAAGTGTGACCTGTTGTAGGACTACAACTATAGAGCAGACACCAAAGGTTAAAAATTGTGTTGCATCGCAAGTACGATCACGGTCATTTAAAGGGGGACAAACATTACCACAGTGCATTCACATAAAACAAAATTACAATAAATATAGATGGAGCTGCAGAGTTGAGTGTTTGTCATGCATATCACGTACACATTCATCTACATGAACCTCATTGCAGCAACCTTAACACCTCAGCGCTAACCATTATGTTTAATTTCCAGCTAATTGCACATTGCCCTTGGCCCACTGAGAGCTCACCGTCTTGTTTAACACTTTACGGTGTGTTTTCAATACTTCCTGCTTTAATAAGACGTGACGCTTAGGGCCACTGTTCAGCGTGTTTTCCTGTGATGATGTGTGGAAGTCTAGCACCGCATACACAATCGCTTACATTCATATTGTTTCACGCACATTGAGACACAAATGCATAGTTAACTTTACTCAGCCATAACTTTGACATCATTTGTATCAGTGTTGTCACTGATTTAATCCAATTTTAGTCGTAATCTATTTTAGTCTAAGTTAACTTATTTGGGTTTGGTTTGTCTTTTGTTCAGACCTAAGAGGAACAGGTGTTTATCCACAATGTTGGCTTCTATCCCAATAAATTTTGAAATCTGTACAAGAATACACAAAGACCATCTGTATTTTCATCTATGTATTGTTTTTGTATTTAAGCACACAGCCAAAAGCTTGTATTATCAAGCCATCATATCTTTTTATTCTTGAAATTTATTTTCAAGTTGTTTTAGTTATTATTGGTAAATAATGTCTTGAACATTTTTGATTTAACATGCTTTCAATAATATTATTTATGCTATGAGACCCTTGCACTCCAGTGTTATAAGACACTATCCATCAGTCTGTAAAGAAACTATTTTCACACTCTTGAACATCCTTTACTCTACAACAGAACCTGATTTGAATTGGCTGCAGTAGTTTATTATGCTAATCTAAAATGCTGGTGGTTGTAGATTGTTTTAATGGCTTTTGGTTCAGTTTAATACCAAATATCACTCAACACCATCAGTTTGAGGGAAGAAGCTTCCATATGAGCTCTGACAACTTTTAACAATCTAGTACTAGTACTGACCCCCTCCAGGCCCAGAAGGTCACTGGAGGCCATATAGACATGAGAAAGAATACACTTAACAGGAAAAAGGTGTCATTGTCCTTTAAAGATAAACAGCACTACCTGTTGCAATCATTGAGCCAGGTGGTGTTTTGACGTCAAGGATGCCTGTGCCAACAAAGTGCAGAATCTTTAGGCAGCGTTGCAATGAATCTTCAGAAGGCAGCGGATCACCTCTGGCCCCTGGCGCCCACCAAAGCATGGCAAGACCCTCTGCTGACCCTCCTCCCAACAGGCAAGCTGCTAGTCATATGGGCAACAGAAAATGATACAAAGCTGTTATGCAGAGATGGGTTAAGATAAAGACAAGTATGAATACGATTTTAAAAAGCATCACTGCTCAGCATGGCATAATGCAGATAAATCTATGTAAAGTAGCTACAGGTTGGTCATACAGATGGAGCAGAGGGGAGTCAAGGCAAAGTGGAATAGATGTGAAGGAAAAGAAATGTAATGTGCCTGTATATGATAAAAACTGAGAAAGTACTGTACAGTCTGAAGACTCAATGTATTCAAGGTCACATCTCATGGATTTGTTAAGGAGGAAATCTGCATTCAAGTGCATCTTCAGCCAAAGTCCACAGAGACACTTGGTCAACGGAGGCAGGGGTGGAGAGGTGATGTGAAATAAATGAATAGAATGGGGAAATAAAATGGGAAAAAGCAACCGGAGATTAAGGTAAAACGTGTTAAATGCCATGGCAATTTGTGAGGGGTGGTGGTGAATGGAGCTGCATCATAACCCTGCAATCAATTGATTCAAGCCTTTTTTTGCCCAAGTGAAAACCAATGTCTTTTGACATCTTAATTCAAACTATATGTTGGTTGTTTGATGTGAAAGGGGCATCTTTAATTCACACTGAGCAATCCCGAATTAGACTTTTTTAGTTCATGTAATTAAGCTGTACAAGATTGCCAGTTCAAAAAGAACCACACGGAACCAAAGCAATGTCATGGAAACAAAAGGACAATAAGAGGACAAATAAAACAGACAATGCATTCCTGGGAGAGACATGAAAGCCAGAAGCAAAAAAATCTAACATTCAGATAGTGTTTCAATTAATTTCAGGAGTTTTATCACAAGTTGCAGACGCAGCAAGAAAACAAGAGCTGAAGTGGATGGAGCTTGTAGAGTTGAGAATATGGACTCGCTGATATGTCTATGAAAGGCTCATATTGGCCGATTTAACAGGCCAAACTGTAAATCAGTCGTGCTCTAGTTGGAATGTGTGCTCATGGTTTGTGTGAGAGGGCAATTCAACTCAAGCAGGTCTCTGAACCCTCGAACCAAAGGCATCAATTAGGACAAAAATTCAAGATTTAGTCCAGGATCCAGCCTTTGGAGAATACCTGATAGAAATACAGATGGTGAAGAGACAAAGAGAGAGACAAAACAAAAGATACAGCAGAGGAGAGAGAAAAGACGTGGGAGCCGAGAGACTGATAAATAATGAGAATGTTACACTGACTGAGACATACAACAAAAGTAAATAAAGAGTAAAGGAGAAAGAGCGGCACAAAAAGTCAAGGACTCTTTCAAACAGATGAGTACCTCAGCATTTTAGAGCCCAGTCTCCAGCTGTCACAAAATGTCTGAGTGCACGAAAACAAAAAGTGCCTGTCACAGTGGCGAACCGCCATCCACACAGGCTGAAGGATAAAAGTCAGAAAATGATCAGTCGTTGGTATAATTGCATCCACTGAAGTTGTTTATCGGCGGCCTGGCGATTCTCAGAGTCCTTTTCGCACTTTGTACTTCCCTGGATGGAGACGGGCCCGTCTCTCTTCCCTGGAGAGAGACGGGCATCGGGTGAAGCAATGGCCACACCGGGTAAACTGGAAAGGCATGTGACCTCTGAAAGTTGCAAGAGTCATACTTTCCCAAATACATCTAAAAAAAATAGTAGAATTATCCCTTTACAGTTAGTAGAATAATAGTAGCATTATCCCCTTACAGTTACACAACATCAGTGGTTGGCAATATTCGCACCATGGGCAAAACTTGCCCACCAGCAGTAAGATCTGGCTTGCCAGATAATTTTGATAGTATAATATACTACATAATTTTGATATGTTTTGCAATATTGGACTAGACACACATTCTTTGGTGTGTGATCTCCGTCACGGCACCAACAAATATAGAATAACTTTCCCTTTAGCAGTTTTGTCTATAGAGTAAAAGCACAAGTGCGTTTTTTGATGCAATGCTTTATTTCAAGATGAATTACAGAGCTGAAAAGTTGTGAACTTCAGTCTGAAGATTGTGTTGCAGTATTTTGTTGGCCTGTGTGAGAAGGGGTCACTAATGCCAAGGAATAATTCTGAAGTATAGGCTATGTCAAATAACTATGAGGACAATTAGCTTATTACTAATAAGTCAGTACATTCTTAAAATTACAATACACATTTATTACTCACAATATGAAATGAAGAGAGATTTGTGATTAAGAGAATTTCATGACTCAAATAGACCATAAGTGGGCCTATCCATTGCCTCTTTTCATTTTTGAGTGATCTTTTTATCCGTTCTCTGTGTAACATGATGTGTGGACAAGTACAGTTCCGCACCTGACTTGGAACCTCGGAACTTGCAGCATGGAAGTTGTGCTAGCAAGGAGGCTAGAACCCATAGGTGCTAGTGTCTGTAGCACATCTCTTACTCGCTGCACATCACCACCTGCTGTTTACTGTTACATCTGCATCTCCCACACATCAGTGAAGCAGTTCATTAAGGAGACTGTAACGGTCTGTTGCAAAATTCCAGGTGCATCTTAAAATCAATTTATTAAAATTATTGTTTGATTTTGTGCTGGCCTGATATCCACTGGCTTTGGAAATTTTTTTTCCCTTGGCCAAACCTTCTTGCCGACCCCTGCTCTACATGCTTACACACTGTAATTGCAAACTAGTGGATGACCTTTTGCCCGCATATTTTTCTTCACATACCAAACAGTTTATGTCCCCTGTTCTGTCTAGCTAGATGCGACATAAGCACAGGACTGAAACTTTTTTTATATGTTGAAGCTTGGTGGCATCTCACCCCCAAAAAAGAAAAGAGAACAAAAAGGAATATAAATGTGTGTCTCTACATGAGACACAAACACAGCATAGTTTGCATCTGCAAGCAAAACAATTACCAGGCAAGCAAAGCAGTAAATGGCCCTTTAGATCACACAAAGGCAAAGCACCATTGGTTAAGATATTCACAAAATCCAAAGTCAGTATGATTAGCGAGGGCAGACTTGTCTCTGGATAAAGGAAGCTTATTAAGCTGGTGATCTAAGTCCAAGATGAGCATCCTGCTGCCTCCCACCACACAGCTTAAGCCTTTTGATGGGTTGCTTCTATGTGGGCAAGTGGTTGGTGTGGTTGGCTGACAAGTGTTGTGGTGGGATTGAAGAGTCACTGAGGCATACAACACAGTATGTCAGCTGTTCTAGAAACCTCACATACACAAAATAAAGAACCTGTTAGAAATGTCTTCAACATATCTTGTTGCATTAGAGAGGTCTCCTCAGGGTCAGCCCTCACTGCTCCCTTCGGCTGATCACCGGTTCCTAGTAGCTACCACGACACACTGCTGCTGCTCTTCTGGTTTTACCTCCCAGCCTGCTGTGGTCATGTGACAGACACTTATCGTCACACATCTTCCCATGTGGGCATTCCACTCTTGTCATTCTCCATTTACACTGCTGAGACAATTATCGTTGTCATGGTCACCATCCTCATCATTTGTTTTTGTAATCTTTTCCATTATCCGTCACCATGGTGGGGAGTCACCATGGTCATTGGGCTGTTGTGCTGGTCTCCACTGTCTTTTTTCCTTTCCTTTCTGTTGGATTTTATGTGATTCCACGGGATTATTAAAAATAAGCAATTACTGCTGAGAGGTGGCGCTATCTACGGCCCGGGTAGAAGAAAATAGTTTTCTCTCTTTGAACACAAAGACAGAAAGCGAGAAGGTGGGAGGATTTGGGAGACCATGGGGACCAACAGCCCAAAAGCTTGTGTGTGCCACAGGCCCCAATGACAGATGATTCACGCAATTATCTTTAATCGATTTAGTAAATGTGTGAAAACATTAAATAAAAACCACACCATACTCGTTCACTTGCAGTGGATGCTTTACTTAGACACCAGCACAGCTAGCAGGAAACACTTGACTTAAGCAAGCGTAATATAATTAGTTGCTACAATATGTTTAATTTGCTCAGCAGTTGCTCTATGATTCACTTTAAATCAATTCAAGAAGCAGTTTTATTAGCCAACCAATAATGAACATGCCATGCTTATACGAACACACACACACACAGACACAGGAGTGCTGCTCATACATCCATTTAAGGTCGAGGTGTGAAGGATGGGGACCGGCATTCGTTTTAACAGTAGAAAATAGATGCGGTATTAAGGAAATGTGCAGGAGAAATGAAACAAGGAGATGGGGAGTGAGTCCACATCTGTGGCTCCCCGTCTCTAACCGCAGATGAAAGGAAGTCGTTTGAAGTTGATGTGGTGCTATTTCTCCAATGACTCCCGATTAAACACTGATGCCCACGCCGAGCAGCACATTCATCACTTCGGTGATACTTTTAGTGGCCGTTCCCCTGCTCGGGCGGAAATTAACAGCACCCCGGTGCCCTGCGCGCGTGCACAAAACCTGCTCTCTCACTCACTCACACACACACACATACCCGTGCACAAAGATTAACACTCAATTCCTCGCATACACACACGCACAAAACCTGCAGGTGTTTGGGGTATATAAAGGCCTTGTTTATCATTGCTTCCACAACTCTTTTACACTTAAGGGACATAAGATGAGGCTTTTTTTTTAACAGTGGCCCTTTAACTCATCAGACTCATTCACCAGAGGAATCTGGTATTAAGCTATTAAAACATTTTGATGAATCATTCATTTACCAGGTAGATTTTAATTTAAATGACAGATGATGCGAATGAAAAATGTAAACGTTGTTATGGTGAAAGAAAATGACTTCCTGCATGAGTTTTCATTATGTGGGTCTAAATAGGGACGTACTTACATGTGTGCGCGTGTGCGTGTGTGTGTGCATGTGCGTGCGTGCGTGTGTGTGTGTAGAGGGTAAAGCTACAGTAAAATGCCTCAATTAACTTACAAACTACTGTAAAAATACAGCAAACAACATTGATACTGCAATTTACAAAATATATATGTTGAAACACTTTTTAAACCATTTCTCCTTACAACAGGGCTTGGCTCAGTGTAAGGTAGTAGACAGCAGAAGAAAGTTATTTACCGACAGCCGATTTGATTTGGTCTAAAAAAGAAGCCTGGCGTCTAGGGGTCTCTAGTGGTGTTTTAAGGCCCTTAATGTAGTTTAATCAAATACACATTTACATTTTTACCAAATGATGGGCTGATATGGGGTTAGGGTTTGACTATTTATGTGTAGAATGTGTGCGGACTATTAATTTGCCCCTGCATACCGAACACAGTGCTTAGCAGAGTAGTTAGCCATGCAGTAGTCTGAATCAGTGTAATTTGATCAGTGTGGCCCAAACCTCATGGGATGAATGCCCAATAAAAAGACATTTTGGCGTCTGGATGAGTGTAAATCCATCCAATTTGGGGCCTAATTAAGTGGGACTTACACTGCACACAGGGACAGTTGGTTATAGGAGACAGAAAAATGACCAGAGGCATCAACGTCTCTGCAGTCTCAGGAGAGCACTAGATCCAATAAGGATGGAAATAAGAGGGAGGTCACTGCCGTGGCTTATTTGGGTATGGAAGCACATCATCATAGCTAACTAACATGCACACATGCGCGCACAAGCACACGCACGCACACACACACACACACACACACACACACACACACACACACACACACACACACACACACACACACACACACACACACACATATTACGTATGGCAAAGGAAAGGAGACAGACCTTAGAATGAGTCAAGGGTGCAGGATTAAAGCTGCACTGAGGGAGTTTTGGCCACTTATTGACCTACTCCAAAGGCATCACAGCAGCTGGCTGACCTTTGAGCAGTGGGTGAAATCATAATTTCCCCTTCAAAAATATTGCTTTACACTAAGAAACAATTCATCCCTCCCATCACTCTACATTATCACACCTTAAGCTGCCGCGGCCATTTAACAGACTTTAATAAAAGATTTCTCACAGGCACAAAAGCACAGCTTTTCTCGTCCGCTGTAAATAGTTGAGGTTGCACACAAACACAAACTCCCGTGATAAACGCTATCTCACCATCATAAAAGGGTTGGGGCGGGAAAAAATGTGCCTGCCTCTATGTGGACAAAGATACAGATAAGTCACGTCAGGCCACAAAACAAATTAGTCTCTGTCAGAAATCCTTCAGATGTCTTCTCGTGTATTTCCAGATTTCACGGGCAGAGCGAGAAAAATAAAGGCCTCCTGTGATATAGAGACAGAACGCCGTATCGCGAGGTCATCTGTGCTTCAAAAGGGAGATATATTAAATTCATTCATCTCAGTCAGTGGGAGTGCCAGTACTCTGGCTTCCATGTGATGAGGGATAGAGAGATCTGCCCCCCTCATTGGGCCTGCCTGGCTTACCGCCTTCAGAGGCATTGTCTGGGAAAATATCCCCTGTAATAGAGCCAATGATTAAATAAAGACAGAGAGGTGTGTGTGCATGACTGTATTTGCGTGCTTGGTCTTGCCTGGATGCTCACGCAACAAGCCCACAGTGAATGGCAGGGTGCTTGGAAATGAAAAGGAAAAGACGGAAGGAGGGGAATGACGCACGTTGAAAACGAGAGGGACAGTGATGAAGGGAGGAAGAGCCAGAGGGCGAGGGGGAAACAGAGAGGCTGGCGAGAGGACAGAGAGGAGGGAGGGCACGCTGCGGCCAACCTCACATTCATCATGTGTCACCACGCCATGCTCTTACAGCCCTTACATGCACATACAAGATAGATCTAGTACCCCACATTCACAACCACACACACATACACAGTGCACAGAGACAAACCACATCAACACCTGATGGTTATATAAACAAAATATAAAGTATATGGAGTGTTGCCGTAGGCACACATTCTGTACGGCCTTGTATAAAAAGATATGTTCTAACAGTAAAGAGGAGGTTATAGAGAGCAGAGGCCGCTAACTGTGATTCATAGAAGGATCCGCAGAGAAGTCTCAACTTTGATCGATCTGTGAATGTGTTTTACACTCCTGTGTCTCCTTGAGCTGCTAAATTGGCTGTTGAGTGAGAGACGGAGAGCAGGGGCGTGCGGGGAGGAAGGTGAAGGGAAACGAGCCGAGAGGGAGGGGGAGAAGGCCAAGGAAGCAAAAGGAAATAGAGACAGAGAAGAGGACATGAACAGAGGAATCAGCTTGAGCCAGATGGAGGGCTCAACACCTGGTTTATTACCTTATGAAGGCAAGGTGTTGTGTGATGAGGCTGAAAGCTATTGTCCAACAGCCTGCACATCAGGAACACGTCTGGAGAAGAATCGCCAGCTCCTGATTGTCAACATCCCTTGATGGTCATAATAAATACATTAGTGTCCATTACCCAGGTTATTCAGTATTGTATCTGTGATTGCACACAAGGATTCCTTAACTGCTTTGTAGCATAATGACAACTGACTAAAGTGAGCTAAAATGTCAGACATTCAGACAGGCTGCTATGTCAATATGTGCTAGAATCTCTTTAATGCACTATATTCTGTGTGGGAGTGACCAATTTATCACCTTGGCAACATGTGAAAAACGATGTTTGTGTGAGTCGGAGCTGCGCCTTAGGAGCAGGGAGGTGAGGAGGACACAAAAGCTACAGGCTGGCTACCGTGGTGCTGGTGACAATTTACCAGTAGACTTTCAATTCTTGACTTTATTCTGCAGCTTATTCCATTTGCCACAGAGGAGGCCAAATTCCCCGGCTGATACCTAATTCTGTGACAAATTCGGAGATAGCGGAATCCTTGGGGGACTAATAAATGAGTTTTCCAAGCTGTCAGTATTGTTGTGTTGACATTGCATTTCACAGCACTTCAACATTTTCCCTCGATCGTGCTTTTCACAGAGAGCGAATTTGCGCGGGTTCTCCGGAATCAGAGCTAGTGAGGTTTGTTCTCATACAAAAGTAATCTTTTTCTTATTCATACTGCCTCCCTTTGATGCCATCTTCAATAGCATATCCAACACTGCTCCACTAGTCCTCTCATCACTTCAACACAATTGCATTTCTCCTGATTCTCTTCTCCCATTCATTTCTTTTCATTTTTTAACTCCCTTCTCCTCTCTGTCGGCAATGTGGCACGGACGACTTGTCTATTTATTTATTTTCTATGTATTTACTAGGTTATACACAGGAGGAGAGTCAGGGAAGCTGGGGGAAGGTGCGTAAACACACATTGTGAGCACATGCCATGTGCCCTATTGCTCTGAGCCGCCAGGACCCGCTACAGTCGCACATTCTTATCCCTGTTGACTTCTCCCTTCCTCTTCTTCATCCTCCCTCCCTCTTGCTTTCTCTCCCTGCCCTGTGACTGAACCCAGTGTGTGGACTGACTGTGATATTGGCTGTGGGTGACAGGCTCACTGGTGTGATATCTGAGGGAGAGGGAAACAGATCAGCGTCTCTTTACTTAACACCCTCTCTCCTTCACCAGCCACTGATGAAGGAAGGCCTGACTGGAGATAGCAGGGAATGCTATTCATTTATTTTTCAAAAGGTGGCTATCTCTCTCCACGAGCCTTTTTGAGTTCAAGGTCCCCTGGAAATTCCATCAATAAAGAAAACTGATGCAGTAGAAAATAATTTAGGTTTTGACTGTTTATTTAAAATGATCACTCTCTCTCTCCTTCTTTCAAACTTAAGTATCTCTCCTGCGCATAATTACATACAGCATCTACCAGGAATTCCTTCATACAAACTGTGAAGCAACAACAGTGATAAAAGATGATCTACTCTCTGAATTCCTCTGCATGCGACTACAAAATAAACTGCGGGATGACTCCTGGGTCAGTAATGCATTGCAGCATGTTTCAACTAACCATCAGTAGAGTTCACCGACTCGGAAACCTTGTGATAACTTTAGGGTGGGGAGCTTTAGATATAGACACCGAATAAAAAATACTCCCATTGTGTCTTGGAGCGGATCTTCCTGAATAGCACCCCTCCTCTCCTGCTGTCCTCATCCTGCCCCACCCCAACCTCAGCCATCGATCAGGAACTAAGCGCTGTCTTTAATTGGTTGGACGAGGTCGATTGCCCGTGCAGACAGCGAGAGGCCCGAAGGGATATTGGAGAGTCTGGAATGTGTGTGCATGTGTTTATGTGTGTGTGCGTGTGTATGTTCCAGCAACACTGGCAGCCCTTCAGACTCTCTCTTAGGGCAATCATAGTAATGAAGTGAAAATCTGCAGTTAAGAAACCCACTGACCCACTGATTAACTGACAACTGAAAGAAACAAACAACTTGAGGCATAGTTTTTTTTTCTCCTCCCTCCCACTGACCCAATTAAAATATACAGTTGTCTGTGTGACGCCTGTGTTCGTCTTTTGCAGGGAATAATCCAAGTTGTTACATTTGGGCGTACAGTTTGTTCTAAACCAGCCTGAGACTGTGTAAATTCATACAAACACAGAGTGAGGAAAGTAACTAGCTGACAGGAAAAGCAGATGTTTGCAGTGATCTGCCGTCACTGCATGCAATGCCGCACACCTTTGAAGTGAGCAGGCGTTTGCATCTTTTATCACTTTACACAACAGTTTGCCGCTGTTTGCGTTTAGTGAGTAGAATCATCATTAGCAGGAGCATCAACAGCACAGGAAGTGCTGCGATATCTGCCTCTTTCACATTTTCCACAGAAGTGATTTATTTCGAAAGTGAAACGAGTAATCACGGTTCTGTGTTTACATCTGATGATTAAAGAAGAGATTCAGTCAATAGTTATTCTGGCTGCAGCATTTCTCCTTATTTCTAAATGCACATTAAAGACCAGACCCGATAGATAAAAAGTATCTTGGATGAGACCACTTCGGTCTCCACTCTTAACAGAATTCTACTCCTACTCGATACTTCCACTTAACCCTTCGTCTTTCATTTGCAGGCAGGAAAGTATTCTATTCAAATGAGAAAAATACAATTGTGTCTCATGTTGTAAATGACAGAATTTGTTCTAGATAATTAGTTGAAGCTGGCTAATCCAACACACAGGTTTACTCCCTGTGGCACCTCGTGTTCTGATGGTAAACTGATCTCATGGACAATCTGATTGCTTCCAAACCAACACAAAAAAACAGAGCAAAATCTAATTATTCAGGAACAAACACAGCTGATGAATGTATTGAGGTAACAATTCAACCGAACAAAAAAGGTTAGCCTGCCCTGCCTGAGCTCATCTAAGCTTTGTGGACTGGATGTGCGTGTTAAAGTTAACAGTAAATGCAGTGCAGCTGGGAACACACACATATCCCACTGCAACCTGAATTTGGCTATTATGGTTTTTTGGATTATAGAGTCAATACAGGTCTGCACTGAACATGGTAAAGGATAGTCAGGACACATTAAGACTGACTTTTGATTCAAATACGACCCCCCTTCCCTCCCAAAAGAGCCTTAGGGCCAAATCCACCTCCCAAACTGTTTTGTAAAGGGGTTTCTGAAGTGTCGTAGTCCGTCTAATGAACAGATACATGTTATACGAATGTAGTAGCCCATAAACAAGTCATCAAGGTTTATGTCTTTACAGAACCCCTCCACTTTTTTATCATTCTAAAATGTGCCCTCTGTGAAGACAGCTGGAAAAAAAACAACTTGCTCTTATAGAATTTCGGACATTTCTGAGCCTGAAAAAGATTTATTTCTTAATAAAGACTATTCAGGATAGTGTGCATGCTCCTGATGAGTGGGGTCAGACCTGTCGAAGCCTTCATACTTGTGTCAAAAACGTTATAGATGTTAATTGGGTGAAAATGGACAATTTGAAAGTGATTGTGTACTTATCTAGTTTGTCTACCACTGTAATTTGCAAAGGACAGTCATAAAATGTGATGTTCTGAGTTGATTGGGGTTGTAAAAGACTATTGTGTTTCCAGCCTAATAAACTACACTAAAACATGAGAAAATACATCCACACTACAGCCACTTCCATTGATTTACAATTGGCTTACTTGGCAACGCAGCTTCAAGCATCTATCAAATTTTACAGTTGTGTGAAAATTAAATTAAATCAAATTTATCCGCATAACACTGTGAAAAATTAAGAACTCTAATTACTTTAATACTGAAATGCTCGATATGGCTTTAAATTAACATGATTAAATTTAACATTTTACAGCCCCAAAAATCCACAGTCTGTTAAAACCCAATAATGGTGATATTTTTCTTACTTGTAAATCTGCGAGTGCGGCTGCATTTCTGGCGGTCGCTGGCTGGGGCTTTGTTTGCCAAAGATCACGTAGCCCTTAAAGATCTTGTCCAGAGAGATGCTTTGGGAGCAGTGGCGAATGATCTCATTACTCATCTGCAACACAGCAGAAAGCAAACACTGTCTCACACACTTGTCACAAATAATGAGCTTCGGGGGACCAAGTTACAGACACTGAGATTTACATTTATTACACGCTCAAGTGCTGAGCTATAATAACAAGTCACTGCTATACAAAACCCTGGATACGAAGTAGTCTTACAGTACAAAGTCATTAGCCACAGAAGGAGACAAACAGCAAGCAAAACCAAGGTATTAGCTTATTCATTACTCGCTCCAGAGCACACGTTTGGTTTTTATAATGTTCAGCTGAAGAGAGAAATATTAAACTGGTTAGAGTGGACCGGCTCAGTGTGAATTCTGTGTCTGGGTCTGGTAAAGTTCACCCAGCGAGTGATTAGAGTTCTAAAGGTTGGCTAAACTGACTAAAACAAATACACAAACAACAAAAGGACAGCAAAACCAAAAGCAAAATTAATTATTAACTTTTAGGAAAACATACAAACATAGATATATTCAAACTTAAATTATCTGCTGTGTACCACTGTTAGTTATTATTAATAATTTCCACCAAGACTTATGTGTATGGAGAAGGTAAGAAAGAGTTTTCAAAAACTCCTCTCAACCAAAAAAAAACACGAATGTCAAAGAGCGGCTTCTGTCTGTTAGATTTAATATAAACCAGAATTATCACATCACATTTGTTTGCCTTTACCAACCAGTCAAGTTACAGTTTATATCTGACTGTTCAGACTTATAGTATATGTAGTGAAATCTTAAAAGGGGGTATTCTGTGTATTTTTTTTCTCATGTTTAGCATATGGAATCTTGAGTTATGGACAAAAAATTGTTTTTGTGAGGTCACAGTGACCTTGACCTTTAACCACCAAATTCTAATCAGGTTATACTTGAGTCCAAATGAACGTTTGATCCAAATTTGAACAAACTTCCTCAAGGCGTTCCTAAGTTAACACGTTCACAAGACAACCTGAAATAATTGTCAGCACAGAAGCCTTAAAGGGCACTATTGGTTTCACTGGCCACAAATTATATAACAGTTGAACTGTCCAATTAAAAAGTATGCTAAAACTTCAGTATATCCAATTAAAAAAATAAAAACTAACTACGATGGAAAAACACAAAAATTAAATAAAAAGACAGGTATAACTCTGCAACAAACTAAGATAAAAAATGTAACTCTTAAGCCTTTCTCAGTCATATGTTGAATCAAGACTTGGAAATGGAAATTCTATTAAAAAAAATGAAAGGATCATTCTATGACAACTTGGATCTGGTACCTCTTGACTTTCACACCTAAGGTCACATATGGCATTGACTTAAAGTGACAGACCTTAAACTTACTTTACACTTGAGACCTTGCTGTGTAACACTTTGCTTGAACCGAATATCTGATCACATTCATAAGCTTAAAGCCCCAGATTGAAGTAGTTAGTTGCATATATCCCCTGCAGGTTCAGTCTAACTGCCAGATGTGGGCCGGGCAGTGCTAGGCACATCTGTATCAATTCAGAAGGGGACGCTCACACATGCATGCTCATGTGGGCACTTGTACGCACGCACATACGCACACACCAATACAGGTATGGCTTTATACTACATGGTAAAAAAAAAGAGGCTTAAAGTGAGTGTAATTCAAGCAGGCACACATTTCATAAAAGCTCCTATTTGATGTGCTGGGTGTCAGTCAAGCATGCCCTCTGTAACACACACACACACACACACACACACACACACACACACACACACACACACACACACACACACACACACACACACACACACACACACACACACACACACACACACACACACACACACACACACACACACACACACACACACACAGACAGAGAGACAGGTAGGAGGTTATAAGATGGGAGGAAGCGAGGCAAAGGAAGGACAGGGTGTAATTGTTCAGGATGATGTGTATAGAGGCCTACGAGGAATGACAACTTCCCTTTCATTTCTCTGATCACTGGTTTAATCCTGACAGAGCTACAGCAGGCCACGGAGCTGCTCTGTCTGCCTGCCTGCCTGGGCTCAAACACACTCTGTGTGTGTGTGTGTGTGTGTGTGTGTGTGTGTGTGTGTGTGTGTGTGTGTGTGTGTGTGTGTGACAAGATACATTTACAAAATGCATGTAAATGTGCACATCTCTGGATTTGCCGGCGTCAAAACATCACTGTTTTTCACGTGTGCCAGTGTGTTTTTTTTTTGTGTGTGTCTGCGTGTGTGCAGGATGCGTATGAGTGTGTGCGCTGCCAAGGAAAATGTGTTGTGCAGGCTGATTGCAGTGGCAAGCAAATGCTGCTTTTAATGAAGGAGGGGGAGAGAGGAGAGGGAAACACAGGAAATTAAATTGATATGTAAATGACGGAAATTCTCATTTGAGCTGAAGGTTGAGAGTGCTACAGCATTAACCAGCTTATGAGTTAATAATGATTTTTTCCCCCCCTCCCTCTCTTCTTTTTTTCCTCACTCTGACTCCCTCCCTCTCTCTCAGAGAAGAAGTAGGAAATGGAGGAGGGTAAAGATGAAGACAACATATGTCCCTGAATCTTAACTCTCCAGAGATTTTTCCCTAAGCTCTTGTATAATCAGTTTCCTATGAATCTGGACCTCTTTAAAAAGACGTGCATTACGACAGCCAGTCTTTCCTTTAAAAAGTACATATCCAACGGATTTTTCTCTTCTAACAGAACATCTCACTTTTTTGTTTGTCCCTTTGTAATAACAACCAGATGGAGTTGAATATATCTCAGATGGACATGGAAGAGATGAAGAGCAGCGGACAGCTTGTAATAGTGGTGCAGCTCCTTGTAGCGGGCAGTAACAAAACAAAGACAACATAAGCTGTAGCCACAGAGAGCACCAGAGGCAAATGACTGCAGAATGATCGCTGCAGCTATTATCAACCACTAGCGTTATTATTTTCTCTCCCCTCTCTTTGGTATTAGCTGGAACGAAGCAGCCCAGTCAAAAGTCCTTGCCCTGCAGCCTTCAGTGATTGGAAAATGATATTAAACCAGACATTGTGTTCCCCAGTGCAAAAAGAGAGGAGGAGAGGGAAAAAAGAAAAGAAACACAAAGCTGCAACAAATGAAGAAACTGGTTGAGGCCCTGCAGGGAAGAGAGGGGGCAGTGGCAAGTCACACACATACAAACTTGGAATACAATGCAGAACGCACACAGAACACAGAACTGGACACACTAAGTGCATGGATTACACATAATGCACACATGAAAGGAGGCACACAACCGCACATGCTAGCATGATATAAATGGACTCTGATTAGAAATTATTAGCCAACAAACATCAGACACAAATGGAAACCACATCAGTGATCTGGTTTCGCTCCAGAAAAGAAAGAGGGGCCACTGTAGCCTGGCGGGATCCCTTTTTTTTTTGCAGAAAATAAACAAGACATTTTCCATCTACGTTATTTTGTACAACTGGAGGAAGAAGTAAGCCTCCCAACCATGAGAAGAGATGGAAAGCATCAAGTCAGCAGCGCTGCAGTAAAAGGCTGTAGTCATTTAAGCTGCATAAAATATCAAGAGCCACAGGTGTCCAACTTCCTCCACGGTCAGTGGTAACATGCAACGCTGCAGAGGGAGCAGGTTGCTGAAAAAAACACACGCAGGCCAAGATACATACATGTTTTCTATCTCTCTCACACACACACACACACACACACACACACACACACACACACACACACACACACACACACACACACACACACACACACACACACACACACACACACACACACACACACACAATGCCTTTATCCGGCAGCACAGCCTGAGCAAGGCACCTCAATGGCTGTAAAATGGTTTTCCTCCAACTCAGGTATCAAAAATAATAAATAAGTGAGTAAAAGGACCCAGGTGGCACAGAAAAGCTTTTTTTGTGATGACACTGGACTGCATTGAAAAGTGTGAAAACAAGTCAGATCATGAAAACGTAACCAGACGTATACTTGCTCTTTTATCAAACTTCAACCCAACTAACTCGGCTTGTTATGAAATCCATGGTGGCAGAACTATAAATAGGGTCCTTATCACTGTCATTTTTAAAAAGATGTGCATTTAGTAGTACAAAATGTTTAATGGCGTCAGTCTATGCTTGGTCTGTCAGATCATTGCAGCCAGAAAAATAATTACACCTAATGTTTCATTTGAGCCACTGCACCTTGATGTATTATCAGAGAGAGAGAGAGAGAGAGAGAGAGAGAGAGAGACGGGGCAGAGGGGAGGAAGATGAGGAAGAAATGGAAGCAAACATAAAAGACTAAGAGGAAAAAGTAAAGTCAAATGACAGGGCAGCAAACGATTGTAACAATGAGGGTTCAAAATTAATTATTTGAGGTTAAACATTTTTTCCCTTCGTCTACGGTGCTGTCAATTGAAATGAAAAGAGTTGCGGTAACGAAAACAGCGATGGGGCCTTTTCTTCGGTGCATTCAAGTCTCAGGGAATTGTAACTCTGGTGTCTGATCACCCTCGCTGAGTGGGAGTGGGCTTCACTGGCGACAATGCTTTATCAGAGCAAGACAAAAAAAACGAATCCAATCGGAGAGCTGATCGACCAATGAAAGGACACTGACAGAAAAAGGTGTCTGAATGTATCCGTTAATGTTGCTCCACTGACTTAACTACAGAATAAAATGATTGCTTGTGAAAATGACCTTGCAATTGCACATGATTTAACGGGCAACAATAGAGATGCTTGAAATGTTAATACTGGATTGTTGTCCAAGGCTGTAGTTTGTAGCTATGGAAATCTGTGAGTAAAGGGAGTAAAGAAACTGAACAAGGGAGAACAAAAAACATCAAGCTAAAATCCAGTAAGTGTAGGTACCTTGCAGAAGAGACCAACTATCACTGTTGTAGTGTGGCAGGGGTTGATCCAAATGCTGCGAATGAGCCTGATGCAGCAGCAGTGTGTCACAGTTCCAACATAGATGGGAAGGACATTTCCGACTGTGCTTGCCAACAGCAATTCTGGGAATAAAATATAAACACACAGAAAAGCATTAAAAGCAGAGTGTTGACCTATGCATCTGTGGGTAAAAGTTAACAGTGAGGTATAGCATCTGAAACAATCATCATTGTCAGTTGCATACAGATACAGGCTGTACACTAAGCTACAGATATTTACTTGCTGCACTTCTGGTGATAAATGCAAACGTCAAGTCAGGAGATAGTGTGACAGGTTGCGGTCGTGTGATCCTGCCCCACAACCCGCTTTGGCTCCCGAACGGCAATCATACTGAGACTTTAGCCAACATCCTTCAGCGTTTTCCAACTAAATACATTCAAAAGACTCGTAAACTGGCTTCATTCTTTTGTAAACAGCAAGGTGACTGTGTGGTTTGAGCATTAGCCAATGTCATCAGTCATGGAGTGCCTACATTTCACACAAGTAGGTTCTGTTGGGCAGAGTTGGTTCTACAATGTTAAATGGATTGTTAAGCTGGCCAAGCCAAGTCTGAGCTCTGTTTGCCCATTATTAATCATACTGTACCTCCATGGTGGCTCTATACCAGCCAGTGCTCTAAGCTAGATGCTCTGTCACACTGCACTACTCTGAAATGAGTTTTACAAAGTCATACAATATATGGGAGATGGTCTTAACAGTAACCTACAAAAACACACCACACGTATGACTGCAGTAAATTCACATGTTTCTGCATGTAACAGTAGATTGAATTCAATGACAGCAAGAATAAAATTCACAAATGCATTTCTAAAGAAAAAATGTGTATAGTGAAAATGTTTGCTTTACCTTTGAAAAACAGCATTAAAACTCCAGACTGCGCTATAGACCTTTTAAAGACATTGTTACATTATTCATGGTTTCTGCAGACTTTCTGTACCTGCATCTCCAAAAAAAGAAACTTTGAGATGTGTATGATTCTCTCCATCTGCTTCACCTCTGGCTTTTCCAGCTGCTACCTGATGTGCCCAACAGATTGTCACAGCGGCTTCTCCAGAAGGCTATCTCTTGTAGGACGCCTGCAGCCTGCATCCTTCAATCCCATCGTTTTCTGGGCAATTCAGAAGCTCTTTGGTCTGAAGTGATGGAGGAAAGGGAGGATGAAAAAAAGGAAAAACAAGGTAGGACAAAGGGAGCTTTGAAAAAAATCCGGAAATGATATTGGAAACAGGACACAAAAGAAGGTTAAAATAAAAGCATGGATTGGAGGAGGTTGTTTAGAAATGGAAGGGATAAAGAATGTGGACAGGTGAAGGTGAGAGGTTGCGAGCCCAGTGCCTCATTAAATAAAAACTCTCAAGAGTTGGCGTCGGGAAGCACATACAGTACAGAGGCTTCAATGGTGGTTTGAACAGAGAATCACAGATCAAAAGAAAAAAGTCTGTGTGACCTTTTAGGCAGCATCCCCAGAGACGCACACGCACACACACGCACACGCACACACACGCACACACACACACACACACACACACACACACACACACACACACACACACACACACACACACACACACACACACACACACACACACACACACACACACACACACGTCTCTCTATAATTTTGAGGACCCCCATTGACATAATGCATTCCCCAGCCTCTTTCCCTAACCTTAACCATCACAACTAAATGCCTAACCTAACCCACACCCTAACCTAGCCGTGAGCAATGGCGAAAAAAATGTCCTCACAACGTCAAAGTGTCCTCACAACGATGGTGTAGAGCCAAAATTGTTGCTCTCAACTATATAAAGACATGCGCACACACACACACACACACACACACACACACAGACTTTTGGCTTGCTCTCCATCCTCTGTACTGGCTACTCCCTGTTGGCCTCATATTTAGGATGTACAGCCATACACCGGCCATATTCTTAAACAAATTATCTGTTCAAAAACAACATTACATAAGACATTACATATCACAAAGCCACACCGAGGGTTTTTACTGGATTACACTTTCGTGCAAGATGCAGAAAAAAATAATATAAATTTGTGTTCCTTCAAAAATACAGCAGATGCAGGGAAGTCGTATACATCATCTCAAGAGAGCACTGCTCTCTGAGGTTTTTTATGCCTACAAAGTGCAAGAATAGGAACTGCATAAAAGAGTGAGGAGTATCGAGAGAGTGGCACACTTTAAGGTTTTCTTTTTCTACAAAGCAAGGAAACAGTAGTGCTTTCCTTGGAATGGAATGAAAAATGCAACTAGCTCTTTGCACTGAGATCAAATGGATTTCAATCAAAAGTGTTTACGACTTTAGCAATGGACAAGAGAAAGCCAAAAAAAAAAAAACTTCCCTCCGAAGAGCCTCACATATGCAGCACTTGGGATTGAAAAAAAAAAAGGTGCATGAGGTGAAAAAATATCATATAGGTACATGAATAAAACTGTTTGTCTAAATGGAAGAACAGGTATGAGAATGAAAACAGAGGGAATACTGAGCAAGGCCATAATGAATAATAAGGGACTTTGAAGACCAGCATGTTGGTAAGAGCACAGCAGAGCTATTACTGAGGGAACCGTTAGAATCAGCATGAAGGAGATAGCTTGGCGTCATCAAAGAGGTACTTTCATACCCAATAGCAGCAACATGCAGCTCTCCATTAGCCTTTAAAAAGAGGAGTTAAATACGACAAGGACAGGAAACCGGCGAGAGGAAAACAGAGAAATAATGAGGCGGCTCAGCAGCACAGAGGGTGAGCAAGACAGCTGAGCACACAACATACATCTCTGTGTTTGTGTTAATTTTAGTTTTCTCCTCATACACTCTGTGATGTATGTGGACACGTGTATGTATTCCAGTGTGTGATTCAGCGTGTATGCCAACGTGCAATAATTCTGGGGCCCACGTTGACCTCCGTCCGCCTGAAGTGAATGGATGAAGACATTGAGGTGATTGAGGTGCAGCCTTGCTCAGAGCCAAATAAGTGCTTTACATGATTGCTAAAACTCAGTCTGACATGGGAGTGAAATCTGTATACCCAGGAGCTATGATATAACTTGTGTTCTCCATTTACATGCATATTTATGGCATAAACCTCCCACCTGCAGTCACAAAGGAGCAGATCATTATGACTTCATTGTTACTGAATCTGGAAAGTTCAGAAAAAAAGTTTCAAGAAAGCATTAAAAAACATTTACCCCACAGGCCAGATTTGAGAGTCTAGTTTTAAATCCTGGAAATGCATTTGGTTATTGGTGTATGGACTGAAAATGATATTGCAAAATGAGAATTTTGCAGGGGGCAGAGGGAATGAAAAGGATTTCTGTCAGGATTATCCAATCTTTGAATGATTATCCGGGAAACATGGAGCCTTGTCAGGTAGAGGAGGTTGTAATTGTGGGTACGCAGTTTCTGTTTACTCCCATTGCGGCTGTGTGCACTTGCATAGTGTGCCTGTGCATCGCTGTGTGTTGCTCCTCTGAAAAGCAGTGGCATTTTGTTCACTGATTGAGATAATTAGCATGAGAATTGAACCATCACAACGCACTAGTACGCAGTATGATTACCCCTGTGTATCTTTCAATTCAACTCGTCTGTCAGCATTTACCTTTCTGGCTTTGCGAACACAGGGCATCTCTTTGGCTGCAACATGAAAGCACTAGTCCAAATTGTATAGGCGTTTGTTGTTCCACATGAAGCACATCAATGGATCAATTTTGTCAGAGGATAAAACCATAACCTTTATTGTGATGCCCTCTCTTCTTTCAACAGGAATGTTCTGCACTTATGACAGGGTAATTTTTAGGCAGCTTTGGTAAAACTGATTGAAAAGTGCTGCTGTTAGGGAAGGTTGTGGCTAAGACATGGAATCTCCTAAAAAAACTGAAGGAAGGAAAAGGAAATTATGTGAAAGATTCAACCTCAGTTAGCATTATGGGTTTGAAACCAACCAGGAACGGGTTTAAATTGAGTTCCAATTTTAATTTGGAAAGTCAAACACATTTTTATTTCATAGCTTTAAACTGTTTTTTGTTTTTTTTTAAAACTGATGAACCGTAATCACAGGGGTATCTCTCAATATCTTGTCCAATTAAGTGTATATGTGCAGCCCAACATCAAAGCTGAGAGTAGAAACCTGCATCAGGCCAGCAGGGCAAACATCAGAACACAGCTCCACACAAGTGGGCCACACTGCAGGAATGAGCTGAGCAAATGTTAATGAAGGTGATGGATATCTGTGGTTAGTTAATGTGAACAGAGGTAATCCTGACACACGGTCCATACAGGATTTTTTTTTTTTAGAACTACTTGCATGTGTAGTGTTGTTTGACGGTCAATTGTCTCCTTCCCTTCAACTGAAGTACCCACCTGTGAGGCTGGCGAGGTATTAGCACATGTTGGCGGTGTAGTTGTCCTTGATGCTCTTTTCCCAGTAGGTGTCGTGGGGCAACCAAGGGGGCAGCACGAAAAACAGGTCATCCTGCACGGCACCGGGTGAGCTCGCCCTGCACTGTGCCAAACTGCACGGCCACATCAAATGTCTCCTCTGTGATTACCGTCCCTGTCACATGGACGTAGTAGGCCAGCTGCTCTGCCACCTGGCCATGTAAGAGAATGAGCAGACGAGAAATGAATCAGAGTGGTGGTGCAGAGGGAGAGATACAAAAGAGGACGTGGGGATTAAAGGAGAGGGGGGTAAAGAATTACATAGGCAAAAAAAGAGAGAAATTAGACGAGAAAAGGTGAAGAAATGTGTGTTGAGAGAAGGAGAAAGCTAAATAGAGATTAAAGGAAAGGAGTAGAAAAGGGACACAGGGGAAGGACAAGGAGCATGGCCATAATGGGGACGCACAATTTCCAAAAGGCGCAATGCAAGCAGAGACACCCCGAGATACATAATTAAATTGGGGCATTCAGTGATTCTCTTTTGTGATCTCTCGAAGGCAGGAAACCACTGCAGCCATGAAATGGTAGATGTTTTTATTAATTCCTGTGGGCCTCTTTAGATGCAGCTCACTTGGTATTCAGGGACATCATTACCAAAATCTACAAAAGCTCTTATCAGTTATAGTACTGCACAGCACTGAGTGTGTGTGTGTAGAGCTGTGTGTGGCCCTTTCACAAGGCTTAGCAGCAATCTCTACTTCACATCTCTTGGCTTCTGAGGAGAATGGGCATCCAGCTTGTTTTTTTACAGTGTTTCTGACATTTGCATTAGTCAGAATGAAAGTTAAACAGGTATCAGACAAGCTGGACTAAGGCATTGGCACACCTCTCTCTGATGGGGCCACGCTGGTACACGCATACCCAACTAACGACACATGGCCATCTACAAAAACATAAAAAACACAGCTAAACATCATCTTGTCTATTATTACTTTCAGCCAATATGTACCTTCTTAAAACGTGTTGGCTGCATGAACCTACTCATAGGAATTAAGCAGCCCTCCCTGGGATTTCCAATGTCAGAACATTCATTATAGGGCTCAATGGGGCACAACTCTTTCATTAAGGGCTCCATAACACAAGTCTCACTGGGGTTCCGTCATTATCTGTGGGTGCAGCACCTCACTGCAGCTACATTTCCTCTGTGGGAGGATGGTGGGGAGGGGTCGGCTGCACCTGTGAGGGAAAGGAGGACCCCGGCCGCTGAAGTGTCGTCGGTGGAATCATACAGGGTCCTCTCTGTGACCTTCATCCGCAGGTCCTTGGTTACACAAGGAATGATCCACAGAATGAATAACTTTTTGGTCCAAGGACAAGGGACAGAAAGGTGGTGATTGATTCACTGTGATGATGTTCCCATGCTACTGTGCGCACCCAAGAGAAACGGCAAGAAAAGTTTGTGCAATTACACCCAATGACATGTATCCCCCAATTATAACGATGTATATCATAATTGGATAAGCCTGTGTTCCGACTCTATGAAGACCATCCCCCGCATCCCCCAGCCCACCTGGCCCTATTCCTCACCATCAATTTAAACACACAAGCAGGTGGTGCCAGAGCTACCTCCAATATTACCAAAATGATATCACTATGCAGATTATACAGGGAGCTGTCTTGTCGGATAATGCAAACAGGCAGGTACAGCAAAATGTGCGTGTGCGATTGTGTGTGTGTGTGTGATCACTGCCCACACTCAGCAGCTGTTATTTTCAGGGGGGAAATGTGTGTGTACACACACACGCGCGCACGCCTACATAAACACTGCAGAGAAGGGAGTATAGGTCACCGCATGTAAATGCCAGCAGCGCGTTCCCAGGCAGAGAGTGGTAATTAATTCTAGTAATTCAATTGATGAGACGACAGTGACGGTGCAGGTTCACTGAGTGCATACCAGCAGTCTCAACCTGCTCGCCATGTTCTCCAAAGAATTGGCATTTTCATTTTTCTGCTTTTTATTGCACTAAAATTTGTTACGATTGATGCCCGAGTAAAAAAAAAAGGGAGGTATGTCGGATGAGATTAAAGGGAAAACAACAGAGAAACAGAAAACTACTTTGCTGTATGTGATGTAAGACAGTCACTGTGCTTCAGTAATTTGATTTGTCCAAGTTTTCAGGCTTCACCAGATTTCTGAAAGCAGAAAGGTTAAGATTTAAACCAGGTAGCACAACTTTGGAGCGGCACAGTGTCAGAATTGCAAAATTACTGGTGTATTAAATATACATTAAATATCATATGGTAAACCCTATCTGTAGCACTATTTCTACTTAATAATTATAATCTAAAAATCCAACAGAAACAAAATGCATATGTGTTTATCTTCCTTTAATGAAGTATATAGTTTAACCATTAAACAAACCAACGTCATTCAGCACATTATGGTCCTGTGCAACAGAAAAGTTGAGTTTGTATTACTGAGAGGTTAATGGGAAAGAATTGTTTTAGATTTCAAGGAATAAGGGCAAATGTTGTGGTTCAACACTGGTATTATCACTACTAGAACAAAAAAAAATATCATGGTTCAAAAGCTTAAACAAACATCAGGTGGCTCCAAAAAAAAACTTCCACTCAGTGCAGAAGGAGCACTTCTGAGACAGTCTGGAGGACACAGCAGTCTGCTTCTTGGCTTTGGATGAGAGGAGTTCATGTTCACAAACATAGTAGTAGTAGAACACAGGAATAACATGCCCAAATTAAACGATGTACCAGTTTAATCTCCGTCTGCAATGTAGATAATGTAGTTCTAACCCTGCAGAGTCGCCTGTCAGTGGTTGAGAGACCATGGCTATCAATTCTGCACTGCTGACAAGGTTTCCATTAAGAAACTGATGACTTTACCAGGTTACTGGTGCACAGGAAGGGTCTGCCACTTCTTGCTCCACCAAAGCCTTCTCACGACATTCAACAGGGTTTTTTTCCCCCAGTAGTCTATAGTATGTTAGCACAGATACAGACATATAGCACTGTATATCCAGTGACATATACAGAAAACCATTTAACAGATCGTTGAAATACAGTAATATATTGAAGGACACCAATTTACATAATTTCATCTGGTTCACATTGTCAGAATAATCTCGCCTTACTATTCTCCCCTTTTGTTACGTCGAGCACTGTCATTACTTCTGACAGTAGTCTGGACTTCAGGGTTGATGTAATTGTGCAGAGACCAACTATTGTGTAAATGAAAATATGCATGTCCAAACTCCTGAGGGGGAGAGAAAAAAAAACACAATTTCTTCCTCCCAGAGGTAATCACATAATTGTATGATTAGGCATTTTAGAGGAGAGTGATACAGGATAATTACGTGATGCCTTGTCATTTTAAAGATTTGCTGGACACCACATCAAAAGGAAAAAATACATTCTTGGGATAAAGCTGTGTTAAAGTGTAGGAAAGGCATTGGACTGGTATTTGCACAATAACATGATCTAAAATAACATAACTGAATTGGAATTAATTCTAATACACCAAGAGCATATCACTATCATGGAACACATCAAAACTCAGAGGGTCGCAGTAACTGAGAGTGTAATGTTTGAGGACTAATAATCACTGACAAGACGTGCGTAATGTTTGCACACATGGAGCAGGTATGTCCATGTGTGTAGCCGTCATTAGTGTTTACCTTCAGGTTAGGCCCCTAGTGGTCAGCATGTGAGACTGGCTGTTGTGCAAAAGGGCTGCAGCATAGCATACATTATCCTGACAACACCACCTGGATCTGTTTAAAAACAGAACAGAAACAAAAGGTCAAAATCATCTAAGTGGGGAAAAAAAAGGTAAGAAAAAAAATTAGGTAAGAAGCAGGCTTGTCTAGCTTCACAGACTTCACTGCCACAGCTTTGCCTTTCTTCTAAGTAAAGCTGAGATGATTGTCTGGTATTGTGGTAGCTGTTATAGGGTTATAAAGATCCTGGCAACTATGCAAGCACCTGAGCTCATGACAAAACGTACAACTCCCATCTTCCCCACCAACTCCAGATCCGGAGATTGACAGCTGGGGCCTGTGGGGCGCACGATGAATAATTCGTGGGCAAAAAGAGCTGCAGGCAGGCGGAAAATTCGGAGACAAAAGTAATAAAATGGCGAAGTCAACAGATTCATGAACTATTTATCTCTCTGGAACCGATATGTCCTCCTTCAGTCTCTGGCTGTACTGTTCCACTTCAGCCACCTCACTTGTCAAAGCCCACAGCAGTCCAGGCTTTATTGAAACTTTGATTCAGTTTCCCAAGTTGTCACTTTCTAAGGACTGTGTGCAATAAAGGAGACAGGTTATTGGGGGAAAAGAACAGGGAGAGGGACTAATGAAAAAAGAAACCTTTACTAGTGAGGGTGGAAAAAAAAGAAAAGAAATACCATACTACAGTGAGATCTGAGGGCTGGCGGAAGCACAAAAGTTGACAATGATCAATAACATTAATATAGGCTGCTGCAGACAGCCTGCTTCAGGCAGAGTAACTATCTGCAGCGGAACAAGACAGAAGTGACAAAGTAGAGCTACTGTGTGATATTAAGCCTTCAATAGATTCTGTAGATTCTGGCGTGTGGTTTGCCAAAAAGATCCCACTTATCAATTAGGGGTTTGAGGTTCCATGCATTTAAATAAACCTAACAGTTCAAACTGTGGCACATGGGGAAAAAACAAAAAAACAACTTGATTTACAGGTGCAAATTCCTCCTGAATGGTTTTCCAAAAAAGAGGTGTGCTGGCTGGTGGCCAAACCACGCCGGTCAGTTCGGCCGCCAGCCTGTCGTTGATACTGTAAAAACAAATGAGAAGCCTTTATATTAATGGAAATAATGTGGTTTCCCACAAAATTAGCAAACAACATGGGACAAATAGTAGTCAGTACCTATGAGAACAGTGTTGACATGGCTCAGTCCAGGGTTAGTAACATTACTGTAGCTACTACACGTGTTTGAAAACAATGATATCAAACACAGGTTATTGTGTATTTTGCACATTTTCATGTCATCGTCTACGTCTTTCTGACTTTCTTGCTGCTGTAACGAGTGAATTTGCCCCCGCGTGGGATCAGTAAAGTGTTATCTTATCTTATCGCCACGAGTCGTCAAGTACCTTCTCTCTGCAATAATAACACAGACGAAGTGCTTCACTATCTGGACATGGGACCATACGCGGTCGTAAAGAGCACCTGGACCCCAAGTTATTTGGCTACAGAATTTTCTCCTGGATATTTATCCAGCAACTTAACTACCACGCCATGATACTGCGTCGGCAGTTGCAGGGACAAGACCTAGGCCCTTTATCACGGCAGTGACTTTAGCTCGTCACAGCGGCAACCGCACAGATGACACTAGATTGGAGAATTCCAAGAACCTGGTACTGGCTCACATGAACATATTTCTTTTCGCTAATACCACTGTTGCCTTTCCAATAATGGCACGAGATGCCTATTGCGAAAAGAAGGAATATTAGTGACCGCTCGTCATTGCAACTGTCATGGACACACAAATGGTGCAGAACCAGGTCGAGACAGATGACCGCCCACAACTGAGTCTGGTTCTGTCAGAGATTTCTTCCTGTTAAAAGGGAGTTTTGCTCATTGTGGGATTTGTTGGGTTTTCCCTGTAATATTGACCTCACTATGTAAAGTGCCTTGAGACAATGTATGTTGTGATATGGCGCTATACATATAAAATTGAATTGAACCATAATCAATATGTTCAGTCCCACCTGTGCAATTTCTGCCAGGAGAGCGAAAATGTCTGCCGCGTTCCTCCTGTACTGTCGACATCTTACCTTGTGTTAATACGAATTCATTTCAGGAGACCTCGTTGAGAGTAGCAGGCAGCTGTTTGGTCAAATGCTTTATCTGTGTCACTTTTTTTAATGGCTAGTTCTTCCGTTAGGTGCGCACTCGATATAGCATGGGCCTGTTATGTTAACTTCACGTCCCGTCAATTCTTGCATTACACATTCAACTATCCATCACGTCAAATGGTCTATTGACACATGTAACGGTAATATAATACGCATCATTTTCACTATTAATAATGACCTTTTCGTGTGTGTGTGTGTGTGTGTGTGTGTCGGCCTCCTCCTCCACGGACTCCGCCATGTGGCGCCACCACCTGTGTACAGTAGCCCGGAGTGGACAAACCAAACGCCGGCTCTGGAAGCGTTTTTATTTTACCGGAACACCTGCGCCCTCACCTCGTCCTTCACACAGAACCCCGACGAGTGTTTAAATGGCGCACAAATTAACTTTTGGTGCGCTCACAACGTTAGCGAGCATTAGCTCACCTTTACAGGCTTCACCTTTGCGCAGGACAACTAACAAATACCGTGTAACAGATACATATATCACTCACCGTGCATATAGCTCCTCTGCACCATTCATTGATGTAAACCAGAGCCGTCTTATTAGAGTCGCGACACCTCCGTTCACTCCAATGGACTTTTTTTTTTTCCTCCAGCGGTCGGATCATGGAGCCCCTCAATAGTTCCCGGAAGTGAGCAGCAGCGCATTAGAGTAGCAGCAGAATGGATCAACGGACCGTCTGGTGTTGCACTTAGGAAGGGTAAGACGTTTAAAGAATCAGATTGTATATTATCAGCACATCTGAAACAGATCCAAGTGCGCATTAAAAGCATTGTAGTGGATTATGATTTATGATTTATTTATGATTTAAAAAAACGTATTCACTCACTAAATAGAGCAACTGCATAGGCATGTCGGTCTGCCATATTGTAAATCGATACATTCATTGACTACTACTTACCTAAAATCGCACTTCTGTGGCTCTGAATAATGGATTCGAATTGCGCGCCAGGAACTTCCGGGAACAATCCGGAGTCTGCATTTTGGACTTCCGTTGTCGCGACTCTGATTAGACGGCTCTGGTGAAAACTATAACTGTGTAAATGACGACTGTTGCATTTTTCCCTGTGACCACAACAAAGATGTCGTCTGAGACAGAATTCATGTAAACTGTCTACTCCAAGCAGGCATTGCTCATTAAGTCAATGCTGGTGCTCTCTCAGTCAGCATCAGTTTACCTTTCTTACATCTTATTTTTTGTACAAGGCCCTTAATTCATTAATACATATTTACTTAATTATACCAAGTCATACAAAATTAACTAGGTTTGTTTTAATTAGCTTATTAGCTGTGTGCTCCCAGGCAGGAGGCACATCCCAGCGCCTGAGAGATAGCCTAACGTGAACTCCTGCTTAAGCCATGTAAACACGTGTTAGTTTAATTTATGTCTCAAGGCCATTTTGTTATTTAAATTGCTGGGAACAAGCATCTTCATTACAACTGAGTCCTACGCACCCCATCTCCCAAAGTCTCGTTCCCCTTGCAGGTTTGAAACCACGGCCGAAATGAAAAAAAATTAAGTTGAGTGTTTGTGCAGCCTTTCAGTGTTAGTACAGTAAGCGATCCATTTGGTAGGACACCAGCGTGAAACGATGCTGTTTTTCATGTATCACATGCCTTTTCACACATCTCACCAACCTTAAAAAAAAAATCAAGGTGAAAACGGTTGGGCCCCTGGAGCATCTCTATCAGAGAGTTGACCCCATAGTCGACCCCCAGTTGAGCACAGGCACTTTTATGGTTTCCTCTAAACCCACTGTGCCGTAACCTGGAATGACTCTGCACTGAGTGCTCTTTTGCAGCCTCACACTCTTTTCAGCCACTCCAATTGTCCGACAGTTGAACCGACCACAGAAAGTGGCAGGGATGACAGCAGGTTCATGGTCCCTCATTCACATCACCAATCTCAATGAAAACAGAGATTAAACATTAAATTTCCTTCACACCTTTTCTTTTTTTTTTAAATGCGAGAGCCTGACGAGAAACTCTGTTGGCGATAGTGTCATGCCATCATAGCTAATATAATGCAGTTCACCTCACTTACCTGTCCAAATGATTGCCGCTTACTCCTGCCAAAGACAGCTCCCAGACAGTGCACTGACGATAGGCAAACAAAAAATATAATAAGAGGCAAAACGCACACTGAATACAGCACAATTTCCTCATTGTCCCTTTGAAAACAAATTTAAAGTAGCAAATCAGACACCAAAAACCGTATTTTTGAGCAACTGTATTCTAAATTGCAGTCTTGTATAAATCACCTTGGTTGGGGATTATATAGTGCTAATTAGTTGTGAAACCTTTTCTTAAATGCTGTCATCTACAGAAAACTCAATACCTGCAATGAACAGCTCAGTGATCAAATTTAAATTGTAAAAAAATATGATATATATAAAAATGTTAACTGGCCAATTGAGAAATTTAGTGTTTATGTATGTTGTCTTTGCACATTGAGAAGCTCCTGCACAAAATAAAATGTTTGACAATTAAAAAACACAAACCTGTCATGACCAGTAAACTGGCAAAGTTATTTTATTGGTGAAGTGCTTCTCTGAAAAAGCGAGATAAATGATTAAATGAATTTATTAATTACCTTCATTGTTGGATACACTGTACATACAGCTACTCCACACCACCGAGAAGTAGCGGTCTTAAGTTTCCCTGTCAGATAATGGCTGGCTACCTGTTAGCGGATGTGGACATGCGTGTGTTGGTCAGTGTTCTGGACAGAATAGAATGTGAAGGCGAGTCAGCAGGGAGCTGGTGTTGGAATGAGCAGGATTGATGTGCTCACAGCAGACGGCATCGGATCCGTCCTCGGCTTGTCTGAATCGAGCTCCCGGGTTTATTCAGCGTAGGGCAGCCCTGCAGTACGGTGCCCTTTACAAGTCTCTGCTGCACAGGAGGCCACTACAGAGGTCATTGAAGTAGCTTTAGTCACACACAAATGCACAGGAGAGCGGGCAGGCGGACACGCATGCACAACACACACTGTTGCCGAGCAGACCTGTGCAGAGGGCTAAATTAGGAACAAAGCTACAGTGTGACACACCAGCTGTGTGTCTAGACTCAGTTACTTAGCACTATAACTGGGCTGACGTAGCACACACTTCCATTTTACCCTCACTGCACTGCTTCTTTCCCTTAGTTTGTCCCCACGTGTTCATCACATGTAAAGTCCCCATCTCATACCACGTGTTTTGTATGAGTGTATGTGTATGTACACTCATGGACAGCCAGTACAACACTGAAGGTAACGCTATTGAACCCTTTTTTTTTTTAATAGACTCATTCATATACTGTATTTCATTCACTCATTTATTCACTGGTGAAAAGCAAGAAAAACATTCGACCGTGTTTGTAAGCCTTGGGTGAGTGTGTTGACAACGTTGCTACTGTATGTTCCAGGCAGCGAGTCTATCATGTGTTGCCCTTAAAATTCAATAAATGATGCGAGTTCAGAGCTTTAAATGTGCTTCCATACACCCTTGAGGCTCAATGTCAGCCAATTTAGTTCAGGGAAGAAGTAAAAAAAAAAGAAAAGAAAAACGGAATAAAGGGCTGTCAAGAAAGATGGAGCTGTGGCAGCTCTAAATGTGTTTTATACTAATAGCACGTTTGATTGATTGGTTTGTATCAAGAACATGCAAAGATATTGATAAATATAGTATAGCTAAAGTGGATAAAAAAGCCCAGATATATGAATTTTTAAAGAATTTTTTAAATACACAATCCAAAGGTAACAACTGTTGTTCGTTTGTTCATCGCTTCATCACCAATGGTGCTCAATAAAAAGCGCAAGTTGCAATCAATGCCTCTTTGACGTGATCATGGGAAATATTAAGCCGTTACATTTAAGTTGAGCGGTGTCAGTCATGTTTGTTTCCAGCAGCATGACGGTGTCATTGATCCCTGATGGTATTAAGAGATTAAAAGGTTCCCTGTCCTCTCTGTGTTGTTGACACGCGTTGTGACTCATTACGGCCATTAGCATTAAGCTGGCTCATCAATAGGTACTTGGCTGATCCATCAGTCTTCCTCAGATCTCGCCCAGCAGACCCCGCCATAGGCCGCATGGGCATCCTGAATGTGTCGGCCGCCGCCGCCGCCGCCACACCACCCTTACCCACACACCCACACCCACACACCCACACCCACACCCACACCCACACACACTCACCTGTCCTGTTGTTTGCCTTACAGGGAGGATTCAAGTGGGCCTCTGTTCGTTAAAGTTCTTTGTTGATGCTGCTGTAAGTGTAGCCACTTCTGCTTGTCAGCATGTTAGTGTTTGTCAGTGCACTCTTGCTTGTCATGTTGTTTTGTGTTGACTTGTTCATCGATGCCTTGAATGTTTGCCTGTGTGTGTGCGTGTTTTCGTTTGTGTGTGTGTGTGTGTGTGTGTGTGTGTGTGTGTGTGTGTGTGTGTGTGTGTGTGTGTGTGTGTGTGTGTGTGTGTGTGTGTGTGTGAGTTTCAGGTAAGGCAGTGTCAGCGTCAGTCAGTGCGAGAATATGCAGTGTCAATGCATGACAGCCAGACATGGTCTGATGTTTTAGAGTGCCATAGAGAATGGCAATGTTGTGACTAAGAAACCAGTGAGAGAGAGTGTTAAAGACAGAGACAAAAAAAAAAGGAAATGGATAGATGCTGGAGGACGTTACAGTTCATCATGGAGGGCTTCTCCCTCTGCGTGGTCCAGAGCGCCCATCAGCAACAGGGCTCTGGTAACGTTGTCTCTGACAAGGATGATGAAGGGGTGATCTGCGTAGAACAGCTTGGCCTTGTCTATGTTCTCCTCCTCTAGATCCGCCTGTCCCTTCCCAGCTTCAGCAGCCAGCTCCAGGTGGGCCCAGTGGAGGACACCAGCGAGATGAAGCTTCCCTTTGCTCTTGTCTGACACACCGGAGAAATCGGCCACCTTCGGGTCCCACGCATCGGTCAAGCCCAGAGCAAGCAACTGTTTCTGGAATGGGGGAAACACAAGAGTGATGGGATTTAAAGGCCGGCTTGAATTAACGTTTCCCACTGCTAAAGGCCATCCGACATGGAGACGTCCTGCATGTGTATGCAAACGAGCAGCTGCCGGAGCACTGATCAATTATGCACGCAAAGAGACCAAACAACGAGTGGGAGGGAAAGCACATTTTAAAATTTCATGATGCTGTAATACTCAAAAAGTGGGAGACATGCACAGGCCTCCCAGAAGCTCGCCACATGATTAACGTAAACATAAACATTCCCTCCCTAACAGCAAATCATTAACTTTTCTGAGGGAGTTTTTCCACCATAATGTTTATTTACTTTCTATCTCAAGAATTGGAGATGGGAAGAAGCCTGACAGTTGCCCTTGTTGCGAGCTGGCAGAACAAAGTGGGCGACAGGCAGAGAGGAGACGGAAGGAGGAAGCAGGGGATGAATAATTTAAGAGTGATGCCCCGTGACCTCAGCACCCCCTTTGTTTTGCCCGATATGAATTCCACAGAAAGGCGCCGTCATGACAGGTAGTTTATCCTCCCATGGCAGAGGGCCACTCACAGTGACAGGCTTCACCAGGGGCCAGATGAGAGCATGTGTGGGTGTGAGCGCGGGCCTGTGTGTGGATGTGCGGAAGGCACCGGCGAGAGGACAAGTTGCGAGAGACAGATGAGTGGGAGACAATCTTGTTTCCTACTGTAGCATTGTTTTAACTTTAGCTGCCGAGACTTTTATTGGACAAATCTTCTACGGGCAGAAAAAGACACAAAATCATTTGAATGAGTTGTCTGCGTAAATGTAAATGTCCTGCGCTGCGCTGCCTTGCCGACTGTGTCTTTTTCTTAAAAACCGCATTGTTATAGCTCAGCATATAATACTGCTTTGTTCCTTAAACCACATGCTAATGGAGATTTGTGATTATCCACGCATGAATGTCTGCTTTGCTGCTTAATATTTGAGACGTGCATGCAAGAGGAAATTAAACTGGATCATGTCAGCTTATGCCTCAACATGAAGTAAGTAGATGTGTATACAGTTGTAGGCACCTGTCACTCACATTGTAGTGTTTTCACGCATGCACGTACGCGGGACGCACGCCACCTCCTGCTCTAATGCACTTCTATTGTCCTCATCCATTATTCCTCCACTCTTCCTCTCTTCTTCCACCCGCTACCACTACATCACTGTCTTCATCCGCTGCTCTCCCAATTGCCTGGCATCCCCATCCCTCATCAGCCCCACGCGCCTCTATTGTATCCCCGTCTGTTTCTCCCTCTCCCTCTCTTCGCTCCTAACTCAGTCTTTTTCCTCCTCAGCCCATCCTTCTTTTTCTTTGACAGGCCATACACTGCTCTCCCAACTTCTTGATCTCCATTGGCGATCATTAGCAAAGTATTTTACTCATTTTTTTGCTCCTTATCTAAAGAGGAAACAGAAAGAGATATAAACTGGTGCCACCATGATGCATTTAAAAAGTGACAACCAACCCGTGACCTGCAGTAGCCTTCCCCTCGGACTCTCCCACTTTGCTCGTCAAGGCAGACCCTGCTTGGTTATTACGTTTTATTTTTTAGTTGAAGCTCTGAAGTGTTTAAAAATGAAGGGACCCCATTGCAGCATGCCGGGAAACAGGCTGGGGGTATGAGAGGAGCCTATGAAGGACCCGTGCACCACAGAGGTGTGGCACTGCATTATATGGAAAGAGAAACCTCTGGGAAGTGCTCTTTGGCTGCCCTTTCTCTCTGAAGCGCCACATGAATCTTAGATGGAACAGCACTGGGCTGACTTTGCTGATGCCTCACATACACCATCAATGAGCTATTTGTCTGAGAGTGAGAGCCACAGGCACTGTCAGCTGGTGGTTTCCTCTGTATGTGTGTGTGTGTGTGTGTGTGTGTGTGTGTGAGTGTGAGTGTAGCTTACTTGGCCTACAGCAGTGCAATCTAACCAGACCTGAGGTAGGATGGCATCAACCCTGAGGCATGCAGCCCCTTTGCATCACATTATTTCTGCTTGATGGTTGAGCCCACTAAGTAGCGCGTTGGAAGTAACTGCAGGGGGTTTTAAAGGCAGAGGCTGGTGCAATAATGACAATGAGAAGGAAGGAAGGAAGGAAAGAAGGAAAGCACCAAAAATTCACATTTGAGAAGCTGGAATTAGACATTGTTTGGCATTTGGACGACCTCAGTGATGAATCCATTATCAAAATAGGTGCATATTAATTTTCTGTGAAATGGATAATTGATTCATAAATTGTTCTGGCTCTAATTTTTACAATGTTCCCCAACACATTTGTTGTGTTTTTTTTAATTAATTAAATGAATTATTATTCCACCCACTATCTGTGATGCAAATGAATCAAATAACATTGGCAACTATCAAAAGAAAGTTTAAACAAAAGACGTTGAGTGGATAAAAGCTCATTTTTGCTGCCTTTACGTACGAAAAGAGATACATTAGTTTTAAACGATGTAACCGTCATTGCCCACATATGCGTCCTTCAGTTGGCCAAGTGTCTGACAGCAACAAACATGGCGACTCTGGAAGAGGTTCTGATAATGTACATCTAAAGAAAGTGGCAAAAAAGGCCGTGTTGTAAACGGCAGTGGTGGTGGTGTTTGTAGTTTCTTACCAGCTCACAAAGTCTCTACTCATAAAGTTCCTCAATTGTTGAAACTTCTCCCTCATGTCTAGAGCTGCAACAGCTAATCGATTAATCGATTACTAATCGATTACTAAATTAATCGCCAACTATTTTTTAATAATCGATTAATAGGTTCAAGTAGTTTTTATGGGACGAATGTGAATTTTTTCTGGTTTCTTTGCTCCTCTGTCACAGTCAACTAAATATATTTGGTGTGTGGACAAAACAAAACATCATGTTGGGGTTTTGGGAAACATTCTATGAGATTTTATGGACCAAACATCTAATCGATTAATAGAGAAAATAAAATTGTCTTGCTTGAGCTATTGGCTTAACTGCCCCCCAGGATTGTCGGTGGTACTTCTCTGTTTCTTCCTACCCGTAAGCTTTCAGAAGACATGCACAAAGATGGACGAAACTAATGCGGACTGCAGACAGGGGTTCCGTCCATCTACGTACACGTATCTAATGTTGAGCATAAATGAGCCTTTAGGAGACAAAAGATTAAACTCACTGCCCTTTCAGATCTCAAGTTTTAACCGCATTATTTCTCTGACCATTAATGTGCTTTGCTGCACCTGTAACCACACCCAACGGTGATGTTATGAGTCCTGGAAAATCCATGTAACACAGGAAGGTGAGATTTTACACCACTTGAGGTCAGCAAAACAAAATGTTTGTGGTATGAAGTCACTCTTTAAATCTAGTTGAGTTTTTGATCACAAGAAAACACCACAGAACAATGATTTAGCGTGCAGGTCTCACAGGAAAGCCAGTGGTTTTTAATGTTATTCTGTTGATTGACAATTGGTGGCAATGGTACGCCAACAAACACAGAAGCGGAAGTCGAACAAGACTGCTGGCTAGCATACACAGATCTGAACATTACGGGTTATAAATAACTAACACAAATTTGACTGATTTGCAGTTGTTTAAGGCAAAAGGAACTTCTTTTTTTTAAATCACCCTTTAACACTTAGCACTGTATTGACAAACAATGTCCAATTTGGTGCAACTAGTTGTGACCCTTCGAATCATGACCATCACAAACCCAACAACTGTGCAGGACCGTTGAGACCTCCTGTTCCCTCTGGCTTGCCAATAAAAGCCACCAAATGGTTCTTTTAGGCTGTCAACACATTAAACAACTACAGACGTGTTCTGCCTAATTCAACGCTGCCCTCAACATCGTGCGTGGGTGGTTTTGAGCACTGGCATCGTCACACCTCCATTTCACAGATGCATTCAATGCTTAGGCTTTCTCTCTCTCAACAGCATTTCTCAAGGCTTCAAAGTCCCATCAGCAACACTCCTGTTTGTATCTTATTTACATGGGCTTTTACCTCTTTTGCACGGTCAATACACTCTTTGACTCGTTCACTTGCTCACATACAGTATACACATGAGACGGTTTTTGCTCCACAAGGACGTTTAGCCACAAATGAAGGGAGGGGAAAAAAGGCCTTGGCTTTTAGTGAGATATTTCACGAATGACCATGAAACACAACTGATTAATTCATATGATGTGGGGCTGTGTGGTAGCTGTGTTAAAACAGCCGCCCCCTCGACGCAGTATACTGCGGAGTGTGCTCTTGTAAATATTTGATGGCCCTTTTGACCTCATTAGCCATGATTGAGTGAGCTATCCGGTGCACACTCATATGTCTTAGTCAGCGACTGGAGATACAGTTCAGTCTGAATGGAGCTCAAGCTCAGCCATTAGTCTGGATCTGTGTGTGTGTGTGTGTGTGTGTGTGTGTGTGTGGGGGGCCTGGTCAGCGCTGGCTCAGAGACAGAGGAGAGAGCAATGAGGGTGGTTTCTTCAGTAACCTCTGGACCAGGCTTGTTAAGAGGGTCCTCCACGTCTCGCCTACAGACTCCAACAGAGCCTGCCCTCCACAGGGGAGAATACCACAAATAGGGTGATGCGGGCAAAAAGAAAAAAGGCAGAGTTCTGCAGCTTTCTATAGTTCTCTTTGACACTTTCCACCTTGTCCCCAAGCAATCATTGACCCCCCCCCCCCCCCCCCCCCCGCGCCCATCCGTCCTCCTCCACCTCTCCAGTTCACTCGCTCGCCGCATGTCGCTCCTATTTAGGTCAGCAGATCCAAGGTACTGTCGCTGACTGATGGCGTATTAGAGGCACATGTGAGACCTACAAAAAGGAATTAGATCCCTGGGACTGATGTGACGGAGAGGACAGAGGTGAGCAAGGGAATAGCTGCATTTGGATGTGGCAAATCAGTGCAACGTGACTCAGAGGGGGCGTGATTTTTGTTTGCTCTCATTTGCAGGAGGACACGAGCACCACAGTCGACACAGACACACACACACACACTCTGCCATGATCCTCTGTTTGTCCAGATGCTGCCCTCTAGTCTCACGGGTCGGCAGTTGGCTCAATCGCTGACAGATAGAGTGGTAAACAGTATTAACGCACGGCGATGAGCAATTATTTGCCGGGACCAATTGAAAAAATGATCGTCAGAGAAGACATGGCTGGCTGTCAGTGGCCAGACGTGTCGGACAGACTGACGAAATGAGATCGGAGTGGCTTGAGGGTTTGTTCAGAGCTTTAGCCCTTTCATAATGATTCCTCAAATGTGCTTCATTTTTCTTGAGAGAGCAAACGGAGCAAGACAGCTCGTGACAAGTCAGAGGAACAGACGCCAAAATATCTAAGTGTTCATCTATAATCATGTTAAGTAATGACAGCTTCTTTTAGTTATTTTCAAGAGTACATTTGTTTCCGTCTTGCAGAGAGGATTTGTGCAACAGTATGTTTCCTCTTTTACTGGCAAAGTCGCAGCCGTGTCAAAAGCAGTTGTTTCAAGCTTTAGTTCTAGATTACCGCCTCTTCCCCAGTGTCCTGACAAAGTTAATGTCAAAAGTTTGTTTCCTCAGGGCACAGCTCGCCAAATAACATGGCAGTACAGCTCTACAGAGAGGGTTTGTTAAACTAGAAAGAGGGCAAAGTGGATTTCATCAGTCCGTGATGAGGTTACAATGTACATCTAAAGAGGACATGGTAATATGTTCCAGTCAGTGTAGCATGCCCTGGGGAAATGGGTTTTTCTGGCATGCCCTCTGTATCTGTCAGGTTCGACTAACCCCTTTCTTCCTCTCTCTCTCCATCTTTCTCCGTCATCCAAAACTGTTGTACCACCGACTAATGTACTTCTCTACATCTAAGTGTGTTCAGTCTGAAAACAAAGCGGCTGCATACGACGTCAGTGGCAGGATACAAGCGGATTCAAACAGTTCTGAATTCACTCCGAGCTGTGGGAACGGAGGTGAGGATGCATCCGTGCAATCTGAAAATGTTTTAACTGGATAAAATAAAAAGAATTATGCTAATCCCAAGGTTGTATGAGTCAACCCTAATCAGATGAGACAAAATGAAATAGAGGAGCCGTCACAGTGAAACACAGAGAAACTCTCCACATCGCAGTCAGTGTGTGCAACAAGTCACAACGAGCTACAGTCAGTGCACTGCCAATGTACTCTATCGATGTGCTAACTGCAAAGTGAAAATTTGCATTCATTCTGAACGCATCTCTGAGGATTACAAATGTGCCAAGCCATGCTGTGCCTGATTCAATAAAATAAAAAGGGATCAGAACGTGCTCCTCAGTATCAGCATTTTTCTTGCACATGCCATTAAAGGTAACAAATCTGTTTCAGACAGTAGCGAAACGTGGTCACTTATACTGCCATTTTTGAAGCAAACTTCATTTAGAATCAGCCAAAAAATTTGAATTAAAAGAGATAATTATTATTAATTGAAATATGTTAAATACGGCATTTAAAATGCTAATATGATGGCCCTTCTCGGAAGTCCTAGAAGTCCCTAAGGGTTCCTCTCTGGTTTCTTTCTCTCTCTCTCTCTCTCTCTCTCTCTCTCTCATATTAGCGAAGTGCAGGGTAAAAAACATTCATGTAGCAGCATTTCATCTTCAGCCGCCACTGACCATCACTGCTCCCTTGGAAGCGGTCGTTGGTTTACATGAATTCTGTAAAAAATACCTTGATGACGGACCAAAATTCAAGTAGACTGGTGTCAGGTTTTTAGTGCTCTCTGAAAGCTGGTGGCTGGACTCTACCAAGGATCATAAATGAGGGAAGAACCTCCACTCTGCAACAACCCTGTGGGATCACAAGTGTGTCTGTAGTTCCAAAGTGTTATCCAATAATCACCATAATAGTTTTGAACCAGAGGTGTTTGGATCCTGCAGCCCTTGCAAAAGAAAGTGTGCCAGATTTAGTAGATAGCACGTTTTATTTCACTGTGTCATATACAACTGCTTAATCTAGTAGGCACACCCACTTTGGCAACTGCCATTAAATAAAGTTGACCCTGTTGAAATGTCAGTAAAACAAAAAGGGAACTCTCTTTGCATCGTGACACACAGCAGCAGAATATTCTCAAAGATGTGGAGACCTGTGTGATTCGCGTCTGCGCCCTTGCCCCTGCTACAGACCCTGTGGCCTGGTCAAGTACGTGCTCTTCCACCAGCCTGACAACCCTCTAATCTCCCAGTCGGCAGCCTGACACAGCCTTCGGTTTGGCCTGTATGAACCTCAACAACCCCCATGCACTCACATTAGCATCAGCAGCCACTAACCTGCTGCCTGTCTGTCTGCCTGCTGCTTCTCCTGTAGGCTACATCTAACGCGTTTTCATTTTTAAAACGCTCTCCGACCGTACTGACATGTATGCAAGAGCATATCAAATGACCATTCACACACACTGGGCATGCAGCATTATAAGATGCAGAATCTATGTTGCATTCAGCACTGGTAGTCAAGGCTGATGCCACGTGTTTGCTTCTGGGAAAGGGTCAGGTGACAGAAGTGTGACGAATCAGGGAAGGGTACGTTATGAATGATAAGATCCAATCAGTAAGCAAACATACATGTCTTGTGTCCTATTTTCCAAATCTCTCTTGTTTTTGCCTGTCCTGACTGATGGAAAGCCAGGAAATGGGGGCAGCAGCTTTTTCCGAAAGTCTCTGTTGTTTGGATGTCGCTCCAGTCTCCCCTGTCTGGATTCAGACCAGCTACCTGCTGGCTCTGGGAGTAAACGGAGCAGAGATCCAGACCACCAGCTGGGCTATGGCATGACCTTGCAAAAGAAAAAAGCCCACCTATGAGCGGCACGTTATAGTCGTGCTCAGGCCCATCTTATCCTCTTAGCATCCAGGGTTTGATTCCCTGCTGAAGGTTGTTGCAGTTTGATGAAGAGAGTACAGCTGGACACCCATCACCTCAAGGAAGCAAGGAGACGAGTGGGAGGGGGGTTGACATTTGAACTCACCTCAGTCAGAGTTTGCATTGAGTTGGAAAGGGTAAGCCGGGCCACTGCTTCAGTTACTAACAGCACTAAAGAGTCAGGGGAAGGAGAGGAAGACAGAAAAGCAGGCAAAAAAGAGAGGTCACATGTGAAAATCTAGGGAGGAAAAATTACAAATGAGAAAGACTGCACAACAGGGAGGCAGAGCAGCTAGACCCAGACGCAGAGAGGGAGGAGGCGACAGAACCAAGTAAAGAGGAAGAGGAGAGGGGTAAAAAATTACTCTCAAGGGGGAAGAAAAAGATGAGGCAAATGCATGTCAGGAAGAAGAGGTGGCCAAGGCTGATGAAAAGAACAGAGAAGAGGAGACATGGTAAAACCAAAGAGGAGTATGAAGGGGATGAAGAAACAATGAGAACGATGTGCACGTTTCCGGGCAATATGAGAAACTGTATCAGGTGGAGTGAAAATTACACAGTGTGTGGGTACAGGAAATGAATGTTAGAAACTAAAAGAACAAACTATGTATGTGGCCTCATGCAGGGATCCACTCAAATTGCACTCCAGTATTAAAAATAAAGGAGCAACCGCCTCTCCGCTGCACATTTGATGTACTGTATATGCACATGACCTCAGTCGGCTGTGCTGAGTGCAAATGCAAGAAACGCAGATCAAAAGACAAACTAAAAAGCATAAACCAGCAATACACCCTCAGAAACACAGACAAAGAAAAGACTATAAACTCCACTGCACGGGCACATCCACATTACTATGTTTTCCTTTTAAAACCTGCCTGCTGTCCACATTACTCCATAGTTTTTGAGTGCCTAAAAGCTTGGAAACGCCGCTCGCCCAGATTTACCTGGAAAACTCCAGGTGAGCATTGTAGTATGGACAGGCGAAGACCGAGACAGTTGGAAACAATTTCACAGTCACCCACATTTGCTCCCTGGTTCTCATCAGTCACGACACTACCAGCAACATGTTGTTGGCACTAACTTTAAAGTACTAGTTTCCCTCTAGACTTTGCACCATTGTTGTTTCTCGTCCGTAGTACTAAGTAACCAACTGCAGAGTAGACAATCCGCTTCAGGTGTAAACCGGTACGCAAATGCTCAGTGCACGTGAATTGTCACGTGATATACATTTTCAGGTGTGTTAGTATGGACGGGGATTAACACTGATACGGAGCTAAAACGCTTGTGTGTGCAGAGACTGTTTCTTTTTAAAATGCTGGACACACAAAAATGGATGTAGCCTGAGCCGGCTGTGGAAATTGCTTTTAAAATGCTCTTTACATAGCACTAGAGTGCATCATGAAGTATAACCTCAAATGCTTAACCTAAGCAGGGTCAACTACTAATTTGAAGAGTAACTTATCGCCCTGCTACCACACTTGGCTTGCAATACTTTCCTCACTGTCAGTGGGTGTGTGCGTTGAATGTGAGGTTGACATGACTATCCCTGTTTATGTCAAATACTTTTTCATGGATGTTTTTTTCTTGAAACCTGAAACTAACAGTTGTTGCAATTAATACTACAAAAAGCGTACATGTTATTGTACGCCCTCTTTAGGACATACAGATATTATTCAAATGTGTACGTTAACACGTGTCAATAAAAGCAGACGTTTGCTGTACTAACCTGCAGACTGAATGCGCTGCTAATGTTCGCCTTGGGCAGCGAGATGGCCACGCTGGTGACGTTGGTGTTCTCGAGCCACCTGGACAGCAGTTCCAGGGTCAGCAGCTTGTCCAGCCTGGCCAGATCCTCGACGTGGAAGGGCAGCAGGAGAACCACGCTGGCCTTGCCTCCCCACAGGGGCGCCTCCAGAACCTGCACCATGTTTTCTACGTCTTCATGGTGACGGTACAAACCTGGAGGTGAGGACACAGAGTTGAGGAGAGATCACGGAGACGGAGAGCGAAGGAGACCTTCTGGACAGCAGCTGCTTCAGACACCGGCCAAATGAGCTGATCTCAGGCAGAAAACACTGCAGAGTTGGATCAAAATCATTCAAACTGAATGTGATTGCAACCTTAGACAGAGTTAGGTTTGTTTTTTTCATAAAATTCTAAATGACATTAAAATAACATTAAATAAACTACAATATATCCCTCTGATGTTTTTTTACACTGCTTCTAAGGCAGAAATTCACTTTGCCTTGTTGCTGTTTTAAGACAATACATAAAATATGAAAAGCGTGTTAAATAAATTATAAGGTACACAGTGATAAATAGGAGGGAAGCGGATTGGACCTTACGGACGTTAAAGCCATTCTGGAGTTAGATTCCTTTTTTCGCTGCATTTCATTGCTTGCAGGAGCACAGCAGTGTCAGACAGTGTTTCTTCTTTTTTTTTACCTGCTCTATGCAGCATCATTACTTTGGTGTATTTCTTCCCCAAGAAGGTACGGCGATCAGCACTCCCCTCGCTGAACTCTCTCTCCCACAGCCCTGCACAAAACAGCCAAACAAACACACAGCCACGGACAGCCACGCTGAATACAGAGTGTAGGTAAATGCTAAATGATTGAAAGGGGTGAAAAGGTTAAACAACGCCTTGTTCATAAAATACATATAGACCTCGTATGCAGTGACACTGGTGTGACGCCCCTCATGAATCCACGATACGTACTGCCTATTAAAAAAAGGTCTACTCTTCTCAAAGCCGTGGAGCGTGAGTGCCAAACTGAGTCGGTTATGAGGTCCTTCAGGCCACAGCGACCCATTCAGTGTTCCACCACGTCCTACTTGGCCCTGCTAACCCCCTGACAGCGGTCAATTTAAGGAGGGGTGGGTGTGAGTAGTGGAATTACTGTTGTAATAACCTCACAACATATTGCCAGAGCTCTTGGCCCTTTAATAGAGCAGGGCACAGGGGATGGAGTGAGAAGGTCGACAGATTATGACTTGCACTTAGGGCATGTCACTCTTTGGGAATGAAACCTACGGCTATAAGTAATGATGATTTGATTGATTGATCGTTTTCAATGGATCAGTGCACTCATGTCACAATGCTCAAGTGCAAGGAGGAAAAAAAAAGAAAAAAAACCCCCCATCCAATGCCTCATTTTCCCTGATGAGAGTCCAATTGCTTGGTTTTATCATTAGATGCTTGCACTGGACACGGTGTGCAGGGCATGGGTTTATTTGTCTATAAAATGTCAGGGAATAATGAAAAATACTCATTGCAAGTTCCCCCTGGGCCCAAGGTGACATCTTCAAATTGCTTGTTTTTTGACAAAACAACTGTGCGACAGAATTAAAACAACTCAATGTAAAACGCAAATTGCCTCATCTGACAGAGACTGGCCATTTGCTTGACAAATGATTGAAACAGGTACTCCAGATCAAGCACTGCGCATCCATCAAGATGAGGAACATGCAGAAGATTAAAAACACGACTAACAAATTGCTGCCATGCTAGCAGCTCTGTGAGACTGCGTTCAGTTACAGCAGCGCTGTGAGCTCAATGCTAACATCAGCATGTTAAAATGCTGACAATGATAATGCGACCATGTTCAGGCTAAGCAGGTATAATGTTTAGTGTGTGTCAGCATGTGCCTTGCAACCACTAAACACGCCTTGGGCTGATGGGAATGCCTTGTTTTGCGGACGTACCTGTAAACCGAAGGACTGGACAACATTTAATTTAGACCAAAAGGTCGCGATAGATGCAAAGTTGAGGGATGATTAAAGTTATTTCAAATTATCCGAGGGAGTCAACTATATGTCTACCTCATGTCATGGCGATACGTCCAATAGTTGTCCAGCCATGTCACTCAAAAATCAGAATAGTCAACGCATGCAGGACTGCGACATGAAAAGGTCTGGGACTCCTCAGAGCCTTTAAAGGCCATTTTCATACCTGAAAGTCTGAACCAAGGGACATGTCTTTGTTACACTGTTTACATTTGTTATAGCTTCACATTGCAACTCACATGGGTGCTGGATGAAAAAGAAGAAGAAAAAAAACTCCTCCTTATGAGAAGTGAAATGTACTTCATGCGCAAAATTTGTGCTGCTTTAAATTGATTATTGATCTGCAAAACTGATGCAAATTCATTTTTTGTGTGGATCAACTAATGGTTTCAGCAGTTGGACCGGCTTTCCCGAAAAACCACCCGGCCTCAATCGGACCCCGGCCAATCAAAAGTCACAGCAAAGTGACACGTGATTCTCTTTCATCAGAGAGAGAAATATGATCGCACTGGAATTCAAAACCAACTGGCTGGAGGTTACCTAAAGAGGCAACCGTGTTGTTCGAATGATGTCATGATGATGAACAAGTTCCATGTAAATACTATGAAGTCGTATCGAGCATGAGTTGTAATGAATTACATCATCAGGCCCGCTCAGACTTTTTTGATCTCTGCTTGCAGATGTGTGGGCTTGCGTCTAGAAAAGCCCGGCTCTGCTTTGGGTTGGCACGTCTCTTTCTTTTTCACGGGACAGCACTGCGGCAGGGAGACCTCCTAAAACCTGAATCCATTACTGTCCATCAACAACAAGCAATGAAACAATTGCACAGTTAAGAAATCCAATCACACACAGACTTACTGTAAACGTCAGGCTGCAGAATCAATGAGAGCGACTGGCTCCCTCTCCGCCTCCATTAACTTTTTGGGAGTCGGATTACAAGCAGTTATAGTATTCTATAAGCTATTATTAGAGGTTCAATACGAAGGGAATTGTTCTCTCTGGGCTTTTGTTTTTCTCCTAGTTCTCCGTGTTGTTGGCGTCATCTTGTGTATACGTTTCTCTGTACTTTTTTTTTGTCTCTCTCGTTTCGCTCAGAATCTTATTTTTCTTCTTCCGTCTCCAGTGTTTGTTTGTCTAAAACAGGAACAAAGCCTGGATTAATTAGCGAGTGTGGACTGGAGCTCCCAAGGTAGGCCTTCTACATCCCTCCACCATGTCTGTCAATCTCTCCCACCGTCTCAGCGGGCCACCATCTCTTTCTTTACTTTTCTCAGTTGTCGCTCTCTACTTTTCTCCCATCTCCTTTTCTCTGCCTCTCTTTGTCCCCTTCCCACCCAGAAATCTCCCCTCACGCTGTTCCGTCTCTGCAGTCCTCTTTGCTTTTACCATCTCTTGACTATAAACATGTTCCACTACTAATTGCCCCTGACCTTCCCTTTCTTTGGATGCTGTGTTCAGCCCAGGAAAGGAGGGACAGCAGAGAGCTTTTTAAATCCCCCCCCCCCCCTTGAATAATTAACGAGAGGGAAAAGGAAAATGAAACAAACAAAACGCAGGCAAGGAAGGAAGGGAAGTTCCGGCACAGTCTCTGAAACCATTACATTATCACACACACTATGAACTGCCTAAGGGCCCTGAAATCAAAGTAAATTAAGAAAAAAAAACAACAACCAAGAGGTGGCTTGTCGCGGCAAGAAGCAAACTATCGACCACTTTTAAATCATGAATCAAAGCTAAAGGAATCAGATTTTCCGTAATCTAATTTGGGTGCAGCAATCTGCTGTATAATCTAATTTGTGGATTTCCTCCACAAAATGCACCAACCGACGAGGGTCGGCTCACAGAAAAACTAATTTAGTAATGAAGTCAGAACATCAAACAAAGCAAATTAATTAAATTGCTTATCAATGTATATAGTCTGTCAGGGAATGTAATTTTTCCGAGGGCTGTCTTTCTGCTGGCAGCCTGTTTTCACTTCCTTAGCACCTAATAAAAAAAGAATACCTGCAGGAGGAAACAGAAGGAGCGGAGGCAGATGGACACAGATAAGGATGTGAACGGGAGACATGTGGGAAGAAGAGAGAGAGGAGACAGGGTCGATTAGACACGCGATAAACAATCACAAAAGCACAAATAACAAGAGACAAATGCCACAAAACAGAAAGACCGAGTGAGACAGAAAGATATATTTAACACACCCTCATCCTTTTTTGAGGCGACCGCAAACAAAAACGGGATTTTTACGTCAGCAGCCACACACAAATGTTGGCTGTGCTCTCCGAGAAAGAGGGAGATTACATTCCTGAAATTACTCTACATCGCATTCATGAAAATGAAAAATAAGCCGGTGACTCATCATGAACTAAAACCCACTTGTACAAACACTGACACCCTATAACAGTTTAGTAAAAGTTAATGAATCCATCTATATCCTTTAAATTGAACTTTTTAAATAAGGCCCTATGATGAACAATGAGCTTCAGATAAAGATTAGAGGGATGCAACTGTTAAATCACAGATGGAGCCTCATAGGGACTGAGTTCGCATCGAAACATTGACTGGCTTTCACCCCTGCAGCCCCGTCACAAAGAAACAGATCCGAGGCCAAGCTGTGCCGCCGCAGACTTGGAGCGCTCCGAGCACAGATGTTAGGCGTGACACTGAGGGAGAGAGTCTGGACACTTGTTACTCAATTATTTAAGATGACGCATCACCCCCCAATGGAAGATGAATAAGCTCTCAGTGATAGACCCCGGAATCATCCTTTATCTGCTGTGTCCACCAGCTGGAGTCCACCGCGTGCACGCGCGCTCAAAGAAACACACACCAGACATGCACACTGCACACAGGTGGGCATGCTGGCACACACCATGTAGCGGGTGAAACTGGCGCGTGGGCTCTCTGTGCAGGCAGAGCACTGAAAAAGGACCATGTGCAAGGCCATATTAATATTCTAAGACAGCGCATCCAACGCAGCAAGCAACTCCAGTACGGAGACATTGCATAATTCCCAATGACTCCACAATACAAAGCTCACCAGTCTTTTTCAGCACAGCTCCTTCCGGCCAAGCTGCTGCTTTATGTGTCTACATGCAACATGGTGTGAAAACGAATGAGCACAATGATGAAATATTTAGTTGGCCATGTAGTTGCTCTATTTCGTGTCATGGCCAGTTTCAGACTGTTTTGAACACACTGAATATGAAATGATTGCATACTACTCTATTACAATAATTTCCCATCGCACAATCAAATGTCATATTTTACACAACTGCAAAGTCAGCGTGATGAGTACGGACAAGCCCACTTGTGAACTACTTGTGTATCTAGTGTGCACTTTTTCTACTCACCTTTAAAATGCAGGGCATTGGCCAGTATCAAGGCTCCAGCCTTGACCTGGATTTCTGCCTCCATGGGAGCTCCCTCCTGCCCCCCGAGCCCACCTTCAGCCCAGTCATGGAGCTGCTTCAGGTCAGCCTTGGAGTCTCCCTTCCCCAGTGGCCGATGCTGCAGCCTGAACTTGGCCTGGCTGCCCTTCACAAAGGCCTGGCCGAGCGGAGGGGCCTGCTTGGAAAACACAGCTGAGGATGTGTGCAGGTGAAAGGTGGTCGCGTTGGCTTCGGCGAAGCTCTTCAACGCCCCTGACAGAAGGCCCCCGGCCTGGGCACCGGCCTTGGAGGCGGAGGGAGACTTGAGGAGGTCCCGGAGCTGGCTGGCAGTGGTGCCCGCGGCACCCCCGCCCAGCGCGCCGAGCGAGGAGGCCACAAGCAGAGGGGAGAACAGGGTGTTCACTGGGCCGGGCTCAGAGCGCAGGGCCTGGTACAGGCGCAGACCCAGGGCCCAGCTGGGGTCACCCAGAGGAGGAGGAGGAGGAGGAGGCGGGCGGCGGGGAGCGCTGGCCGGGGCGCCGGAGCTCTTCCTGGATGAACTGGTGGTGCTGCCCTGCGCCAGGAGAACTGGCAGAGAAATTAGAAGAAACACTGGGGGCCTCGGCAGCATGGTGGATCTGAGGGGGGGGTCATAAACAAAGCAAAGACAGACATTACAGTTATTGGGCCAGAATAGCTATGCGTGTTGTTATTGCACTGTTCATGTTTGAAATGAAGCAATAAGCCCCGCCCCCCAACAGACGCCCCTCCTCCTTCACTCCACACCAGTCCACTGTGTTCCTCCCGGTTCTCATCTCCCCGCTGCGCAAAGAAACAACGATTAACTGACAATTAACTCTGATGACGTTTCAAAGGGAGTTTCTTTTAGTGTGAACAAGTGGGTGAAAAGGAGAGAATTAAAAAAGCCTTTCTTTTTGTCTCTCTTGCCTTCGACACTCGACTCATTGATTTTTGCCGAGGCGGTGACAGCAGCGACTGGAAACATCTGTCGTCGACGCTGTTATAGTCCCCCCCCCCCCCCAAAAAAAGCCAAAAAAAAGCAAAGAAGGAAAATAATTCGTGTGTTCCGAATTTTACCGTGAATTAATTTTCAAGTGTGTATCCCTCGGCTCCGCTCGGCTCGGCTCGGCTCGGCGCTCCAGAGGAAGTGGCGCCGGGGAAGACGTGGCAGCGCGCACAGGAAGTGGGCCGTCACCTCTCGGAGCTCCGCTGTGCCCCCCCGGTGAAACGTCCCCCGCAGCGGGCGGCCACTGTCCCTACTATATGTTCATTTTTTTTCGTGTAGTTTCACCGTACTGTGAAGAGAAGGCTGCGGGTGACGAAGCCCCCGTGGTTCCTGGGCTCAGTTCGGGGGCTGCAGTTCCACGAGCCGTTCAGGCGGGGTCGCTGATGGTCTTCTCATCGCCCCGGCTCGGTGACCCTGAGAGAGGGGGATGTAGACCCCGGTGACAGCAGACTGACCGATTCGGTCGAGGAGCCTCCATCTGAGGGCGTTTTGTCATAAAACTGTCTGCATTTTGGGTTTTTTTTAATTAGGGCAGGGGTATTTATATTCAATGTTCTTGTGTAATGAAATTAAATTTGCAGCCCCAAAGCCCCCCCTCACACACACATTCCCTGTCCACGGTAACACCCACCCCACCTCACTATGCAGCAGTTGCAATAATGTAGTCCACCGTCAAGGAAAAGTAGGGCAGACCATGCCTGGGTCGTGTCTGACCCTTCCAAATGTCCTCATTCTGTATTCTCCCCATTTTCCTTGTTATTTTAGTTTTTTCTTCACCTTCCCTAAATTGTACCTTCCCCTCTCCCTACAGCAGGACAAGGAGCCGGGAGCAGATAACTCGTAACGCGGCGCTCTGGGACTGGGATTATTGCCCAAATTGAAGGATGGAGAACGGTCATATACGGTCCTGATCAATAAATGTAGAGATAGACTAAGGAGACTGGAGAAGGATCAGAGAGGGATATGGAGGGAGATAACTGCTCGAGACCACCAATGCTCAGCAATCAGGCCGAACATGACAGCTTGTAGACCCAACCAATTATTTACCCCAGCCAAATCAATAGAGCACTCTCCGCAAGATAGCCATCAACAGCACTATCTGCAACACATTCACAGCAGAGAGCACAAGCACACACTGCGCACTCTGCCCACTGCCACTCTCGATCGCCGTCTCTTTTGCACACACACACACACACACACACACACACACACACATTTACCTAGCAGCCACTTAGTTGGAAATAAGATACACATCATCTAATTACGCGACACTGAAAGGAGAAATATAAAAACAGGATGTGTCAAACTACATAGACAGCGAACATGAAATCACATCAAAGGGACACTGAATAAACCACATACATAATTTTGCACACACACACACACACACACACACTTTCAGCCAGGCAAAAATGTTGTCGGTTATGAGTCAACGTGTGCGACATCAGAGGTCATAACGCTCACCAGAGGAGTCCCCCCCCCCCCCCCCCCCCCCCTCCTGGGACCACGGGCTCCACATCACAGTGAGTCTTGTCAGTAATGAGCAGTGACACGCATTACAGTGCAGGTGATTCATAAAAAGATGGGGCTTGCGCCGCGGTTAAACGAGCCCCCGGGGAACTGGTCAGGAGCCCGAGAGGCTGCCTACTCAGAGGCTTGTGCATCTAGGGATTTATAAAAAAGTTGCACTTTAACCGCCGCGCACCTCCACATCCTTCCTTGTACTCCGCCCCCAGAGGGACTCACCTGCACGCTGCCTAACTCGCTCCATCACTTGTCTGCACCAAGTCTCATGCCCCCCATTCAGTGTTCCAGCCGCAGAGGTCATTGTCTTAGGCAGTAAATGTTGTATCTCACCTCACATTTGATCCCTTTATGTGGCTATTAGCCACTGCTCTTGGCTGTTATCGAGCTCGGGCTCGGCATCAACAAGGAATCAACAACTCGCAACAAAAGCCGTTATGGTCACTGCCAACTGCCCCAAAGCTGCATCCACTCGCACCGTACCCTACTCTTGCTCTCAATTTCTCTCAGTTTCGCTTCAACCCACATTCGATGGCTCACACATTATAGTGTTTATTTTATTCTACCCCTCTCTTCCCCTTTTGCTTTTTTTTTCCGGCAGGGTGATATTTCACTTCATACTACATTAGCACATTCTTTCTCAGTCTCCTTTTCACTCCATGACTTCATTTTCTTTTGCCCTTCCTCTCCTTTTGCATCCATCCCTCTGTAGCACTGCGCCTGAGGTTTCAGCAGTTCCCTCTGTACTACTCCAACCAACTCATCCAACTAAGACAGGACATAAAGCAGAATAGCTTCTATACCTTCAACATGAACATGAACTTTTGAATATGTGAAAATGCTTCTCCAACGTCTTCTTCCTCTGTGCCATCCAATTTCCTCTTCACTTCTCTCTTCCTCTCATTCCTTCACCCCCACTCCTACTCGCTTCCCATCTTTCCTCGGATTTTGTTCTCCCCTTTTCCTAACGCCGTTCAAATCTCTCCGCATCCCTACTGTGTCTCACAGATTTTTGGAGTCTTTGCAGAACAAACAGCGTGTAAGATGTGAGCTCCCGTTCTTCGTCAGTCTTGGCCTGCGTGTCTGCCATCAGCTCTGTCTCGTTCGGACCCCGCCTGGACAGGTCCACTGGGTGCTACTGGTTTCTATCAAGCTCCAATGTGGTCCTTTCAAATTAAAACTGTTACTTAATGTCTGGCAAAGCTGCTAAACACCAGTTTCATCCTGGCTTGACATCTTGTGCAAAACCTTGACCTAAAATACAAAAGAAATACATATTTGTTGAACAAGATTATTTTAAAGGTCATCAACACCTTGACCTTTTTTGCAGTTTTCTTTTTAAGAAATTTACTCATAAAAATCAGTCAAAGAAAAGAAAAAACATACAGGGAAGAAATGGAGACAAAAGTAAAAATCAAACAAATATAAACCGATCATTTCTCATCAGAGCAGAACAGAAGACAACAGCTGAAAGGGATGCTTCGGTCTGCCTTACTGAAGATCTAAAAATACACATTTTGGATGGGATTTGGGGAGTGGGAGATGAGTGTCCCCCGACTGGGATGTTTTTTTCCCCCACTTTGAATCTAGGGCAAAACTCTACGCGGGTACAGGAGGTAGAGGTGGACAGATGGAAAGGAAGGGAATATGTGTGTTCAATCAATGCAGGGAAAAGAGAGGGGGGCAGCGGGGGAAAGGTGAGGAGGGGCACTGGCGGCCGGGGTCAGGGTGAACATGTCGAGCGGTGCCAAAATCAGAGACACATCTGCTGTTCACCTCGAATGTTTCCAGTAAGCTTTAACTGTTTCCTGCAGCCCTGTGAAAGTGCACAGAACTGCCAGGGCGGGGGTGGGGGTGAAGTAATAGGTGGTCTCCCTACTTTCATTTCTATAGCCATATTTTTATAAACTATCCAAACCTCAGCTAAATGCACAGAAGTACAAAAGCAAATAAGGGACACATCTCAACGGGCACACATCTACAGAGCAAGGAATGCAAATAAGTGGCTTTTAATGCGTTCAGTGAGTCAGACAGAAAAAACGAACGCCAAGCAGCGGCGAGAGCGCACTGCTGCTGCAAGCAAGTGTTGACAACTCTCTGTATAGGAATTAAATATTGCTCTCCAACCCCCCCCCCCCCCCCCACACACACACACACACCTGTGAATCAGATCACTCAGGGCCCAGACTCCATGACATTAAATCAACTTGTCCGCCCCTAAAGCGTCCAACTGAAACACACACAAGCTCATATATAATGTGCCTCGACATGCATCCCACATTACACACAAAAGACGGAGACGAAATATGGACACACACCTTCAACAGACAAATATGTTGGCGCGCGCGCACACGCACGCACGCACACGCACACACACACACACACACACACACACACACACAGCTTTAACAGTATCCTCTGGCTGTGGGTTTGCCAGCAGCCAGCTGGTACTGTCATGTCTGATAGGCTGGAACAGAGAAAGAGACAGAGACGAGGCCGAAAGAGGGGAGAAGGCAGGAGGGAGGCAAGCTGGTAAAGTGTCTACAGCAGAATGCATTAGTAAGACCCCTGTCTGTCTGCTGAGTGTGTAAGCGGTTTGGGGAAACTGTATCAAACCCTGGCAACTCATTAGACTATATCTCATGTGGGTCCACAGGGACTTTTCCCACTATCTCTCCCGTCCCAATCCTCTAAACTGCCGCACATCTTTGTTTTTCTGCAGCTCCCCTCCACTTCATAATATTTAAGTAAACTAAACACGGCCATGACAGTGATGAATGATACTATTTTTGCATTTAGTATCTAGTCGTTTTGTACAAATAATCTTTGCTGCTCTGTGAAGCAAAACAATCTTAAGATCTAGACAAATCACTCAGCAATGTGATGTCTGGCTTTCAAATATAAGATCACACTTCAAATCGTCAACAAAAAAAACAATACATAAAACAAACCCTGCTTCACCATTAAGCCAGTATTTTTTTTTTTTGCAATGTCTCAATTTTCCTCCAGAGCAGACAGTTTTTGCTTGGTAATATGAAACATTCACTGTTGGTGAAAATTAATGGCCACTTAGGTAGAAGCTGAGTAAGGTCATGGATTTTCTTTATGCAAAAAGTGCCCAATGAAGACAAATGGTCCTTGAAATTCAGTGTCTAGTGTAATTTTCCTTCTTCAATCTATAACGTTCAATTTTCCAGGGAATTTCATGACCCTGGACATGCAGACTGTCTATGGGTAAATATGGTTATCGCAAAACATAAAGGTTCCTTGCACACCATCGCTTTAGTTTGGTTTTCTATGGAATGTCGAAAAGAAAATGTTGTCACTTTTCCATCAATAAGCTGTAGGTATTTATATATATGTTTCTACAGCTATGTTAGCAGTGAGCTTGGAGGCTGTACATTAGGCACAGCAGTGCTCTAAGCTACATGCTTACCTCAGCATTTGACAATGCATTAATATGATGATGTTACGGCAGGTATACCACTTCAATCGTCTTTTTGTAAGTTGTATGTTTGCTCATGGGCACTGATGGACACACCATTCGTTTTGGACGTCACACTCACTTAAAAACAGGTGTTGCGGAGCAAAATGTCAAACCCTCAGATGTCCCACTGGCAAACAGCAAGAGGCAGAAGCAGACAACTGATAGCAAACATCATTCTTGGGGTATTAGCTTTCCATGGGTATGTATTGCATTATAAAATGTGGTTTATTTTTATTTTTGTTTTCCTTTACTAATTATGCAGTTAGTCCATATAATCATGAATAAATCATGTTTTTCAAAGCTGAGAATAGAGTTTACAGGCATTCAACCAAATACGAACCATAACCACGAACAGCTGGGTGGCATGTAAATGTCAAAGCAAAGTTTAAAAGTTCTATTAGAAGTTATGGGTGCTTTTTAATTATGGTGAACTGAACTTGCAATGATCTTAGTTTTCTGTTAAATTATTGTATTTTGTGGAACATGTTCAACTCTCCCTTATGTAGAGAGAATATTCATACATTTAAAATTGTTGTTATTGTAATGGAATTCCTTTCAAGGATCAGTCATATGGGGCAAATTCGCTCATGCCTGCATAACCCCCAGATTGCAGTGACATTTGAACAGGATATTGTGAAGTCCTCACAATCACAGTCAGATAACAGCCTCGGAGATTAACCATAAAGAGTATAAGGCTACCATCACCTGTTCCCATGTTTTATTCACAACCTGCCCCCCGTTCATTACCATACATATTTATAGACATAACTGCATTTACATGTACATGGAGACCCTTGAGCATGTGCACGCACACGCGCACACACCCGCACGCACGCACGCGCGCACACACACACACACACACACACACACACACACACACACACACACACACACACACACACACACACACACACACACACACACACACACACACACACACACACACACACACACACACACACACCATGCACACAGAAGTTCAGCCTTTCCCCGAGGGCTGAAGCTGTCATTTTAGTCCTTCACAGCAGTTACTGTACGCGTGTGTCCCATGGAGCACACACAATGCTCCATTGTGTGTGTGTGTGTGTATGTGAGTGTGTGATTTGGATTGACGGATAGATCATGGCTGCGGGGCAGGTGGGCATTGAGTCATCTGCGGGTGTTGGGAGGTGGAAGGATGGAGGGGAAATGGGTGAAAAATTTGGAGGCTGGAGGCACAGGGGGGAGGGGGTGGATGAGATGAAGTTAGTTAGAGGTAGACTGTCGGTCAGGCTGCCAATCAGCCTCATGGGAAACTGGTTCCACTGACGCTTAAGGGCACCAACAGGGAGGGAGGAAACCAAACTAATGTGGGAAAAGGAAGCAAGGCAGGAGGGGAAAGGGTAAAAGGTCAAAATATGGGGCACAGGAGGGGATTTGGGTAAGCGAGAGATTCAAATGACTGGTGTCACTGCTTTATTAATCACTCTGCCTCGGAAAGGTGGCGGGTTCGTGAGACGCAGGGGAATCACGGGAAAAGATTAATTTTTTTTAAATAGGGGAATTCTGGTAAGCAACACGCTTAAAGAAGTAGCAGATGAGTAATGCCAAAGGAATGGAAGATGAGGGGGAGTGGCAAGCACAGTCAGAAAAAAAAAAAAAGAGGAAAAAAAAGAATGAGGTGTAATATATCACCTTGGTTGTGCTACCAAATCAACAGGTGATGTCATCTGGTTGAATGCAACGCTGACAGGCTGGGTTTGGGGCGACAAGGTTGAGATGGGAGGGGGGGTGTGACTGCAACCTTGTACAGGGAGGGGGGGGGGGTCTCGCTCCATTCTCATTATCCCGTCATCACTCCCTCTCTCTCTCTCCAGTGTGTATCAAAGCTTCTCTGTCTCTCTCTCTCCCATTCCACCCGCGACCCCCACCTCCTCTAAGCTGCTCTGCTATTCGCTGTGGCGGCGGCTTAAGACGGAGGGATTTGGCCCTCCTCTCCCTCCGTGTCAGTTCATCTCCAGTACAGAGCTCTGCACAGAGCCTGCATCTATCAGCAGGGAGATATAAGCTGCTATGAATGTCAAGGGTCAACTTGTGATATTATTCTGCTGTTAATGGCCCACCATGTTATAGGGCCTCTAATACCCCTGGAAATGACTGCTCAGACAGCTACAGAGAGAGAGAGAGAGAGTGTGTGTGTGTGTGTGTGTGTGTGTGTGTGTGTGTGTGTGTGTGTGTGTGTCACATCATGAGGCTGGGAGACCACCTTGCAGAGTCTCAAATGACCAATGCTCCCATAGCCACGATCGGGATTCTAACTCAGAGAAGTTTTCTTTTTCGTGGACTCCAGCGACACATGCGCGTGTGCACACGTACACAAAAACACTTTTGACCATTCATTTGCACTGCAGCCACCCTCTGCAGTGCTGACCTTTAGTTAATAGTCCCGGTTTGGCCCTTCACTTTCGTTAAAGCCCCACAAACACACCACAGTAAAAAGAAAAGAAAGAAAGGCATTTGATGGCATTTAGTTAAGTGTGCGTGTGTGTTGGGGGGAACGCATTAATTCACTTTGAATTCATCAGAAGTACCTTTGCTTCAGCCTCAGCCAGTGTGAAGTCAAAGGATGGACACCGAGAGGTTTGCAAATATGACTTCACTGGAATTCCAAAGCGGCCACAGGTGCAGCCGTCATGCATTTATTAAAAGCACATTTGAATTTTTGAACAGTTGAATTGCGTTGTGTTGTCATGCTGATCTGCGGAATCCGCTCGCATCTCTACGCTCCTGCTGCAGTGAGTCACAAAAGACTCACGTTCAGGATTTTTAAGAGGGCACTGTCCACCGCAACTAAACTTTTGAGGATTCCCACAGAGAAAAGTAAAGTATAATTTTGGTCTAACCAATACGTTCTGTTCTTCTTGGGGCTGATGAGACTAATACTGCAGGGGTTTAAAAACAATCAGGGTAAATTAAAAAGGGCCTACTGTCCTCCGTGCTGCACATGAACACATCATCTCTGAAACAACAACAAAAACTAAAGGCAATTGTGGCAAACGTGGACTCTGACGGCCGAAAAAAGCTAATCGCATTAGATGGAGGATATCATCTCTTCCATTGCCTTAACTGATTACAGCCTTTATCCCAAGGTACTGTACCCGTAATTCAAAATGCATATATTAATAAAAAATCATTCTAGGCATAGCAGTTATTAAATCTGTGCAAAGAAACTTTTTTGGGGGGTTTCTGTATGACATTGTTCAACCAAGCAATAACAGATGTGACAAGAACTACCTGATTAGGTCTGACTAATTTATTTTTGCCTGAAGTGGCCCTACATTGTTCTCCATCCAATTCTAATTTTCAAAAGGTTCTGTTTTTCATTTTCTTAATAAAAGCACCGGAGAGAACAGTGGTGGGAAGGGGGAAAAAAAATGAGATCCTTTCACTAAAAGTAATGCCACAATGCAAAAACACTCGATCCCAAGTTCACGTCCTGCTCGTAAAAACTCGAGTAAAAAGCGTAGATGCATTTTCAAGATAATTCATTTCAGTGTAATAAGTACTTATTCTGAGGAACGGCCCCTTTCAAAGTGTTAAATTAACCGTTAATTAAAATGTAAGCAGCATTTGAATGCTAGACGGTCAAGGTGGAACTAAGTGGAACTACTTTACACTCCATTGCCAGTTTATTATGTCCACCAGGCTAAAACAAGGGTCCTGCAATAAATCCTCCTTTCATGAAGGTTATGATTATACAGGGAGGTGTTTCTGTCACTTAGCCAACCGTCATGGACTATTGACAACAAAATAATAGAAGACACGTGTTGGAACAACAACAACAACACAAGCTGCAGCCCACCCCCCAAAAAAGACCACTTGTACGCCTCCCTGAAACACTTCCCACAAAAAGCAAACATTACGAACGTCCAATGAACTGTCCGCGGAGCAGGAGGTTTCACCTTATAACATTTATTAGACATCCCAACATGTAAAATAAAAACCTTCATCAGCCACGAGAGAATGTGGAGGATTAATGTTATTTCAAAGTGAAATGTAATGGGGGCAGAAGTATCTGGGAACGCTTATTTTTCTACTCCGCAGATGACAAAATGGATATGGTAAATTTGAAAAAGAAAAAAAAGGTGCACTTAGTAGATTTGGACTTGTCAGGGGCAAATAATGGTTTTCATTAACTAAATAGAGTAAGTTAATGCACGCTCACACACGCACAAACCTTCAAGGACAGATACTTGAGTGGGTCTTAAAACAACACTAACATGCCTGTGTACATTAGTATGTACATTGAACATTGAAACCTCTAATGTAAGGAACCAGGCACAAAATCCACAGTCCTCATTCCAGGCAAACATGTTCCTGAGGCTAAGAACTAAAGCTGCTTCAAAAAAAAAAAGGTGAACGAATAAAGAGGGGCTGATGGTGACTGTTATCTTCAAGGTAATGGTTCCAGCCACCTTGATCTTTCCTTGGCTGTCCACGCTCTCCTGGTCGATGACCATGACTGCTGTTCATGGGACGGCTGACGTTATCTGCTCCTGGCGTTTATGAGGTCCAGGGGTCCGCGGCGTTTCCCCCGATGCATCGTTTTTCCATTACCTCTAAAAACGTGGTTGTACACAACTTCTTTTGTCCTTTCCAGGTGAAACTTTGTCCTGTCAGGTTTTGTAAGATTTAGTTCGAATTGCTCTTCTTTTGGAATGGCTGCACATGGACCTGCAGCCACAAAATACAGTTACATGGAAACTAAAGCTTAGATGTATTCAAATATTTTAGCCACTGGCTTTCTGACAAGCTAACAGAACGTATAATAGATTTAAAATTTTGGTTATGCTATACCAAACTGAATAATCAAAGGTGCGTTTGACAGGCTGTGTTTTTCTTTTCATTTAAAGGGTCTGGGTTTAAAGAAATGCACGCAGAAGCTGAGGACCACCTTGCAGGACACCACACGGTGCCCGATCAAAAGGCAACCTTTTCAAGAAAATGACGGCAATTCTACTTTTTCTTTGCCCTCGATAACCCTCGTCCTGCTGCACTGCCCGGCTTCACGGTCGTCAAGGTAACCACTCCATGACGGGCCTAATTGCTCGCACAGAACAATGCATGTCATGAATTTGACAGAAGTCTGTGTGGCTTGCTGAAAAAATCATTGTCATCATAATTACCATTACGTGTACTGTACATGAGCACGTACCATGGGCACCTGGTGTGTATATTGTGAGAAGTCTGCTTTTTTTTAACAAAGAGGTTGAACACACACACACACACACACACACACACACACACACACACACACACACACACACACACACACACACACACACACACACACACACACACACACACACACACACACACACACACACACACCTACTGTTCGCTGTTTTCTTTGTGAAGGCGATTTGAATTTCTTATTCAGACCGTGGGACGCTGACACAGGAGCACGAGAGAAACGTTACGCACAGTCAGGACCCCTCGTGAGCTACGATGATACACACCAGTGAAACTCAAAAGGAGCAGCTCCTCTGGATCCCACTCTTCCTTTCGCAGAAGTGATGAGAGCAGCACAGAGACACGGTAATAAACCGAGGGGCCGTAGTCCCAGCTGCGCCGAGGCCTTTTGCATAATGAACAGTGTAATTATTTCCCGTTCCCGCGCTGCATTGTGTCGGGTGTTAATCCGAACAGATGAGAGCTCAGGTGGACAGAAGGCAGTAAAGAGCGGCGGGGCTGTTGCAGGGTTTAGTGTGCTGCGGCCTCAGCTGTACTGAAGCAGGTGGATGCAGTGGAGGTAGAGGAGGGAGCTGTAATCTAGGAGGCTGTCTGCTTTATTACTGTCTTGTCATGAGGGCACCACACACACACACACACACACACACACACACACACACACACACACACACACACACACACACACACACACACACACACACACACACACACACACACACACACACACACACACACACACACACACACACACACACACACAGGAGAAAGAGCAGAGAGATATGGGAAGAAAAAATGAGAGAACAAATCTGAATGTGTGAAGTGGGGAACCAGAGGGCAAAGGAGGGAAGGAGGGAGGGGAAGCAATCAGCCGCCTGGTCCTAATCACGTTCCTCCCTCTCTCCTTTTCACTGGAGCCCCGCTACCAGCTCCACACTCGGACGCGTTAAGTTGCCCGAATTATTTCATAAGCATCTCGGCCTTCACCACCAGCGACGGGCGAATGCGAGGGATTGATGTACAAGGAACTGATTAGACCTAATTATGAATCCTGATTAAGGCTTTTAATTAGTCGAGCCAGCACTTGAGCTGGAGAAGGCAGCAGAGATGGAGAAGACAGTGGGAGGGAGAAGGGGGGGGGGGGGTTTGAAGGAAAGTGGAAGAGGAAGTCCGCGGCAAGGACGAAGGTGGAGCGCAAAGTGGAGGAATGCAAAAGAGCAAGGACGAGAGATGGGCTAGTGGAATTCTAATATCTCACTGACAATACTGAATATTATTTTTTTAGCGATACAATATTGAAGAGCAGAGCCGATGTGACACAGGGGGTAAATTAGAGACAGGCAGGACAAGAGGTGGACTCCACTTCTGATCCGACACGAGCTCCGAATATTTCAGTCTGAGCCAGAACGGACTCAGCAGGTTAAACCTTTTCTTTTTCTTTTTTGTGGGCTCCCACTCCATTTAAAAATAGTTGACACCGACTTATGAGGGACACTGATGAATCTCTTTCAATAACACTCAGTAGGCAATTACTGGATGGGGGTGTGCAGAAGGTGACTCAGTTCAATGTCAAACCAGAGCAATGATTCAAAAAAAAAAAAGGTGATATCATGGCGCAGCTATTCTTTTATGAAACAGCTGTGAAAACTAATTCCGACAGTGGAAGTTACACTGAAAAAAAAAAACGTGGCTAAGCTACACCTCAGTGGAAATAACTTAGCTACACCAAAGCTGCCACTGATATGAGAAGAGAAAGAAAAGAAGGAGAAGTGAACGCCAATTATATTGCTGTATTGAATCTGAGCTTGACAGCCCATTCTTGACCTTGGAAGCAGCAGTTGAAAAAACAATCTCAAGGTTCACTTAATGGCTCATTTCTAAGCATTTAACTGTATCCCGAGGCCTCGAGGAGTAGATGCTGTTTGCTCCGTGGTCATTAAGGCCGCCTGTCACACTTTGGCGTTTGAGGAACCTGCTGGGCTGCAAGGCCCGGCTCGTAAATTCAGACGGATCGCGCTGTACTTCAAATTTCTAAATCAAAAAAAAGTGAAAGTCGGAGCCGTCATATAAGCAGCGAACGGGAACTTCTGACAACTGCAGCTCCATGATAATTGAGCTGATGAGGACCACGTGAAACAATGAAGAGGCCTGAGTGAAGTGAAGTGAAGTGCCGTCTTGGTTTCAAAAAAACAAGAAGGCGCCGTCCAAAATGCCGAGGACTGGAAGGCCGCGTTATTCCAAAAAAGAAACCTTTCAATAAATGTGAATTAGATTTACAGAAATCCAAAACACCTACAGCTATACATTTCTAATGAAACGCTGAAATGATCAAATTGTCTAATGTTAATCTTTCTTTTTATAGATTATAAATGCATGTCTCTCCTGCGTGAGTTGTAAGTAAGTGAAACAGTTAATTAAAATAAAAGCCTGTTTTTGCTGCGAGGGCTGTGTAAATTAATGAGTAGGTTTAATAGTTAAACCACCACATGCTAGTGGAAATTGCCGCTAAGCCGCACGAGCACCTCTGCTAATCATCTGAATGGGGAATGAGACGATAGTTTCATAAAAGTCTTTTCTCGGTCTTCATTTTATGGAATATATTTACTCAGGTTTTTTTCACATCAGTGTCTGTGCATTCCAGCCTGACCCCGTCGATCAGATCTGGTGGTCCTCGCGGGAGTTCTCTCTGCGGAGTGAAGGGACGTACAGTATGTTGAGTACGAGAAACACATCTGTGCCTTTCACCAGAGAATAGCAGGGAGTGCTGACGTCTCCCTTTGACTTTTCCACCAGCGTTTGCATCCATCCTTATGATCTTCCTCAGTGCGAGAGCCACGATTTGCCTCCACACTGTTGATCTCCCACATTTTGACAGATCCCCGTTACAAACACAACCTCTCAGCTGTTACGTTCTTCGCCTCTCATCTTCCTCCCTCCCTCGTTTTCTTGCGCTGTTCCTTTGTTCTGTTTCCCATCTGGCTTTCTTTTTTTTCCTCCCCTCAGAGTACTTCATACTCTCTCTCCCCCTCTCCTCTCTACTGTAGACCATTTGGCACAAACCTCATCTCTCCTCCTCTCATCCCTCGTTCTCACCTCAATTTTCGGCTGTTGCATAATTAATTAGCAGCGCTGTTCACTATCAATGCAATTACTCCAGAGAATGGAGAAAGGGAGAAGGGGAGACAGAGGAGAGAGAGAGAGAGAGAGAGGGGTGCGAAATAAAATGGGAGAACAGGGCCAAAATGGAGATGCAATGAAAAACGTGGACTAAAAAGGAGGAGAGAGAGCAAAAGGGGAGAGTGGCTTCAGCCCTTAAAGGGATGGAGTCAATATGGGCTCCAATCAAAGTGGTAATTTTGACAATGTGAAATCCATTTGGAGGCTCAGGGAATCCAGACAACACAGGTTCGGCTCAAAATGGAACATTATACACCTCTTCATATATTAAAATGGACATTTCTGAACATTTCAGACGGCATTTATCTATTCATTCGCCCGTATCACAGTCACGTCTTTGGATTTGTCTTTTAAATAGACAAACACCGCACTACCGTGTTTCTGGGGCCAGATGATTAAAAACACCAAGCATCTGCACACGCACAAAAGTTGAGATCTTCACGGCAGATTTGCACATCTGAGTCATTGTGAAAGTGTCTGCATGCACGCGGGCCAAACGCCCAGTCCCAAAATTATTCATGGCTTTATGTCAACACTCCCATGTTTAATCTTGTTTGAACATAACCCAGACTCGTTCCATTCCTGATCTGGCACTGGTAATGTCGATGGTGTTACACGCTGCCATATGTATCGCAATACTGTGCATCGTGTCCCATTACAGCCCACTAATAAAACTAATGACATAAGGAGGTCGAAATTTATGATTTTCTTATTCCCACCATACTTAATATTTTGGGTGGGTGACCATATAAAATGATTTACACATGCTGGATAGTACTGTAAAGCGTGCACAAAGAGATCTTTTTTTTCACACAGCCATGATTGTCACCGAAACTGCTGTTGAAAGCGATGACGTAATGAAAAGACCAGTTTCAAATGAAGTGTAACACATGGGCGCAAAGCGCGCGTGAAGGTATGCACATTTCTCTTTTAACAATAAATACCAGACTTTGTGTTTATCTTTTGTTGAGATCCCTCAATTATGCATCTGGGGCCCGGCTATTTCTTCTATAGCACAGTGACAGGCCCGAAGGGAGGCGCTACGATTACAGGTCAAAACAAGGTGACATGTTTATCAGCGATTGACCCACATAAGTTCAGCCGCATTTGCTGGAGCTGGCGTTTCTGCTGTTGTCCGGCCTGCAACCTATCAGTCGGTGGGCTGTTACAGCAGATAAGACATTTCAGTTTGCCCACGGTAAAAATCCCGGAAGATGACAAATTATTTTAAACACTTTCCCTGCATGCCAGTTACTAAAGCCCACTTGTTTAACGGAAGACTGAATGTAAAAATAAAAAATACCGGCCCAGTTTCATCCCAAGCGAGAACTTTGATCAGTAGCGAACAAATAGCCTTTAGCAGAGATTTTGCCAAGACCTATTACTTACTCCGCGGCTCTTATCACAAAGCCAATGCGTGCAGGGATCGATGCCATTTGTCTGCCTTTAATTCGTTAGCCAGACATCATTTCTACACTGTTTGGATGGTGGCGCTCAGTATTTCATCCGTGACTGAGGGATCTGGGGAGTGCGATGCATATGGAGAGGCTCACCACACCAAATCACCAACAGAGAGAAGACGCTCTCTGGAGTCTGACAAGCCCTAAATGACAGATGGACTAATACGACTTAATTCCTTCTGCCTGTGATTCTTGGTCCCGTATTTTTAACAATGTGATTGCAATTTGAAGGCTGTAAGCACTTTTTTATACACAATGCAACTGGTGTCATTGTGTGCTGGTGTTGGCAGTCTGCCGTACTGTATTTCTAAGCCCCCTACGTCTTGAACCGCCACGTCTATTTGATCCAGTGCAGATACTGATCTTCCTTACATTGAAAATAATAAACAGGATGTTTTCTTTAGAAACAAGTCAAGTAAAGAGAGATAGACACGCAGAGAAAGCTATTTGAGTGGATTCCACTTCCCTATTCATCTGCGGCCCATTCACACTCATTTGATTGTAGTTTCTGTGGCTTTACTTTCAATTACTGAAATAGCAATTCTATGAGCAATAATGAGTGAGTCACACAAAAGGCCAGCAGAGTGGAAAGGAAAACAGTTTTAAAGGAATTTATTAAGACAACACTTTGCACGCAGGCACACGCACACACACAAACACACACAGCCACACAAATAACCTGGCAGGTATTTCTAATTACAGGCAAACGTATTCATGGATATTGTTGCAGCACTTTGTCATTGAAGGATGTGATTTGCATTGAAATTATTTATTCATTTATTATTAGTTTTTTTTGCCGGTGTGTTAATTGTTTACTGTGGGCTAATTAAAGCCCGCTGTCATTAGCGATGATCACTGCTCTCAGCAGATGGAGGCAATGGTGACAGACCCCGACAGAGGGAGGATGGGAACAAAGGAGGCTGACAGAGGGAGAGAGGGAGAGAGGGGGAGATAGAAGGAGAGTGGACATCGTCAAAGGGTCCATGTGAGTTTTTTGTGTTCTTTTTTTCATAAGCCTCGCTAGCGGCATGGCTTTAGGGCTGGCAATGTCTGACTGTCAGTCTAAAACTTTGGTCCACACTGATACATCACAAACATTACAGGATGCATTGTCCCCAGAGGATGACTCTCACCGACATTTGTGGTTTTGAGTGAAATGTATTGAAAACTGGGGGATGAGGTGCCATGAAATTTGTCTATATTCATTAATTTACCCGTCTGGGTGAAGTGTTATCACTTTGGTGATCACTTAATTTTTCATCGAGCACAATTAAATGTTTTCCCGAATCATTTGGTTTGTGACCAAAGAACTGGTGAAACTATTGACATTACCATCTGCCTCGGCTGTATTATGTCTTTAGTCCTGATTATCAAATATACTAAGATGGTGGACGGATTAAACACCATACCTGCTAAACTATCAATATTTTGATATTGTAAATGTGAGCATGTAAGCCTGCCAATGAGAACGGCTACCATTGGCCACCACTGGCCATCAATGCAGTGAACACTTATTCCTGTTAAATCAAAAATTACATCAATCTATCTTTAAAACTGAAAAAGATGCTAGTCAATTGATTCACTGTTTGAGGTCATTTAGGGTCCTGAAAGGGTCATTACTGTACATGTATTATTATCTATATTTACCATACTATCAATTTGTTTGTCATATTCACAATTCATTGGCCACATGGAGTCGCGGCACAGCTTTGATAAGTTGCCTGTTATACATTTAAATTAGCAATTTTGCATATCTGGGTCATAGCCTCATTTGGATACATCCAAAATGGATATGTACTATATATATTACTACAAGAACACATACAGTACGTAGAAAAAGAGGATGAGTGAGGAGACATCAAAAGCGTCTGTGTATGGTATGATATGAACTGGGAATCATGTCAAAATGGCAAACTAGTTATCTTTTAACATCTTCAAGCACAAGAGGTGTGATTACAGCTGTAGTAATAAGGGGTCTGTGTGTGTGTGTGTGTTTGCGTCTGTACGTGTTCCTGTGCTAGAATGTTTTTGCATGTTTGCCTGTGTGGGTGACCGTGTGTAAAAGACAGAGGGAGTTTTGTGCAGGCTTGTGTCAATCACCGTTAGTTGGAGTGGATGTGTTTGTTAGTGCGGGTCCCGCTCTATCACTGTGTGTCCATCCACATTAGATCCTATGGCAGGATTAAGTGGCACTGCTGAAGGTACATGGCGGCCAGGAGTGGTTATATCTTCATTTAACGTTGGCAGCTGGTGATTTGTTCCTGTGCACATCTCACAGGTCTGAGTGTGTGTGCGTGTGTGCGTGTGTGTGTATGCATGCATAGACACAGACTCAGGAGTAAATGGGGAGTGAAGAGATTTCAACTCAAGCTGATCGACTGTGTGTATATCACGTGTGGCGATAAGTGTGTGTGTGGGTGCGGGTGTGTGTGTGTGCGTGTGTGTGTGTGTGTGTGTGTGTGTGTGTGTGTGTGTGTCTTTGCAGGTGTTTGCGTGAGGGAGACAGAGACTAGATGGAGTGATAGATGGTAAATAGCAGGGGAAGGCTAATCTCCATTGATAAGGGAGGAAAGATCACAGATGAAGGTTGCCGATGTTGGATCGATCAGTAGAATGCAGACCGGGTCGGTTTCTTAAAAAACAATCCAAGTGAGAGACACATGGGAATGCAACTTATAAATGAAACCCTATAAAATGAACTCTACAGCGAGGCAAATTGTTGAACGTCGGGTGTGTAGATTGGTTCTGCCCTTCAAAGTAAGAAGACTCAAAGACGCATTGGCAAACATAGGCCTCAATCTCTAAAAAGCATTACGCTTGCCCTTACACAACTCAATAGCATCTTTTCAAAGCAATTGCCCGTGTTCCCTTTCACACTTTATAATGGACTTGGCGAATTTGTAGTCTCGAAAAGGCCAAGCGTATATAACTCCTGCTGACAAAACTCAGATGCGAGGTTTTAATTTGTCGCCCAGGCTCAAAGGTTTGTGTGAATGCAAATGTGCTCTTGTAGCGCAATCAGGAACACTCGCATAACAGGCAATGCAAATCAAATTTCAGTCGTCATATCAAAGACAGATACTCTCTGTGATCTAAATGTTCAGCAAGAGCTAAAACATTTGGACACCAAACACTGACAAATGCTCAAATCTCCTTTTATCAGAGAACAATCAATCACCAATGTATCAAACACTGTTTCTCGTAGAGTCAGGTCATATGAAACCACAACTTGTTTTGACACTCTTTTTGTACAAATGCTACATATTCTATTATGATTAGGGAACTTTGGAGATGCTGTTGGGCAGATTTTGGTACCTTGTGATGGAGCGTCACTCGCTGGTTCCCCCGTTTGCAGCATAGATGGTAAACAAAGATGGGCGAAATGACAGCTCCCCAAAAGTGAAACCAGATGAACATGAATCCCACCTCCGCCACGTCAGCAGGATGGACGCCGCACCTCCACTCTACCATCACTGCTTGCACAGATTCGAGCTCTAAATGAGCACAAAAGTGCTTGATGGCAGCGCCCTCATCCAGGATATTTTTGTTTCATTGTTGTGCAATGTCCATCTTTACATAAAATCTATGGTTTGCAGTCTTTATGCTAAGCTAACCTAATTTAGTGCTGGCTGTCACTTCATATTTACTGTACAGATATGACAATGGTATGAATCTTCCCATCTAACTGAGCCACTGAGCATATTTTCCAAAATGTCAGATTATTCCTTTAAAGGGCAGACAAAGTTTTTAATTCACAGTCTAGGCAGGTCTTCCTCAGTCTGGGTACATCTTGGGGATCACAAAGAGCCATAAAATACCGGCAGACTGATACTGCACTAAAGGTTGTGTCGTTCCAGGTCTGGGTATACTAATATTTCTTGAACAATTTGAGGTATTACCTATCCAGCAAGAAAAAAAAACAGCCTCTCAAATGGCTATAATTGCTCCTGTACTGTTGTATGTCTGTGAGCATTATGCGCCTTTACGTGCGAGACCCACAGACAGACGCGGGCTTCGTGCCTTGCATGATTTGTTCGAAGCCATCTGCCAATTTTAGCATCCCACGGCAAAAACAAAACGGCTATACATAAAATAAGTACGAAGGAATTAGACTCAGTGATGTGGGATATAAATTACACAGTTTGCAGTGGGTGAGCCAACCCATGTTAATTTGGACCCAGCCATGCCTACCCATGTATGTCCTTCCTCTTCCAAGCTTCCAATGCCAACTACAGCCAGCACCTGCTTCCTCTCAGCTCCTGCCCGAACAAACAAAAACACGTTCATATCAGCATCAGGTTATGCTTGACTTTTTCTTTTAAAGAGAACAATAATTGCATGTTGCAAACATGAGGTTGACAGCGATTGCAGAGAACTTATCTTTAAAAACACAAAAACAATTTGCTGTTCAAAAATAGGTGTGCGCACCTAATTTCCTGACTTAAAAGCTGGGTAAACAAAGTGTGTTTATCCTCCAACAGTGCCAATCAGCTCTTTGTCTATCTCGCTGCCCCCAGGCTCCTGGCCCATATGCCTGCCTGGTCTGTGAGCCTGGTCACGCAGGTCAGGACCCTGCCAGGCTCACTGGGACACAAGACTGTGTGTGTGTGTGTGTGTGTGTGTGTGTGTGTGGAAGTGGGTGTGTGTGCGCGTTCATCTGTTACAATCAAAGTGCGTCGTGTGACAGATCACCCCTGACCCCACTCCTCTGGGAGAGAGTGAGTGTGTGAGTGTGTGAGTGTGGCTGTGTGTGTGTGTGTGTTTTGCTGGCGTTAAACACAGATGTAGCATGTGCTCACATGCGTCTGCCTATGAACATGTACACATTTCTGTGCTTCCATCAGGCCCCTTATATCTGTATCTATTTTTATAAGCAGTAGGTGTGCCTGACCCCTCAAACTCCATCACCGCAACCACTATTTTCAACACACACACACACACACACACACACACACACACACACACACACACACACACACACACACACACACACACACACACACACACACACACACACACACACACACACACACACACACACACACACACACACACACTCCTCTCCCCTATCAGTGAGTTCTGAGCCAGATGGGGTGCCAGGCCTCACCTCTGACCCCCTACCGCACTGTGACTGATGGGACAGCCCAGTGCTGTCAACACCCCCTCTGTTGTACCCTGATGGGCATCTGACACCACCCGGGCCCATTCATTAAGCGGACTACTGCCACGCACCTGAGCTTCTTAATAAGTCTGCCAATCAGTGTTATTTCTATAGGCAATACGTTTCAATAACTCTTTGTTGTGGCAAATGTATCGGAGGACTGTAATCAGTCATTTGTCACATGGCACCTGAGCTTTATAATAATGCTGACAACCAGTGGCTTTGGCAGTAGAAAGTAACTGACCTGTACTTAAAGGGTCGATTCACCCAAATTACAGAAAGAAAATTCTCATTTACCATGATTGGTATCAAGCCACGCTTGAGATATCTGTCTCTGAGAATTCAGCTTCTGCCCTATGGGGTGACTGAAATACTGTTTCCAGAGCTGTGAGCTGTGTTATAGTCAGTAAGGGTAACTTACAGATCCACAGGGGTCTATTCCCTCATCAGCAAGTAGTTTCGATTAATATAGTCAGGTCTTAACACACTTTTGAAAAAAAAAATTCACGTCACTTTTCATTCATAACATTTCATTCACCTCCATTGTCGTCAGACATCTTAGGTGTATATCTTAAACCTCAGCGCATCAAACCGAAAATAATCTGCATACATAGATGTCAAAGACAAAATGTGATCTTTAATAATACCCATGAACTGACCATTTGAAAAAACAAAACACAGCACCTTCCTCTGCGGGTTCACAACATGGACAAATATATCAGATAAAAGCACTTTTATGGTGGTTTGTAGCACACATGAATACATTTTAATCAAAGACGCACACTTCAGTCCGTTTTTGATGAGTCACTGTGACACTGTATTCATCTCTGCATTTTCTTTTATCCAAGCGTCTTAGTTTGTCCTCCTCTAGCTCACGAACTCTTACCGGGATGCGAAGGGTTGCTATTTTTATGATGTGCTGTGTACATCCAGGCCATCGGGAGGAGGTGGATGTTTGTCTCACAGAATCTGTGGGAATGCCTTATGCGAACGCTGCGAAACAAATTAGCATACAGATTCGGCCGTGGCTGTTTTAAATCCATTTTTCTCCTTGCATATCTGTTAAAAAACAACCTTCTTTGCTCATGAGACTCACTAGTTATTCCTTCGTGATGATTGCTTTTTTCCCCCCAGTGTGGGGAAAAACATCTTAAGAGTATTATGCGATTGCTACAGCATGCTGCGAAATTAAGTGTAATGTGTTTTTTTAAGGGGGGATTGGGGTGGTGATACTTATCAGTGTATCGGTTGAGATTGAAATCATATGGTTGCATGGGCCCAGTGGCATGCAAATCTCTCCAGGGCAGATGTGTTAGGCTAAAAAGTTATTTCTTCATGAAAATGCCAGGGAGGGCTAAAGAGGTCGACCTGTTTTCCAAAAAGAAAAAGATTATCTGACTTTGAAGAAAAAGGATTCCACGTTCTGTCCAGTGCAAAGGCATTTTAGCCTCCCTGTGGCCATATCCAGTACAGTGTGTGATTGGTACACTAGTTTTTGTTTTATGATCAACTTGAGCAGCTGCAATGACATTACAGGAACAAACACAGAAAGTAACACGAAGAGACAAGATAAGACAAAAGTGCAAGTAGCACATACTGTGTGGGAAGCTGCAAAAGCATGACCATGTCGCAGTTGATAAAAACAACATGTGGAGTGATTTCTTTTTCAGAATGATTTGCACGCCTCTTACCTGAAGCACTGAAGGCACGGAAAAATGACTTATGAGTTTGAATTATTTTTGGAAGTTAGAGACGTCTGCTTTCCATTTGTCTTATTTTGAAAACGGTAGGTTACAAATCAGGCTTTGAACTGGACTGAGAGCACTGGGGAAAATCTAAATGAAAACAATCCAAAAAGCTATTTGCCATCTGCAATCCATATCCTTTGGGGAAAAACGTGCATATGCAACAGTGAAATAACTGCGGGAAAACCATTTGGGGCTTTAAAGGTCAAATGTTGACTGTGAAGCGCCATCCGTACTCAAATGAGGCCCCTGGGGCCATGTTTTGAAGTGAGCGTTTAAAATGAGTACAGTGAATAGCACAAGCAGTCACCTCTCACACTCGGAAGGTTACATTGTTTAAAAAGGGCACCCTGTCCCAGAATGAAGGGCTTTCTGGACTGCATGCCACATACAGTTGTTCTACATTCAGCCAGAGTCTAACCAAAGACTTGTAGCTCGGGCTAATATTGGAGGTGTCGCTTCAGGAGTGCTTCTTCACTTTGCCCATCCTCTGGTACACTTTGGTGTTGACTGTTAATTCTAATATTGGCGTGTATTCCAGCACACATTTTACTCATTAGAAGTCAACGGAATCCTCCAAATGAGAAATGCTATTGTAAGCTATGTTCCTCTACTGTGACCGTAACATGCCACTTGGGTGTAATTGGAGCTGCAGGGACACTTTCACAAGATAATCCATCATACCGACAACTGATTTCTTGCCGAAAATCATCATTGGCATCCCACATCCTCAATTTAGTAACATTTGGATCACTTTGCTGTAGTACTCTGCCTCGCAAAAGTTCACATCTGCAACATAATGTGATTACTTTCCATTTGTTTGATTTTATGTTATTCTGGTGGACCTGGGATGATTTAGGAATCTATTCCACATCCGTGTTTCATTTTTTATTTTTTTTTGCTTTTACACTAGGTAAATAAAGTCAGTGTTTTGAAGCAATCTAATCCCAGGTATTATTTCTGGAGGTGACGGAAACATATTTGGTCTTCATTCTGTAGCTAGATGAGGCTCCTGAGTTTGCGTCCGAATTACTATCAAGCTTTCATCAGGAACTTCCATAGCAGCCTTTGGATGAAACTACACAAAAAGAAAAAGTGCGAAGGAAGATCAGGAAATTCTTAAGGAAAAAGTAAGACTTAATGATGAAGTTGTAGATTCACCTTTGTCAAACTGTCAACCTATCGTTGCGTTTGGCAGAATATGGTAATGCACAATTGGATTTTACAGATTACAGACAAAGCAGACTCATACAGGATTAAGAACCCAGACTTGTGCAATTATTTTGGATCTTACGGTGGCCTGAGGTGACACAGGTCCTGTGGAAAAACCAAATTACTATAATGATAAATAGGCAACATGTTATTACAAACACATTTGCTTGAATAGCATGCTAATTCTTATCTACAGCCATAATTACCCTTTATTCAGGTTGTGTCGAATGACTGCCACTCCAATCTCACAATCAAACGCCTTTGGTGTTGCAAGAAGATTGTTGCCTCGGTGACAATCAACACCATTGGGTTTTTTTGTGGCCTAATTGGGATCTAAAGGCTTGACTTCTGAATGATGAAACGGTTGGAAGAGCAGTTGCTATGAAGTAACTGCTGATACTCAAAATGGTGACCACCAAGCGGTTAATAATTTGACCATTATAAAACAAAGTTTAAACTCCACAGTTCACAAATGAGCGATAAAGGGTCTTCCACACAAGCTTTATTACTTCTTCCCGAGTGGTTCTTTTGCCTCAGATAACTCAAACTATCTTTCTAAATGTCGGCCCAGCGCGAGAGGGACACGCAATTATAGTAGGCATTGGTTGTTCCCACTGTACAACTGCGGCTGACCTTAACAACATGTGTCTCATTCAATATTCCAATGGCTGTAAGCATTGTCAGATAGCAGTGCATTGATTTGTAAGTGCTGTTTGTAAGCTCAGAAAGCATTTACAAATTGTGCCGGATAGGAAGGGATGACTGCCTCGGGCCAATTAATTAGTTGGCGTCAGAACCGTCATCAATCCTGAGAATGACTTGTAAACTCTATTCAACGAGCTCTGGGGCCTCGTGTAGAGTAGTGTGTATTAACATAATGAAATATTGAGTGTGAAAGAGTGAGGTTGTCCATTTTGTTGCTCACAGGGCTTCAGCCAGCTTCGCTCTTTGCAACCCGTGTCCAGGCTGGTAGATGAGAGAGTATGCATGATGTGTTGGGGTTCAACGATTTATGGCTTTGGTCCTATTTGCTTGGCCTAAAACTCTGGTGGTGCTTAAGAACCACAAAAGGCACCTGGATAAAAACCCCATTCCAAACAAACTCTGTTGCACTTTTTGGAGCACCCAGTATGACCTCTGGCTTTTAGCCAAGCTAGCAGTGATGAGCAATTTTGGTATGTCACGCAGTCTGTCCACAGCTATGGTCCCAACATAAATCTCTCAAAAACTATTGGACGGATTACAGAGGATCAATCCAACTGACTCTGATGACCCCTGACTTTTCCTCTTGTGCCAACTGACATTTGTGGTGGAAAATGAAATATCTTTACAACTTTTGGATTGATTGGAATGAAATTTGCGACAGATATTTTGAATCCCCAGGGGATGAGTTCTAGTGAAATTGCTGATCCTCTGACCTTTTCTCTACCTGCAAGTCAACGTGAAATACAGATGAATGCAAAACTTTAGGGAGAATTATTCATTTTGAAGTAAAAAGATTAAAATCATAAATATTATATGGACTGGCACAATATTTATGGTTCATGGTTCCCTGATGATGACCCGAAGGATTTTTGTGGATCCCAAAATGTATCCTCTAGCACCACCACGAGGTTGACTTTGTGGTTTCGAGTGAAAAGTCTCAACTAATATTGGATGCATTGCCACAAAGTTGGTACAGTCTTTTCAGGAGGGATATAAATTCATTTATTAACTTTAGTTGATCACTCTCAAGTCTAATGACATTCCCATCAGCCTCAGCTAAACTGTGTTCAGGGCCAGTGTTAGCATACCAATGTTAGCATGTAGACTGTAAAGGTACTTTATGTTAAAGGACACAACTGGAAAATAAATTTAGAACTGACACTGGTATCAAGCTGGTTCACACATGTTTTCAGAACAGGTGTGGTGTCACTGCAAAGAATGATCTGGTAAAATTATGAGATTAATTTGGATGACGAACTGGTAAAACTATCAAGTCTGTGTGACGTGTTTTCAGCAAGAGAGAGGGCTTCTTCGCTGTACTTTTGCAAATGACACCGTTTTGTGGGTTTACTTGAACACGCAGGTTAAATGCAAAGAAGAATGATTTAAGAGGTGCACAATGTCTCTTTTCAAGACACAGCTTACTGGTAATGATGCACTGTCAACCTTAATAAAGCAAATGTAGCAAAGCAAACATTCCTACTGTGGTTTGAGCCAAAGACAGCAACCATAGCTATGAAAATCCAACATCAAGTGCAGCAAATTATTTCTGTTCATGGCAGTTTCCTTGCAGAGTACAATGAAAAGAAATATTTATTTGTATAGCCGATGCAATTTCCAAGAAAGGGAGGGTTTGTGGTTCAATAGCAATAATTGCTCATATGGGTGATACAGCCTGTAGTCAATGAGATGGAGAAGTAGTTACTGGACAGTGATTTGACTCATTGTTTGTATTCCAACTCCTTGCTATGGGAAATGTCCACTCTCTCCTGCTTCTCATTCTGTGGCCTTATAATCATTGTTTGTCGGCGTTAATCATCCTCCCACCCCCTCTCCCCTACACTCATACCTTTCCTTGGTCACTTCGTTCACCATCCCACCATGTCCGCTTTCTCCCAGGCGACCCCCTGTTCCCAAACAAAGGTAGAGCTCTTGAATTGGCTTCAGGGGGGAAAAGACTAAGAGAATGTAATGTATCTGTTTCTATCCAGGCAGCCAGCGGGTACAAATATTGACATATAATTCTTTTTTTTTCTTTTCTTTCTCCCCTCTCTGTCTGTGGCCAAACCTTCACTTCCATTACAGCTGTGAGGGAGAGTGGGAGGAAGAGTCCGTGTCACCAGGGAGACCGGCATGAATGATATATTTTTCAGCCTTTTCTCCCGTTTCTGCCCTCTCCTTCTCGCTCCTTTCTGTGCACTTTCTTTGAGGCCGGCTCGCCTTTTTGCTCGCGTCCTGTTGTCGATCTCTCCGGTGAGAAAGCGAAGCCCTTTCCAACAAGGTAAATAACCATTAGCGAGTGAGTGAGTGGGAAAGAGGGAGGTGGCAGAGGAAGAAGCAGAGAGTGAAACGCACAGAGCAAGGAAGCCGAGGGAAGAGATGAAACTTGGAAAAGGTCATTTGTAGCTTTTTCAATATCCTTGAGCCCCCCCCCCATTACATCTTTTATTTCATCCGAGTGCCTATTTGTCTTCGCCCAAACTGTGTCTTGACTACAGCGAGACAGCAAAGTCCTTTTACTATTCACGACTTGCAATATAAGAGCACAATGGCTGCCTCTCACAAGGTTGTAAGATTTCTCATTACATCTCTTGTATTTATCTTGCCAGCACAGACACAGAGAGACGCATGAGACAAAAAGACGGAGTGATGTGATGAGAAGGGAACATAAGTGATTTCTTTTATCATTTAAGCACAATATTCTGTTCCAGCAGGCACAGTATGTGGCCGTGGCTGGCAGTGATGAAACATATCCAAGGCCTATAGCCCGGCTGGTGCTCTGCTCTGCCTATCGCACATTTGGTACATATTATTGATCACAGATGCTGCTGGTTGCCTCGGTTACATTAACTCAGTTTGCCCTCTCACTTGCCGTCTGCCTGTCTTCCTCTTCATCTCTTTCCTTTTCCCTTCCTCTCATTTTCTCCCCTCCGCCATCCTTCTGCCTTTCCCAAGCGCCCCACTTCTCATCTTCCTCCATCTGCCACCCTTCTCCGCATCCCCTTCTGCTTCTGCTACCATCCCTATAACTGTGTCTCTTTGTCTACGGCAGCCCTCTCTCCTGTCAGACGTCCCTCTCGCCCCCCCCTCAGTCTCTCAAAGTGTCCTTAGGAGACACTTGTAGACGATGCAGGGGCTCATGTACTTGGAGGTTATGAAGGAGAAACAGTGAATCAAGTTCAGGGCTGTCCAAGTGCTTGCTCGGCATCCAAGCACCCTTGCTCGCTTGTGGATTTCATGAATAATTGATTTAAATAATGGAAAATGTAATGAGGGAGATGTTTTAAAATTCAAATTTAAATCAAACAACTGGCCGTGGCATTCGCCCGCTCCCCGACAAGCAGATCTTGGCGGTGATTGGCGAGAGGACGGGGCTGTGTCACTACAGTGCGCATTGAGGCATGGAGGGATGAGATTAATTTCAGGATATTTTGGGGAGTTGCAAACACACAGGTGAGTTTGTGTACGTTGCTCAAGCATCCGAGAGTAAATTCCAGCGACGCAGCTGCCCGCCTTTAGGTCTCCCACGACCTGGATGCATGTGTGCATCATGTGCGTGAGCATGTGAGGGAGAATCTGTCTGTGCTCCATCTAAAAAATGCATCTGCATGTCTGTTCATGCAGCGCCTCACTGGCTCTGACTGCATGTGTGAATGAGTGTACAGGTACGGCTCAATATAGGCTCTCATGTGCCTGTCTGTACCATGCATGTCGATTTGCGTCACGCTCCAGTGGGCTCCAAGTATGTGACAGGACGGCTCAGACGCTGGCGTTGGCACGGTACAGAGGCAAAGACGCCACATTAAGACAAGCCGTGCAATATGGAATATGCATGTCACATCCACGTTCACTCAGTCTCCCTGCAGCGCCGTCCTTCCCTCTACTGCACCGCTTCTTTCATTTACCCCCCCCCCATTTTTCCACTTACTTTTCTACTACTTAGTCTTTTTCTCCTTCTCCTCCCCCATCTTCCGTCTTTACCTGTTTCTTTGCCTCTCCATCACTCACTCCATAATTTCACCTCCTCTCTGCATCACTCCCCGAACTCGCTCTCCTTTCCCTCAGACATTTTGGTCCCTCTCTCCGACACTGGCATGACACAAAGCAGGGATCATTAGTGACTTAATGGAGGTAGCCATTTTCTGCAGGGGGGGAATAACAATGGCAATGAGCAGTATCCACCACTCCTCTGCCCTCCCCTTCCTCTTTGCCTCTGTCCTTCCCTTTTTCCCCTGTTTGAGGAGTCTTGTTGACTCTGCGGTCCTCACCCTCTCTCCTCACCCTGCACTGAGAGTGACATGGAGTGCTGTGTGTACCCAGTGTAAGACTGGTGCTCCTGTCTCATTTACACCGATATTGGACTGGGTATCAGGTATGCATGTATATGTATGTTTGTGTATGTGTGTGCACGTGTGCCTGTTTTGACATAGAAGCGACAATCACTGCCAAATGACTGCATAAGCGCACCGTGGTGTGACACGTCGGTTTGAAACAACCGCAGGTGGGACGCTTACACACACACACATGTACACACTCACACTCACGCGCACATTTTCAGTTCATATTTCTTCATCTGAGCAACTCTCTGACAGTTTATTTTTCGGTGGCATTGCTGCATAGATAGTGGAGGAAAAAATGGTATTCAATGACACACAGCCAGGGGCCCCTACGGGAAAGAGCAGGAAAATGTGATAAAAAACCCACATGAGTATAAACACGCATGCACACAACCTACAGATGGACACAGAAATCCAGTGCTGTAACTAAACCGATCCCGTACCTGGTCTTTAAAGTTTTCTTCACCGCTCCAAAACTGCAGTTGCGCAGTAGTGTCAGTGCCAGTACAGGTTTTTAGAGCAGCAAAGAAGAAGTGGTTTCCTGTAACCTAGCGTTAGCCAGAGCTAGCTGTCATTTGGCAATGTGTACCATATTGTTGTTTTAATACTGTTAGTGTAGAAGATACAGACGGAAGGCATTTTACTTTTCTAAACTATGGCTGCAAGTGAAGAGTTTTTAAAGGAATTGTTATTTATTACTAGATCATTTATTTTGTTTTGTAGTTGTTGCTGCTGTATTTATTTATTTGTGTTCTTTTTCAGTCATGACTGTCAAACTAGATGATGACAGAAGTTCCTTTGACATTCATTCCATGTTTGGTTTAATCTGAGCCAGGCCAAACAACAATGATAGCAGTCATCACTTCCATACCGGGTTTGGTAGCATACAGCTGTTAAAATAAATTATTTAAGTTGTTTGGTTGTTTTTTTCTAAATGCACTGGTATCAGATCTGTACTCGGTAACGGCCAATTTGCAAAGTCCAAGTGTTGGAATCGGTATTGGAAAGGGGAAAATGGTATCGGAACATCTGTCCAGATAATGATGAGGATTTTGTTTTCTCTGAATATATGTGGCCACTTCCTGAGCTAAAATAATGGTACGACTAGATTTCAGCAGGAGGCCCGCTAGTTGGTGCAATTAAGCTACATCTATTATAACATACTGTATAGGTATAATTACTATTTATTTTCCTATGTCCTGTCTGTATTTTTTAAGGGGCTGCAAATCCAGTTCTGTCCTGAGGTATTATGTCTTACGGTATCTGTGGCATATTTTTTGTGGAGGTCTAAATGTGACCAGTCTTGAAATGTTTATATATGTCTACTGTAAATTTGAAACAAACTTTTGAAACAATAACACTGACCATACAATGCAGTTCTGCGTCATGCTGAAACAACTGCAACATGTTAAATCACTGTCAGGTGATTCCTGAGCGTTAACATCCATTTGGGACAGTGAACATTTGTGGGTAGAATTAAATGACAGAAGTCATTATTTATTATGTTTTTTCTTTCAGTACAGACCCAAACCGATACCTCCACTAATTGTGCACAGTGATGTATACTGGGCATCCCCTGTTACAAATAGTTGCCATTAAAGTTTTTATTGTATAGATTTGGCTCATTAATATGAATGAGGTTTGCTGTGTGTTTGCAGCAGTCCATCTGTGAGGATGCACAGCAGAGCCGCGCACACACACACACACACGCACACACTGTGGACACACACTGCAGACACGTAAACACACACACACACACGCACACACTGCAGACACACACACCAGACACATAAACACACACACACACACACACACACACACTGCAGACACACTGCAGACACACTGCAGACACGTAAACACACACGCACACACTGCAGACACACACTGCAGACACGTAAACACACACACACACACACACACACGCACACAATGCAGACACACAATGCAGACACACAATGCAGACACACTGCAGACACACACACACACACACACACACACATGCACACAATGCAGACACACACTGCAGACACGTAAACACACACACACACACAATGCAGACACACACTGCAGACACGTAAACACGCACACGCGCACGGTGTGTTTGGCCTGACAAACTGCTACTCCCCAACTCATATCCCTTTATTTACCAAGGGATGTGCCCCGTTTCCCTCTATGCCTCTCTCTCTCTCATCCCTTCTTTTTCTTCCCCTCCTTTAATTCACGTCTCCCCTGCAGTTACCTTCTTCCCTATCACTGCCTCTGCTGCCACAAATCACAGCAGCAGAAAGACTCAGAGGACAGAGGAAAATGGTAAAAAAAAAAAAAGAAAGAAAAGAGAAACGGGAAATGTTCAAGGGGAGGGGGTGTGATAGTCGAAGGGGGTCTCTCTGTGTTTCTTTTTTCTTTTTCTTTCTCTCCAACAAAAGACCAGTGGGCATTCATCTCAGGCCTATCTGTTGACACAGAGCCACAGAATGAGCAGCCAGCTGGCTGGATCAACATGGATGAAAAATAGCGGAGTCAGAGCAACAAACAACCACCACCACCACCACCACCACCACCACCACCTCAGCAGTGACAACTATGACAACAGTTGCTCCAATGAGAACAACAAATACAAACAACCGCGATATCGGCACAAAGAGCAAAGACCACCAACAACCGCGCGCGAGATCGTGGGCGGCAATCACACAAGAGCATCCGGCAAGAACCCGAATCACGCCCGCTGCAACATCAACGAACACTTCTCAACCATAATTACTTTATGTAACCGTGATACTAGGAGGAATACTGTCACACTCTTCCAACGTCAACCACAGCAACAGCAGCAGCAGGAAAAAATGCTCCCTGACCTTCACCACCGTCTCTGACAATTTCAGTGCCTGCTACGACCGTTATTATTTTCTCCCACCAGTCTCGGTTTTATGTCAGCTTCTTATTTCTTCTCACTTTTCCATTCGACTCCACCGTTTCTCTCCCACATCTCTCTCTCTCTCTCTCTCTCTCTCCCATTTCACAGCTGCGGTGGTGTGAACATCTGAAAACCCCCAAAATCCGACATTTGTGCGATGGGGCAAACAGCACCCCGTCATTTCTCTGCCGCGCACCCGCTCATCTTCCTCCTCCATCTCCCGTCTTTGCCTCTCTCCTCGCAGCCATCAACCGCAGCAATCGGGCGAGATCTTCGCCGGGAGCCGAGAGGGAGGCTGCAGGCAGCGCGAAGAGGAGGGGAGCGGGAGGAAGATAAAGGAAGTAGATGGAAGAGTGCAGCTGCTTGACATTTAAGACATTCAACTGACTGGACTGTCTGGGTACTGGAGGCCATGGCCTTGATTGGATTCTGGCTTATTTTACGTTTGCCGGTCACGCCCACTGTAAACACTGCGGTACTGTTCATGTATTAATCTGCAGCAGGAGAAAAATATAATTATTCACAGTTAAAATCTCTATTTGTTATTAAAAACACCAAAGGTGAAAAAATGGGACTTCCTTGTCAAAGCCTGACTTTGTACTGGAGCTAAGACCGGTTTCTTGGAGGTAAATTGTGAAAAGTTACAGTATAGTTAATAAACTACATCCACACTATGATATTTTCATTTTAAAACGCGTCACTGCTGCTTCATTTACGCCTGCCGCAAACAGAGACGTTTGGAGAAGCTGCTCGCTCCTCCAGGGCTGCGTTGTAGTATGGGCGCGATGGCGCAGTCGCCCGCATTTGCTCTCTGATTGGTTCTTTTTCAGTCATGACTCAACCACCGGCGGTGAAGGCAAAACGTTGTTAACACTCACTTTAAGTACTAGTTTCACCTCGTCCTCAGTCCAAGAAAAGAAATCCCTGCTCTTACTTTTCACCACTGCCATTTATTGCTGAGAAAAATGGAGCAGTATTACTCTAAATTGACTCTTTTTGGAAGTGAAAAGACAGGAAAGTTCATCTGAAGGTACAGCATCCCTTCTTATCACTTCAGATCAAAGCAAGACATTATTAGCTGGTTTACTTCACCCCGAGTCAGCATAATTCCTCCAAACTAACTGTTGCTGTTTTCATTTCTTGTATTCTTATCGTGCTCACCTCCCAACATCAACAATGACTTCCATGATTACCACATCAGAAACGCCACCATTGCCAGGGCAGCTGTTTCGGAAAAACGGCCTCAGCTCTTTTATTCTATGTTTAGTTTCATTCATTTGGGCAGCAAATAGATAGATAAATAAATAAATAAATAAATAAGGCCACACCCCTCGGACAGGAATATCCCATTGCAGTCTAGCAGGACCAAAACCTCCCAAGCCCATAGTGTAGGTGGGGACGGAGGAGGAGAGGGAGCGGAGGAGTGAGGAGGTGCAGAGGGGGAGCGAGGAGGGAGGACTGAGATAAGACGGGCGAGGGGAGCAGAGAGAGGGTCTGAGCGGCGAGAAGCGACGGGAGCTGATCTCTATTGATCACCCCCGACAGCTTCATTATCAGCACTTACTGGACACATGGTGAATTCGCAACCACTTCCGTCTGTGCGTGGGCGGCTGTGCATGTGCGTGTGTGTGCATGTGCGTGTGTGTGTGTGTGTGTGTGTGTGTGTGTGTGTGTGTGTGTGTGTGTGTGTGTGTGTGTGTGTGTGTGTGTGCGTGCGTGCGTGTAGTATTGAGCACAATACTTTCTAAACGTGGTCTGGTGGAGATTGTCAAATTGACTATCCATCTGGATTATTATGGGTTTGCTTGCAATCAAAGTCCCCTCTCTAGACAAGATCTTACTTATTTCAACGTGGAAACTACTGAATGAAGTTGCTGTAATCCCATCACGTAGATTTGTTTGTCTTCACCATGTTTATTTCTGTGTTCTCATGTTTATATGTAATGTACCTGTTTTCACTGTGGATGTATATATCTTCAGTCTTCCATAATAGTTACAGCAAGCGCTTTCACCGGTAGCACATTCATGAATTAATGACCGAGGCTGTTGAAACATCTCTCAGAGAGCTGGATAATGTATTGAGCGATCGAGGAGGATCGTGAGAAAATAAAAGGATGCAGGGGAGGGGGGAAAACAATGAGAAAACAAAACGGCCTTCTGTGAGCTACAACAGTGAGGCCTCACTCCCCCGATAGCAAAATTGTTCTGGCGAATACCACATATTTGTGTTTCTCTTGGCTTCAATGTCTGCCTGGTTCCTCTACCCGCATGCAGCATGACTGTAGTATCTTACTTCCACATCTGGAGCAATTCTGGTGCATCAGGCTCTGCAATATGGCAATATTTACAGTGTGATGATGGAAAAACCTCTATCGTTTAATATTATGTTTTATCCTTCATTTACATGGATGCCGGCGGAATATTGACCCAAAGGCAGCATAAACAAACATGGAGGAGAGTGAACATGACACACAACATGGTAATTCCGAACAGAAGGACTCCAACCTGTCAGGGAAAAAAATGAGGAGCTTGTTTCTAGAAGGTAGGGCTACAGTACTTCTGTCACATGGACTTGGTCTGGGTGGGAAAAGTCTGACATAAGACCAGACAGCTGCACTTTGTATATAATGTTGCAGACCCCGGTCCCCACCACAGACTCAAAACACCAGTAAACATATTTTACCACCTTTGCTGAGAGAGTCGACAGATACAAATACAGCCGAGAGCTTAAAACAAATCCCATATTCAGACGTCAGAAGAGTTTGGTGTAAAAAACAAAACAACCCATCTTAATTGTACACGTCAGACAGGCTGCCCAGATGATAGGGGTCCGATGTCTTGCTCAAGGACACTTTGCTGGAGCGAGACTGACCATAGCACAAAGAGGTTGATTGACACGATCTCGGTTGGGAAGCGGAGCCTCTGGCCTTAGTCATGCCCCACCTGGCTGCCTAGTGTCTGGTCTTGCTGTGGTGAGCCTGGCTTGGCCCTCACCTTGCCGGGATACAAAGGCTGCGGTTCCGTTGATGCTCATTTTGACATCACACCGGCAACAGAACACCTTTCACAAGAGTTGGAATGTCGTTAGCTGTGGGTCAAGGTGAGAGGGTGGAGACTGAGCCGCCGAGACAACACATAAATGAAAAGACACACTCAAATAGTATATATATATATTTTTTAAATATTAGAATTGTTTTCGACTCACACAATCCAACAGCCCGACTACATATCACAGTCTGAGATTCCTGGGAGGTAGCAGGACATCGTAGCCAGCCTCAGTGGTGAAACTCGCTCTGAATGTCTCCATCACCCACAGCTCTTTTCAGAGGATCTAAAACTTGCAATAAAGTATATTTCCACAGAGGAATGAAAACTTCTACTTAAATATAGGACCTGAATACCTCCTTTACTTGTGATAACAACAACTGGACACAGACAAATGGGCGTAGTCAAGCATCGCATGAGTCAACAGGTGAAGTAACCATTATCCGAAAAAAACATAGCCCACTCCACATCCAACCAATGGGTGCACCATCTGAATGCATTGAAAAGTCCAAAGGATACAGCAGTAGATTACATGGCAGAGGAAGGGAAACAGGGTTTAATGCATGTTCACTTCAAACCCCCACCACAACCACACACACACACACGCACTGCTTCATATCTGTCTTTCATTACCTGGAGAGGAAGTGGCAGAGGAGGGAGGGAGGGGCTGAGATTGAAGGTAGTTAGTGGTTGCATGAGTTAGAGGTGTGTGTGTGAGTGTGTGTGTGTGTGCGCGCGCGCGGGTGCAGGGTTTGTGAGACGAGAAGCAAAGAAAGAATGAGCGAAGGTTGGCAGCGAGGCGTTTCCTTGGCAACGGGGTGCGAGGCCCTCGTTAGCCCAGCAGGTGCTAATGGAGATAACAAGGGGGTGTCGATGGGGGGGGGGGGGGGGGGGGGGGGGGGGGGGGGGGGGGGGGGGGGGGGGGGGGGGGGGGGGGGGGGGGGGGGGGGGGGGGGGGGGGGGGGGGGGGGGGGGGGGGAGCAAGACCACTTTACCTCTCCCAGCATCCTTTGCTGCTCAACTCCTCATGTCTGCTCCTCGCCCTTCTTTGCTTTTGCTCCTTCTCCTCTCTCCTTCTTTTCCCCTCTCTGTCCGTCTCAAATCCCCCCCCCCCCCCCCCCCCCCCCCCCCCCCCCCCCCCCCCCCCCCACCACACTTCTTATTCTTCTTCTCCTATTTTTACCCAGCTATTCCACTTTAACCATCTCTTTCCATCTCAGCTGCACCGGTTGCACTCATTTCAACTACTACCGGCCCCATTTTTCTCGCTCGCCGTCTCTCCATTTCCACTTTTCTTCCCCAGCCCATATTTGCCTCCGTCTTTGAGCCGCGTCCTCTTTTCCAACCCTCCATCCTGTCCTCCATCCATCCTCACAGCACTTCAAGATGGATAGAAAATAAAGTCCTCCAGTGGCTCTCTAGACGAAGAAACAAAAAGGCGGGGAGACAAGGGAATAAAAGCTGAGGGGATGGCGAGGGCAAAGGAGAGAAAGGGGGAAGAGAGAGATAGAAAGAGAGACAGGCGGAGGACATTCAAATCAATACTTGTGTTTGTCAGGTTGTATTTTTCTGCAGCCTTGTGTTTAGTCACCCCCCCCCCCCCCCCTTCTCTCTCTACTACACTTTCCCAGTACCTCTCTTGCTGAACACACACACACTCTTGCTCTGGCCGTGAACCCAGCAGTCGCCGCCATTTCAGGCGGTTTTCTCCTGCTCATAGCTCTTTCTCCTTCAGCTGCCCTGGCCATTTTGCTGTCTCTGACAAAACCTCGTTGTGAGGCATTCAGAAATAAAGGACAGATCGTGCACCGTCGTTTCATACATTTCGAGTTCGCACAACCTGATGCTAATTAAAACACAAGTGCCCACGGCCTGGCCACTTATCGGCACAAAGAAAACAAGGGGACTCTACTCAGCCACTCCACATGAATGCAGCCACGCATGCGCAAATGTAATGTTCTCCGCAATACATATCGCCACAATGTAAATCTTGTGGCGTCGTAGTGCTGTTTGCTTCAAGGTCCCATTTTTTCTGTGAAAGAGGCAAATCCATAAACACCAGACTCATTCATGTGTCCAGTAAATGATCAGGCCTGGTGAAACCTGCTAAAACTTGAGCATAAATGATTGTAACACAGCAGGAAGGTATTAAGTAAGGACACTGACCTTTTAGTAATTTAGTGTATCTGATTTAGACTGCGTACACAGAACAGACAGGATGGCCTTAGGTTTACCTGCACCTTTATTCATAAGTAAATCTGCCTCTTGCTCTATTTCCTCTAAGGCAAATCGCAGAAGCAGACGCTCCCTGTGTAGACATATAAAGTTGTCCTCAGTACCCAACAAACCATCCCCCCATCCCACACACACACTCTCACATCCCCACGTCTTACCGCACCTGTCGAGTCACTTTATCGAACCAGGGAAACTCACATTTTGTGACTTTGCTGGCATTTCAGGGCCATGAAATGAAAATCTCATGGATCGTCACACTACCAATCAAAATTTGAAAAAAAAAAAAAAACAGAAAAAGAAGGAGCCTGTTGCAATCCCCGGCTCAGTGATTCAAACCTGGCGCACCGTGAGTTTCCTGGCGTCAGTGTTCTCGGGAGAGGTGGCAATCGCAGAGGGAAGCAGTGTTGCGAAATAATTTCCATTGTCTGCTGTGTTTCAGGTGGCGTATGGCCGACCCTTGAAGTGTTGTCTGCGGAGCCGAGAGCGGCGGTGCCTGCAACACTGGGAATCTGATCGCAGGTTACACGCTTTCCTCCAGGTTTTACATCAGCCCGCTCCCTATTTCTATTGAAGGTGTGTTGACAGGCTGTCTGTTATGTGGTAGTTAAAATGTTCAGCAAACCATTAAAAGGAAGCAAGCCATTGATTACCAACTCAAAAATGGATTAAAATAGATTGGCTTTTTGGGTGGGTGGGTGGGGGGGGAGGCTTCCATTACATCACAACTCTGGGTAGGAGTAAATTCTAGCTTTTGTAGTTTTAGGCTGTTAAATGCCAATGGAGAACAGAGACATGGAAGCAGGTAGGCCCTCAAGCTGGTATTCATCATTATTTTTTAATATTTAATATTTAATAATTTAAATTAATATTGGACCCCCTTGAAAACAAGATGGTTCACCTCAAGGGGCTATCGTTCAATAAACTTCAATGTATATTGGTTGAGTCTGGCTTGGCACCTTTGTTGCATTCCTCTCTCTCTTATATATTCTGTGTAGATATATTGTAAAATATCCATCAGTATGCTGGACTATTGTGAAATGAAAAGCAGCACATTAACCACAAGTGGAGATGTCCTGCAGAAATGTCAAACCGGTTTGGTGGGTCCCATTTGTCACGGGCGACTCTCCAGAAAAAGAGTTGTTTCAAAACAGAGCCACCATCTTTGCATATATACAGTAGTTTGATTTTAACGTAGGAGTACTCTATTACCTTGGGGTCTTTTCCTGCGTTGTTTACAGAAGGAGAAGTGAGCAGGAGCCGGGGGTTTACCTGCAGATGTGCTTTACAAAATTCGAACTATATCCTTCAGAATTGTGGAATGAATTCCATTAATACTTTATCAGCCGCACCTCTACTTCACCCATCCACCTGTAGGCTCTGATTGTAGTTTCCCCTGAAGGGGGGGGGGGGGCATTTTATTTATTTTTGTTAAACCCTATTCAGACTCTGTGCAGGCTTGGGAGGGTGATGAGCACACATGCGAAACAGGACCTACTATTTTCACAAAATAATGAAACCTTCCCATTCAGCTGGCATTACGATCATCACAGCCACTAGCCACACCTCGTAGATAATTAGAATAGCCCATTGTCACTGCCATAGTGAAATTGTTGGCCTGCTGCATTGCGACAAACAACAAGTATGTTCTGATCATTTTATCGCAAATTGATCAGGCGGATGTAAACTCCGATCCGATGTCTCGACTCAACTTAAGTGTGCACTGTTCTTCTACCTCATTCTTAAAATGATGGGAAATTGTATGCATTCATAAAACTGCAAAGCACTTTGGAGGAAAGTGTCTCACCAAATGGCATATTATGCATTTATTGTGTATGCATGCAAGCTAGAGGACACACAATAAGTGCAGTGATGCACAAAACAACAAGGACACCGAACACACACACACACACACACACACACACACTTATGAAGCAAATCCTGAATGAATAAACCACTGAAGTAGAGGACTAACTCAAGGACTATTTCTCTCCTTTGTCCATCCTTCTTTCTCTGATTCCCTCCATCTCTCTGCCTTCACAAAAAATATACCAGGTGTGCGGCTGACGTTTCCCCCTCCCTCTACCTGTCACCTCAGGGATGATGGAATGAGTGAGAGAGAGAGAGAGAGAGAGGGGAAATGAAAGGGAAAGGGTGAGAGAAGAAGAAATTCCGAGAAGAGTCAGGAGTACAGACATTCCTGGGGTGTGAATTGTAACAACCCCTCCCTTTTCATCGCGCCCTGGTAGAATCAGGTCCAAAATGCCTGGAGGCAAATATGACCCTGACCCTGACACACACACACACACACACACACACACACACACACACACACACACACACACACACACACACACACACACACACACACACACACACACACACACACACACACACACACACACACACACACACACACACACAGTCTTCTGAAACAGCTGGATGAAGACATCACCTGTCACGGTTGTCAGCTGACGCCCCTCACAACACCAAAATGCACATTTACACCGGCACATAGGCATCCCTACAAACAAGCTGGCTGAAATGTTTGCGTGTGTCCGTGTGTGTGCGTGTGTGTGAGAGAGATGGCTGAAAGCCACCCTCCCACCTCCGGTAAATCACATGGACAAACAAACATTTGTCCTTCGCTCTCATCTCTCTATAATGGTAGGATAGAGACATCATCTGTCACACTCAACTGTCAACTGTCCAAACACAGCCGCCCACCTGTCCACGCAAACACACATTCTTACATGCGCGCACACACACACACACACACACACACACACACACACACACACACACACACACACACACACACACACACACACACACACACACACACACACACACACACACACACACACACACACACACACACACACACACACACACACACACACACACACACACACAGTTTCTTTCCGTAAACACTCTAATTACCTGCGAGCAGCATGGGGTCTGGGGGAAATTGCCGCTTCATTATCATAGCAGTTATTATGTTAACCCACAAGTCAGGGCCACACACACATTTGTAATGGGAAGGTTACGCCATGGGGCCGACAGTGTGCGTTATGAGGACATTTCGGCCTGTCCCTCAAAACTTCAGAGGACTCTTTGAGGGTTAAGACTTGATTTAGGTTTAGAATTAGGTTGTGTGTGTGATAACCACAGGGGGACAAAAAGGAAAATCCACATACTTGCAGACATGGTGGACAAGCTGGTGCCATTTTACACAAAACCAATTTCAGACCCACACAGTCACTGCCCTTCTCTGTAATGTATTGTCCAATATTCTGTAACTATGTTAAAGACCAGCGCTCGAGCAGCTCAGCTATTACTGCAAAGTGGTTAAGTGCTTCCCAATACACCTCATCCTGAGTGCTGGTTGTTTACGAAAGAAAAATCTAAGTAAGTAAAAGAGAGAAGCTTCAAAAAGCACCAGTGATGTCCTGTGTCTAAACTGACTTTTCTTTAGCTTTGAGAACTAAGACCTTGTTTATCATAGGTGTTCACACCATACGCTACAGTGCAGCATCCCACTGCCAAGTCAGTCAAAAATTAATTCCTGTGAATGTGAAATATTGTTTGGTTGCAGCATCCACGTGGCCAACGTCATTGATTATGACAATAGCGCGTCGCAAAAGAAGCCTGTGCCCAGTCAAAGCACAGATTCTTTGGAATACAAGCTCCAGCACGAAAAACCTACACGGGATCATCTGAAGTGTGACATTATTTTAGAAAGAGACAAGGGGTGTCACCATTCTGAAAACATCCACAATCTCATATCAAGATACAGGACGATGGAATCCCAACGGCCCAAATCTCTGCCACCTCTGCAGGCGCAGCCTTTGTTGAGCTCTTATTATTTCATGAACATAAACAAAACTCACTTTTTATTTCACGATTAACACTATAGCACACGTTTATCACAAAGGAATTCAAAGTTAGGACAAATGTGTAGCTAATTTAGCTGAATGTAGCTGAAGAGGGATAAAAAAAAAAAACCGAAGACTACTGACCCCCCGGGCACCTTCGAGTCAGCAGTGTGGGAACATTTGTCAACTTAAGCTCATAAAATATGATGGACAAACATCCATCCCACACAGTTCAACAGCACCACAAATTACAGTGTCACAATTATTGAATAAAAACTAAACTGTATCATCCTTAAGAAGGGAGCATTTACTGCAGACCTCTTCTATTATACTGCATTAGAGTTTCCTAAATGTAGCAAGCTAAAAAAAACAGTTACAGCAATTTAATTTGATGTCCAGTATTTTCTAACCAATTACTATAATTATTATTAATATCATTAACAGCAGCAATGTGTAAATGATGTGGTGACGGGCACGTTTTTAACAGTCACTGCAAATACAGTTTGAAGCAAAAATAATTTAAGAAAACCTCCTAAAGTTTTTAAATAATTTGACTTGTAAATGACTGCTTCTATCCACTTATGAAGAAATATCTTTTGATACATTTTCAATGCACCTCTAAAGTTCTTTATGCGCTCCTAAATGTTTCCACCCAGGAGCACATGTTCTCCTCGGGGGGAAAAAAGGTCAGCGACAAGCGCTGCAGGGTGTCTTTCTCTATTTTCTAGCCACCACATTCACAGCAACCTGCCTGGACAGCGCAGGTTCAACAGAGGTTAGTTTCCCAGAGACTGTGCTCATAATGCGGGGAGTTTGGGAAACCTCCCTGGACTGCGACTGGTTGGAAAAAATTGTACTCCTGTACTCCCGCTCGACAATGACTTTTCAGTTGTGCTGGCGCAGCTCTAAGATGAAGTGAAATTGAGTGTAGAGAGAGAGCCATGGCTCAGCAAGATCTACTTCTGAGCGGCGTTTAGCCCTCTCTGACGGTGTTGGCTCCTTCGTTCAGTCAACGGATTTAGCGTGATCACCGTCAAACCCTAATATGGGCTCCATAAAACGCTCCACTGTGCCAGCCCAGCTCCTAACGCTCAACATCGCCAGAGGGAGGAGTGAGTAACGCAGGGATCAAATATTTTCATAGTCCCCTGACCTTGACGGTTGAAAGTTATTTGTTTTAGGATAATTCTCAAGTGTATTAACGGCCCCAGCATTTCGCGAGGCGGCTGGTATAAACACAAGCTGTGTTTAAGTTTGAATGGGCCGGAGCATTCCTGAATGACAGGGAAATGCAAATAGCGTGGTCAAAGTGGCTGGCAAGCGAGACAGTAGAAGAGAATATTGAATCTGCCCAAATATGGAAACAGCCATAAAACAATCCCATCAACAGCAGGACTCTTCCAGGACAAGCGTTTTTTTGTGGGCGTCCAAGTGAGGGGATTGAAATGGCACTCGGGCACACACTCATTTGCACAGGCCGACATGCACACACACTCACATAGTGTTGGACAGTATCTCCATTGAAACAGGGGAGTCGAGGGAGAAAGCACATAATGGCAAAACAAAAAGCACCAGAGAGACAATTAGCCCCTGCATATGAAGTCACAATGGAGAGTGTGTGTGTGTGTGTGTGTGTGTGTGTGTGTGTGTGTGTGTGTGTGTGTGTGTGTGTGTGTGTGTGCATGCGTGCGCCGCGTGTGTTCATGTTTATGTGCTGGATGTGTGAGTGTGCATACATGTGCCAAACTCATGTGTGTGTGTTTGTATGTGTCAGACTGTGCATGCTCTGCAGCAGGCTGTATGTATGCATGTCAGTCTGCTTGTTTGCTTAACAATCAGACACATGCCACTTGTGTGTGCACTGCGGCCGTCACTCTTCCACCTGCTCAAAACACACACACACACACGCACACACGCACACACGCACACACACGTTGGCATCAGGGGTGGCATTTGCATTTGCAGTATGGGGCCCGTGTCAGGTATCCACACGTAGAGGGAGAGAGCTGTAATCCAGACCCATCCCATGGCGAGTTTGTGTGGGTGTGTGCATACGGGTGCGTGTCGTCAAGAGACACGGTCGCCAACCTTAGTGGTGATGCGTAATGGCACGCTCCAGCATCGCTTCCCTCTTTCTCTGGCGCAACATGCCACAGTGACAGCAAGACTACCAGCACTCAGGTCCTGGAGCGGTGCACCTGGCCAGGATTGAGCATGACTGTGTGTGTGTGTCTGTCTCCATAGTTATGGTGTGTGCATGTCTGCCTTCTCTGTGATTGGGTGTGTAGCAATGTGGAACAACTGTATGAGTCTGAAATCCTCCCAGGTGTGTATAATGTTTTCCAGCTCAGACTGTGAGATATCACACGCAGAGCCACACAACAGCCCACGTAACACAGGTGTTGCAGTGCTGATATGCTTTTGTGCTCTCACACAAGGAGAGATTTATACATGTTACATATCTTTCACGCCTTAAAGCATTCACTATGAGATCTGTGTGTGTGTGTGTGTGTGTGTGTGTGTGTGTCTGTGATTGTGGGCGGAAGACTCAGGTGTGGATTAGCAAGCTGGGGCTCTGGGAGCAAGCTCAGCCACTCCAGGGGGGTTTTGGTTGGGGTGAGAGGGGTTAATTAACAACACACACACACACACACACACACACACACACACACACACACACACACACACACACACACACACACACACACACACACACACACACACACACACACACACACACACACACACACACACACACACATTCATAGCAGCAGGGCCGTGTGTGGTTTCATCCCCGGCAGAAAATAGGTGTAGGGCATGTGTGATTGTGAAGGTGTGTGATTGGATGGCACAGATATAGGAAGTAAATTGGAGCCTGACAGAGAGGAGGAGAGGTAAGACAACAAGCGTGGAAGACAGATGAGCAGACAGACGAAAGGCAAAGGTCAATAAACAGAGAGGAAGAATGGCAGGATGCAAACAGACGGGGACGCCAAACTTGACTGAAATAAAAAAAGATGGAAACTCGAGGGTTTAAGGTATACCAAGATACTGAAAAACGTCCGACGCCAAACTGAGGAGGGTCAGTGACGGGAAGAGAGCTTGGCTTTGCCGAGGTCTGACTGACTATTGGCTTTGAGTCAGTCCTTCCAATGACATCTTTATCGCACGCTGATGCACTTTGATTGATTAAAGATTTGAATAATTGATTACACATTTCTGTTGTTGACAACAACATTGTCAAGTCAGGTCTATTTTATAGCCCTGCATCTCATGCAGTGTCTTGATGGGCTTTGCAGACCGAGCGCTTCTGAAAGCCCTTTCACAACAGCAGCTATTTGTATGACGCAGGTGAATTGAATGCTGCCGTCAGAGGTAAATCTTTTGTTTTTCAGACGTCTGTCTGCATGAAAAAAACTTCTTTTCATTTATTTCTCAAGATGATTCAACAGAAGAAGAACAGGAAAAATACACCGTATCTCCATTTTCCACTTATCAACTCCATCTTATTGTCCATTTCCTCCCGAAAAAACTGCACTAAAATGAGTATTAAATTAATGAATTAATATGTTTGGGTTTTTTAAAGGAAGTTTATTTTGTCAAATAACAAACAACGGCAATGGTCAATGTGTGATGTACATGGCCAAAAAGTAGACCAAATGTTAACAGATCCAATAGACTTCATATTCTGTATTAAACATGCAACTGCAGTTAAACACGATTCACTGTTAAACCACAGAATTACACAGCAAAACAATTAAATACTACTAACAAATCTCTCTTTTGAGGGTGGTGGTTAGATAATGTCAAAATGTCAAAACCATCACAAAAAAGTTTTAATCCCATGTTTAACACACATTGTGTCAGCAGAGCTGCTTTAATATTGCTTGCTTTGGTATGGGCTAATAAAGACAGCAGCTGAACTCTGCTCTCTTGCTTTTTTTCATATTCAATCATTAATGGGGAACTATTGATTCCTTTCCATCCAGTGACGCCAGACTGCCGGCCTCTGTCTGTAAAGGTCATCAAAAGTAATAAATTGATGAACGCTCATTACCAGTAGAGACAGAGATTATGGCTAGACAGCCGGCTAGAGTGACAGACAGACCTGTGCTGTGCAAACAGGAAGGCCAGCATACATACAGACGGCAAGAAATATGGGAAACTATATTGAGGTCATGGCGACAAAATGGAGGTGATTCAGGCATACCGCCTCATATAGGAGAGCAGAGATAGAGGAAGAGAGCAGGGGAAGGCACAGACAGGCAGATAGCAGACAGTCAGTGGGGAAATTACTGCTGGGTGCAGCGCGAGAGATGCCGGCCGGCACTGAGAGAGCGGTAAAATGTCAACTCAACACACACATTATGGAAAACACAGATATTGGGGGGAATGAAAAAGTGTGGAGTATATGTCTTTGTGTCAGTGGGTACATATGTAAATGTTTGTGAGTGTAGCGGTGTGGCTGTGATTGCACAGTGTGTATTGTCTACATGGAGAGACAGCAGTGAAGCAGCAAAACGCATGGACGAGGAGGGAAGAAATTTGAAAGTGACGATCAATGCAGGAGAGGTCATTGAATGGCCTTAATATCATTCTAATGGATATGAGCAAGCACAAACACTATCTTTAAAACAGTGATACATTTGCAAAGTAATATGCTAAATCTAAGACGATCCAGGCATGAACATGTATGTGTTGGCGTGGGGGCGTGCGCACCATATGGGACACATGTCATCATTAAATATTCATGCATTGGATTTGTCTTGTTAACTATTTCACAGATCAGCATCAACATGAGCCTACACACAAACACAAACGTCATAGTCATCCTTGATAAGGTGATGCCATCAATTTGAGTTATGGGGGGTGTGTAACGTCAGTCAAGACATACTGTACTGCAAAGACACACACTGACACACTCACACACACAAATCCTGTACACTCACAAAAGGAACCTCCAGACGCGGCAAATGACAACGTCAAGAGCGCCCAATTACCACAGCGACTGATCTGACTACCATTATGCCTGCCTCTGTCAAATGCACTGCACACACACACACACACACACACACACACACACACACACACACACACACACACACACACACACACACACACACACACACACACACACACACACACACACACACACACACACACACACACACACACACACACACACACACACACACACAGAAAAAGACATGCAAAGATACACCGATATGCGACAGATATCTCCTTCTTCTCCTTTCTTGACGCACACACACACACACACACACACACACGTGTGTACACACAACACACACAGGAAACCCTTCTCCCTCTTTCCGCCCACCACAGCAGCCTTGGCATGCTGGAGAGAGAGGCAGGAGGCCACATTTAGAAAACAGAAGGGGGCTGTTGCTCTGCCTCGATGGAGAGCTCACACCAGGAGACGCCTGCAGCTTCAATGCAAAATCCAGGATGAAAGAGGAGCAGAAACTCCCCCACACTCTTCAGTACACATTAGCCAAAATTCCACATGTCTTGTCTTCTCTTTCCCATACCATAATGTGCTGCTTAGGGGGTTTCTGTTGTACACTGAGTTGAGGGGTGCTGTGTTACACGGAGAGGCAGAACATTTTTGGCGAGCAGCCCTCGTCCTGATTAGGTTGGTAATACATGATATTTTTGTTTTGTTTTGTCCACATTTTCTCCATCTTTGGCACTAAAACTAAGAGCGCTGTGCCGTCGTGGCGTTAGATTTCTTGCTCGTCTGTCAGACAGCGTTGGCAGTTGTCGACTGCCATGCCGTTCACCTTGGAGTTTCTATTCATGAAATCTGAGATTGTGTAGTGGACGTTCTTTCATTCTTTTCTGTTCAGCCATGGCATTTATCACCACTCATTCCTACCTCTCAGTTTTTCTTTTTTATACAACAAACTAACCGCTGCTACATACTTTCCATCATATCTTAAATAATTTCCCTACTGCAAACTGAAATACCTTGACAAAGCATGAAGTGGCTACAGATTCTATCAACAGGTGGTAAGAAAAATAATAATTAATATACAGCAATATGAAATAATGATAATATAAAATCAATATAATAAACATGTGTTTGTATTAAAAAATCAATTGATAATTAGGGGTATTTAAAGTAGGGAATTAATGACTCTACCCCAGTGCAATTTTACTTGTGCCAATAACTAACGCTTAAATCATTCAACAGCATATGTCTTAATCCTGCCACTTTATAATCCATAGAAAATATAGTTAAAAAATTCATAGGTACTATTTCTCAGAGCAAAATCCAGTCACCTCCATTGCAGTGGAATTACACTAAAACAATGTGCCTGGCTTTGCATGACCAGAAATTTAGCGAGACAAAATATGGTTTTCTTTGTGTCAGATAGACCCAGTGTGCGTCCTTTTTTGTCTTTATGCATGAACGAGCAAATCATACAGTATTCTAACTTGATACAGCACTTCATCATGAAAAAAAGAAGTGAAACTATGAAGCAGTTTCCTGGCAAATGTCAACATCCAACCTGATATATACAGCATGGAAATATCTCATAATCGACATAAGGGATTTGCAGGTTATTGTGACGGAGATTTGGTGCTTACGAATGTGAGCCAACTCGCAAAATTCAACTACTTGGATTTCATGAATATTAACGAGATGTTGGTGGGTGCGAACTCAACAAGCATTGTTAAGGAACAGGGTTCAGGGGGAAAAAAAAACGTGAACATATGGCGAGAAGAAAATATGCCAGAGACTGGAGAATTAAATGGACTTAACAATGGCCAGGGGTGTCATTTGAGACATGCACCACCATCCACCCCCCCCACACACACACACACAAAAGTACGAACAACACACAAACTTGTAGGCTGGCCTCAATTCAGTTGCCCGCCTCATTCTCTCTTTTCCTCTTTTCCACACACACACACACACACACACACACACACACACACACACACACACACACACACACACACACACACACACACACACACACACACACACACACACACACACACACACACACACACACACACACACACACACACACACACACACACACACACACACACACACACACACCTCGCCGGGCAGTCGAAGCTGGGTCAGAGTTCAACTTGGTAATAGAGTCTCTCCCACCTGGCAGTGTCAGGTAATACACAGAGGGGGAGGTGTGTGATTGCATGTGTGTGTATGTGTGTGCCTGTGCGGGGTCGAATGAAATGGGGCCGAGCTGAGTGACCCAAATTGTGGCGGCAACCTTGAAGAGCTCAGGTGGTACACAATGAAAAATAAAAAAGGAGTTTGAGAAAGACAGAGAGAGAGAGAGAGAGAGAGAGAGAGAGAGAGAAAGGGTGAGGAGGAGGAGGAGGGAGGTACACAAGGAGCGCTGCTGTGGTAATACATGTCCTTAAACTGATTTCAGTTGTTTTCAGAACGAGGTGTGGTCCGCTCATCTCTGCGTGGAACTGCTGCTGATTGGAGGCTGTTAGAGGTCCGCCTGAGTGTGAGTGTGTGTCAGAGGAAGAGAGAGAAATGCATAAAAAGGGAGAAATAGGTAGGATGTGTGTGAAAGTCCTGTGTGTGCGCACAGTGCATACACCATGTGCATTATTTTTGCTTCCTTACATAGATGCAATCACGGTTCTAGGGCTGTGTGTGCGTGCGTGCGTGCGTGCGTGCGTGCAGAAAGCTGTGATAAGCTGGCTGTTTCCTCAGTGTCTGTGATTAGTAATCAGTCGGCATTGTGCCTGAACGGGGCTGGATGCCGAGGAGGCCCCAACACCACGGACCTCATCAGAGCCCAAATCTGGCCCTTATTTGACCTCATAAATTTCTGCTCGGGTTTATTCAAATATGATTCAAACAGGGGGTCACATGGTCGTAGGCAGGTCATTGATGCCTTATTATGTATTTCTCTCTGTTATAGGTCGCGTCATCAGAGCTGACACTTAAACTTGCACTTTAATTAGTGACTGTGCGGCAGTTAAAAAGAATCCCTGAAAATCAAACATTTAAAATAAATAGTGTTTTCCAGAGTTCGCAGCGCGAAACAACATTTGCAGACATCTGCGCTCTCTCATACAGTCCCTCTGGAAAATTTTATGAAAATGTTCAGACTTCAGTGTATTTGTGAAAGCAGTTTAAGCGGCCACCTTCTCAGGCTTTTTTCAATGTAATCAACAGGTCTGCCACAATTTCTACCTTTACAGTGTTTATAATGCTCAGTTTTTTTTGACAGTGTGTAAATTCAAACTGATTTATGTCATAATTAAAGGTTATATTGTTTCATACATTATCATATTGAGGCGTTTCTAACATGTTTTGTCCTCTCTTTGTTCTACATACATAAGGGGGGCAGATTATTATAAAACACCTCTGATGCAGTCAAGTACAACAGCAGAACAACTATGACCTAAATGCTAATGACTGAATGAACATGTCCATAATAGATTTAATTAAAACATTACAGGCATCATGTATGTAGTCTTAATGGCAGGACCGATGTACTGGAATCCATTAGATTTTATATACTTATATATGATATAATATATTAATTATTTTCCTGTATATCTTAAAATGAATGCTATTGTATGTCTCCTGTTATGAATGACATCTGTTGCATATATGTCCATCCTGGAAGACAGATCCATCCTGAGGTTTATTCTCCTTTCCTGACCCACACTGAGGACAAACGGGGGTCCAAAATTGCAAGGATTATGTAGCTCTTTATAGGGCAAGTCTGTGATTTTAGGCAACAGTAGAACAATATAACTCACTTGACCTGGGTTGTGCAGATTGGTGGTAATAACAATATATTGCAGTTGAGCGACAGTTTTATTTTGTAGCTTTTACCGTTGCTGAATTTACCGAGCTACATCACTGACATTGACTCGAGGATATTTAGTTTGCAGGTTTTATGGACCAGCTTTTTCTTTGGATATCATTAATTGCTTGATATCCCATAACATTCTTTCTCCAGATGGCAAATTTTTGTGTTCTCTCCAAATCCTCACGGATGATTCTGTTTTATTTTGACTTGGGCCTTACTGTCACAGTTTTTGCCTTCAAAGTGGCAACAACTTTATTGTTTTCTTTGGTTTTCTCTCCCAAATACATCTGACTAGGAGGGTTCTAATTGTCTGACTGCTCATATTTCTTGCCCCGTCTGGCATTTTTTGTAATGTTGCTGCTTTCCCACATCTCAGCCATTGACTTGGGGAAAAGAAGAGTGAATAGCAAGATGAAGAATGCTAAAAACAAGAAAACAAGACCCATCGTCTAATAAACTATATTTTAAAAAGCACAAATTTAAATGATGTGAAGCAGTTTACATACCACAGACCACAGCTACTGTACAGGAAAATACGAAATGTATGGCTGCCGACTGCCAGAAACAGTCGGCTTCAATTCAAGCTGATGAAGTTTTTCAAACTATTTGTCATGTGCATTTGTTTTGAATACGCTTTGATCCATTATTTCAGCATTTTTCACTGTTGAAAAACATATGGCCATATTGATGAATAGGACCTATTGTTGGAGGTATTATTTGTCATTCTGACTCGCTCACGGTGATGGATGTGCGCGTGAGTGTGGATGTGATTTATGGCGCCCGCGGTACTATATGGTTGTGTGAGTGAGCATGTGTGAGAAAGCAAAAAGTCTATTAAGATGACCTTGAAAGGAACTCCCAGGACTGCTTGTACATAAACTAGCAATGAAAACTGAAGGTGACAAGCCGACAGAGTGTTTACGTGTGTATTTGCGTTTTGTGTAATATTTGGCTGTATTGTATTCCATGCATGGTGATACCTCCTATTCTTGCAGTGATATGGAAACCTTCAAAAGTCATGCTGGATTCTGGACATTTGTGTTGGACACTGCCTATATCCACTCTGATTTCTTCTTCTATACCTACATTCTTGCCCTTCTTTTTTATCTTTACTCGCAGTGCCTTGCATTTGTCTCCCTCCTTCTGCCTGTCTGTGGTCATGTGCTCTTAGAACATTGCCAGAGGAGGTCTGTCCGTTAACCACTGATCACCAGGTAATAAACACACTTCATTAAACCACAGACTCTCATTCATCAGTAGCCTGCTGCTTGCCTCCCCTATAGGACACACACAAATCATTTACTGTTAGATGTCTGTTCCTCCTGGTGGGACGTCAGGGCCCAGCTTGATGATTCATTATCAATTCTGACCATGTGCTGCTCTAGTTAATGCTCGACTTTGAAGGGAAGGATTCTTTGTTTTTTTTTAAGCAAGGGCACTGGGCAACAATCCTGGGTGTGACTTGGCAAACAACAGATGATTTATAATTATTCTTAATAATTAGAATCTTAATCTGAATATGAATCCATGAATCATCATGAAAGGAATTTGACTCTACAAGGGATTTTCAACAAGGGACAATAAAAAAAACCCTGAACAAATAAGTAAAATAATGGATTAAATATGCCTTTGCTCAGTTGCTAGACACTTTATATAAGCACACATTTTATATTGGATCTACAAAACAATACAGACATCCAAAAACGACGTCTGTTCCCAGAGAAATGCTTCCCGCTGAGGCCACGGAAATAAAACCAAGCATGAATTTACAGCAAGGGAAAAATTACCTTAGAGGAACTGGGGAATTTTCCGTCAATAATATAGGAGCCATTTAAGGCACACAGATGGATTATTGGCGCGAGATTGACAAGGACGTCTTTCAGCGGTGTTATTAGCTTAAAAGACTATACTGGCAGTTTTGCACATTTGAGTCCGTTAAGTACAAATCACATATTTCACATCGATGCTGACCATTTTCCAATGAACAGAGTAAGGTTGAAAATTGATTTCCCACCTCTCTACCAGTGCCGGTCTGCTTTTGTAATTTTTCCCTTTAGTACATGGAAAGACACTTTTATTTTGGAAATGTTGAGTGTCTAGGCCATGTCATACAGTTTAAAATCTTTTCCCCTGTTGTCCATAGTTACTTTTTGTTTATCTTTTGACAGCAATGCTTGTGAACATACAGATTTTCATTTTACTGATGCGCAGGTTTTGAAGGCATAGCTTAAATCACTGAAGTGCATCAATCTGGCAGGTTTATTTTTTTCAATTTAAGTTTTAATTGTTTTGTCCATCAAAAGTCTGGAAATTCCAGATGTCTTTAAATGTCTTTTTGTCTGACCAACAGCTCAAAAACTTAAAAAATGAGTTTTGTTTTTTTATTGTTCTTTGAGGGGGCATTTCCCTAAAATAAAAAAATAAAAAATGATTCATCATTGATTCAAATTTTCCAAGGTATATTGCAGCTTACCAGAATCTATATTTGAATCGAGCGATTTAGTCCTTTTCAGTCATAAGTAAATTTACTCGTTGAGTAAATGTCATTGCAATTTTGTTGGTCACATGACATGGCATTTTGGAAGTCGGGTTGGACATTTCTGTGACACTCTTAACACGGTACAAGTCTGACTTGAATGTCCTCACATGAACGTGACTGCAGCACAAGCTTAAATGCAAGCCGAGAGTTCAAACATGTGCCGTACATCTGAATAACAATAAGCCATCATTCTACCAGACAAATTAAGTATGAAATTGTTATGTATCACGTGTCTGAATAGGGCTTTAGGAAGGGAATTAATATAGAGAATGATGTAATATAACATTTAAACAACAAGAATGAACTTCTGCTGTGAGCGGCGCTTGGAAATATGATGTGCCTGTTTGTGCACTGTTTATGACTGCTGTTTCCAAGTGCATTTTATTATTGTGTTGGAACTGTGTCAACGTTCTGCTTTGCATTACTGGTAGGTGTATTACGGCGTATGTCCAGATGGTCTCTGAACTTCCCTCGAATATGTTTGCAAAGAGCTCGGGACTTGTCTATTCAAACCAGGCTTTCTGCATCATTCACGCCCCAACATGACACATAGGCCTGCTTTGATTGGATGGAATCTGGCTGAATGGAGTCATTGATTGGGTGGGAAGATGGATGGTGGTCAGACAGCCATTAAATGTGACCCCCCCCCCCCCCCTCCCTCCTCTCCCCGGCCCGTGTCAGAGTCAGAGCTTGTAGTAAATCACGGACTCCGCTGAAGGCAGCATAGATCACCGCTAACAACACTGCATCAACAAGTGACAAGCGTAGAATAAATACCGCAGGAGACAGAGAAACTTTAATAAACACGTTTTTCCTTTTTGATTTCTCACTGTGCAAAAAGTCAGTCTCTAAAGGTCATCAAATGTTTGGATGAGATCGTTTCACTTTATTATTCTTTAGGTTTTATGTACTTCTCTAATAGAGTTTTGCATTTAACGTATTACTCTTTCCCGTTTTTTCCGTCGCAATCCATTCTGTGAGCACTGGTTTTCTATAACCTCTCTGCTCTGACTGACAAATCCCATTCTGAATATTTGGCTTTGTGTTCTTCCAAGACTTCTACGTCTGTATGAAACTTTTCTGTCCATCATAATAAACTATTCCTCACAGCAAACGTCCCTGGAGTGGTCAAAGATGAGGAGACAAAGGAAAATTAATACTGGTTAGGATCCATCATGTTTTGTGTACCTGAAGCCCAAAAAACAACAAAAAACTGTAATCAAATCATATTGTAAAGACGCAGCTTTCTAAACCTAACTCATTGAATTACATCCCTTTTAGTTTGTCCTCAGCAACATGGAAGCAGACTGAGGAGAGAGAAAGCCTCACGATATAGGGCAAAGCTGCTCATACGAGACAATGGCATCAAATGCTGCCACTCATCCATGATGCCATTGAGAAAGCCAGAGAGGGCGGAGAAGGAATATTTAGCGGAGGGCTTCTTTTTGTTTAACCATAGTTGGTTTCCATTCCGTTCTCTTGGAAGGCAATAAAAAACGAACTGTGGAAGTTAGTGGGCGGGGGGAGCGCCATCAATTTATCTTGTTTATGGAAGCGACAGGAGACCACTCAGCTATTGTGTCTGCCTCTCTGCCACAATTGGTACAATACTCAGGACAAGGATTTAACCAGCTCCATCTGCCTCCTCCTACACTCCACTCCGTCTCACTCTAAAACTCCCCATCTGACTCATTTCTCCTGCATGACTGTCGGTGTACGCTGTAAGGTTTATGACTCTCTGCAGTCGTTCTGTGTCTCGTCTTTGCATTCGTCCTCCTTCCTTCATTGACTCCAGGGGCTCCATCAACGACGTCTCTGACCCTCTGACAGACATGACTTGACATTCAGACACTGCGCTCATCTCCTGTTGGTCTCAACCCAGACCTTGGTGTTTGATGCATACACAACACAGCATGGTCTGACCATCTTTTTTTTTAGGACCTTCCACTACTGCTGAGTATTTGGACCAGTCATAAGAAAAAAAGAGGAACAAAGTCGAACAAAGCAGGATGAGGAAGATTTTAAAATGTTGCTTGGTTGGTAATGTCAAGGTTGAGAATAAACGGATAGGTTTTATGTTATTGATGTGATGCAGCTATAAAATAAGAAACTCACCTCCAAGGATGTAAATCAGTGGCAGCTTGCACAGCTGCCAGTCGCTCCTCTGATTGGATTTGATAAACAAGAGTAGTTTTTCAACATTAGTTTTGAAATGCAAAATAATAAACATCTACCTCCTCTCTCTTTTTTTGTTTTGTTTTATGCCTGGCCCTAATACTCGTCTGCACAAATGCTACACTGTCAAACAGACTGAAATATTCAGATATTAACTGAAAACATATTTTCCGGTAGTCCAATAATTTAATTGTAGTAGCTCATTATAGATGATTGCAAATTATCAATATCTCAATGTATGGAAAATACGGGCCGCAAGATTGGCAGGATTCGAATGCAATCTGGATGAATCTTCCAGTGATTTTCCTTTCATATTCTCATATGGGCTCACTCTCACACATTTTCTGGAAATCTTACTAGTGTGCTGGCCGGAAAAGTTCTGGATAATGTGCCGAGCAACATTTGCGGACATTTGCCTTCTCACATACAGCCACTTCAGAAAGGTTCATGAAAATGTCCGGACATCAGTGCACGTCTGAAAGCGGCTTAACAGACATGATCGAGCACTACATTCGTCCTCTCGTCTTGCTGGATTCTTTCCCGTTCATGACTTGCCCGCCTGCTGCTGCGCACCAAGAGGAAAAATGAGAGACGCTATTGACTCAGACTCTCCACCTACACAACAGACTCCCACGTTACACTGTTGACTGACATCATCATCAGCTAAAGCACCACAGCCGCAAGTGCTAAATAGCGGAGGTAACAGGTTGCAACACGTGGCACGATCTTGGCTTTCACCTTCAGCCAAAATATACGGGAGGGATCTTGGTGTGTCTTTTGTGAAATGCTGTGTCTGAGTGTGAGACTGACAGTTAGTCATGGCACACGGCACAGACAGCAGAGTCTGATGATGCGACCTTGTTGAACGGCTGTATATCTGGAATGACCCACCATATGACCAGACAGATGGTTCATCGCTAACATTTCTTTTACATTGCTTAAGGTATCATTAAGTTGAGGAAACAAAACAGCTTGGTTAGGCTTGTGAAAAGATTTAGATTTTGTGAAGCAAAAATATTTCTCAGTTCTCTTGCATGAAGGTCAGATGCATTACGTACCCCAACCTCCACACCCCGACATCATCAGGCCCCTGAGAGCACATGGCCCGCTGCTCCTGCACCGGACATTGGCAGTAAATTACGTGCTGCGGGATCGTCCAGTATGAACATTCTGCTTACATCTGCCGTCCCTGATCAACTTCTTTTTCCCACTGAAAACGCTGGGGATGTGTTTCACAAAGCAGCATAACATGTAGTTTTTTTCAGAATTATAAACTTCAAGCTTTAAAAGTTGTTGAAATTCATGTCAGTGTGGTATTTAGGTCAAAATTTCACTTAACAATGCAGAGAGCGTCCAAAAACCCCAGCTCCTATTTTTTCTGTTCAACATTGCAGACTGTCAGATGTGAATTTACTCCACGCTGAAACAATTCCTGGGAAACGCTGCAACTGTCTAGAACATTCAAACAAGTAGCTGTGACAAAGTGACCTGCATGACAACAATTGTCCATTCTATTCAAACTAAAAAAAAACACCAGTGCAAATTCAAATGTAAACCACAACTCTGGTGGTGATTAAACCTCCTGAATTCAGATGTGTGCTGTACATCTTAAGCAGGCAGCTTGCACTCTGTCTTCCCCATATGATTAACTACAGAATGATAAACACGTCGAATCGCTGACTGACACAGCAGATCAGTGGCGAGACGAAAAGACATCTCTGCCAAACAGCCACAAGAGCTACAGGTAAATACATCCAAGATAACAACCTCCATCTCTCTCTTCTTTCTTTATTGCCAACTACTCTGCCCCCTCCTCTCTCCCATCTCTGCCTCGATGTCGCCGTATCCCCCCTCAACCTCCCTGTGTGTTGTCGTGGCAACGCCGCGGCCGCCTCATTATAATGCCTGCGCATTTGTAAGTGGAGTTGCTGCTTTGCCGCTGTTGGTTTTCTCCCTCTCTCTCTCTTTGTCCCTTTGAAATAGAGAATTAAAAAACGGGGGCCGACAGATGGGGGAGAGGAGGACGAGACGAAGAAGGAGGAGGTATGGTAGGTAGGTGCGGAGGGAAGGGGTTTGGTGATGCAGAAGCTCTAGCAGTCATTTAGCACTGCTTTTATGTGTCCTTAGAGCAGCTTTCTACATTTCCTTTTGTCTCGGAGGTTAGAGGCTGCTCGCCGCTCCCGTAAAAGTGGCTGTGTGAGAGAGCAGCTGTGAAGTTTATTAGGTTGATCGTGTGCGCGCACACACACTTTTTTCTCTCTCGTACATTTTCCCTTTTCTCTTCGTCACCCTCAAACACACATACACAGGGCACACACCCCGTTACGGAAGAGAGACGGAGCGCATAGTGCCATTAGGTGCATTGATGAGGACGCCCGTATGAAAGAGAATCCACAATGAGAACAAACATAGAGCACATGAAACACCTCCCTTTGTGTGTGGCTCCAGGAGCAGAGCACCTTCTAATGAGGAGCTGCGTGAAAAGGTGTGTGCACACGCGTGTGAGGTAGTAAATGTCTTGTCCTCAATTTTTACAAAAAATGTGTTCAGAGACGTGTCTGGCAGTGCGTCTACACAAGCAGACTGACAGGTGTGTGTGTGTGTGTATAATCTCCCAGATAAGGTAGGCAGATAGACAGAGCAGATAGACAGGGGCGTTGGGGATGAGATTGCAGGAGGGGCTTAAAGCTGAAGCTGTAAATCACTTAACCTGGGGCTAATGGGCTTATAGGCTGTTCTACAGTACACACACACACAAACTCAATCTCAGATGACTGTACTAACTAACGCACGCATGCACGCACACACGCACCCACACAAAATAACTACATTTCTGCAATGCTGGGCCCCAAGGCCTCAATAAGTCCAATCTGAAATGTTAGCTATTAAATCATGTCCATGCAGAATGTGAAATTAAAAACTCACTAATTTAGAGTTTGTGTGTGTCGGTGATGTATCGCTCCACAATGTTTTTAATCAGTTCAGGTATTTTTAACCACTTCTAATCCATTTAGATGCATGGTTGTGTGCCTGTGTGTGTGTGTGTGTCAGTGTCGATATGTCGTTTTGTTCTTGTTGTGCCACACGTTTGTTCATCGTGGTTGATGAACGTTGTGGGCGTTGATGAACGTTGTGGGCGTTTCACACGAATATGCTAAATAACATCATCTGATGGACGTGTGAATCACCGTGAAGTTCTTCCAGGAAATATGAAAGACGGGTCTGATGAATTACTCAGTGATTTTTAGGATCAACATGACTCATCAGGTTTCTGCATTCTTCCTGGAGCACTCCTGAATCATTTGAGTGGTAGTTCAGGGTAGTTGCTTTAAATTTCGAGAATCAAGCTCGTGGCTGATGCCGACGCCAGGGGGGAAACACACACACACACGCACACACACACACACACACACAAAGAATATAACATGAAAAAGTAAACTGTTGTGAAAATGCAAGGGCTGTGCGTGTGCAAGCTGGGAAACAAGCATGCCATCTCTTGCCTTTCATTTAAACACACACACACACACACACACACACACACACACACACACACACACACACACACACACACACACACACACACACACACACACACACACACACACACACACACACACACACACACACTTCCTTCACGCAGGGTCACATATGGTGGGCTATTCTCCTGGTCAGTAGCTCATTACATTTCTCATTATGTCTTTACACACATTTGGCCGAACCTCTGCACCTGTTGAGGTGTGATATACCAGCTCTCCGTTTACACCTGCTCCTCCTCCTCTTCCTACTCCTCCTGTTCCTCCAGCACTCCACCACACCATCCTTCCTTCCATCTCACACTTCTCTCCCTATCACTCCATCTGTCTACCTGTCTCCCTGACTGCAGGCCTCATCATACTCCCCGTGTATCTGACGGAGACCACGCTGTTGCCAAGGCTACAGCAGCCATTGTGTACCCGGTTGCCAGGTGACTGGTCGCTGTGGCGATGATCAAGAATTCTGAAGCGCCGCCGCCACTGCCGCTACTCCTCCTCCTCTCCTCGCTAGATAAATCTTCACCATTTTCCCCCTCCTTTCTCTGGCCTGTCGTTGTCCTTCCCTCCCTCCTGTCGACACTCGTAGAAGAAAAGCACGGCGACCTTTAAGGGAAGCTGAGCAACAATAGACGGATGGCCTGTTTGTTTTCATTCCCTATGTCTCTCTCTCTCCCACTTTCTCTCTTTCTCTCCCTGCCCTCAACTTTATTCTTCTTCTCTCATCGTCCATCTAGACTCCGGTTGTCCAGCCTGCCCAGTTCAATAATGAATTGTCTCTGCTTTCCATCTAATTTCCCTCTCTGCCCACTTGTTTGATCACCCCTCCTAATTCTTCATCTCGCTCTTTCTTTCTCCATCCATGTGTTTTATATCGCCAAACAGTAGACCGTGAATGGCTCTCACTCGAGCCCTCATCTTTGTTCGTCCTGGCACCCGGGGTAATTCAACCTTCTTCAGTCTCGTACCTCCTCCTTTTCTCCTTCTGCCCCCCGCCTCCCTCCTTCTTCATCATTTTTACAGCATTCACCTTTTTCCATCCTCTCTGCTCCCTCTGTCCTTTTCTCTCCTCATCACTGGATGATTTGTTCAAGCTTGTGGTGACTATCTTATCCTTTTTAATATGCTTACTCTAATTCCTGTTCCCCATCACAAAGGACAGCAGATGAAAATTGGTGTGCAGTAAGGTTTTAACATTATGGGTTTAAAGATGAGTGGTTTTTTTTTTTTTTTTTGGCATTTCTATTAGACGGTATTTGGGATGATTTGACAATCCTCAGGCCAGAAAATTTTAAACCTGTCCTGCTCAAATAATTGTATTTGTGGTTTGGAGATGATGTGACACTAACCCCCAGTCCAAGCAAAGAAGATGGCGGAGAAGAAGAAAAAGAAGACGACATATCCACACATGTGAAAACTAATTAAAGCATGAATCATATCTCTCATCAAAGGCCTGAATTGTTCTCAGCAAGCTGATGTACTTGTCCATTGCAAGTGGCTATCGGGCAAAGAAATGAGGGCAGATAAAGCAAGCCTTGAAACAAACTATATTAACTGCATAAACAAGACATACTTTCATGGCAGATCCCATTAGGAAGAGGTTAGAAAAGGCCTGTTTTGTGTTTAGAGTATATGACATAGTTTTTGGAAGTAAGGCTACATCCAAACTACTACTAAAACAACTAAAATGTAATTTTAATACTGAAATGGTCTCCATCCACACAACCGTTTCAGTTCCATATCAGAATTAAACCCCATCTATACTAACACACCTGAAAAGGTATATAACACGTGACTATTCCTGTAAACAGGAAGCAGATTGTCTACTCTGCAGTTGGTTACTAAGTTACAGAAAATACTACGAACGAGAAACAACAATGGTGAAAAGGTGTTGGACCGACGGCGAGGTAGAACTACTACAGTCGGTACATGTTTACAATATTTTGCCTTTACAGCTAGTAGTCATGTCATGACTCATAAGAACCAATCAGGCAGCTAATGCAGGTGACTGTGTCAGTGCTACCAAACGTCTTTGGTTTTTGCCCATCCATACGCCAACGCATCCCCATAGTTTTTGAACTAAAACTGGGCGAGTAGCGTTTCGTTCTCAGTTTTAGGCGCTCAGAATCTCCGGAGTAGAGTGTTAAAAAGTCTTAAACGTAGCAGCAGTGATTTGTTTTATATCGGAAACTTATAGTAGTGGATGTATCCTAAGAGTACCAAGTGTACACAAACATAAAGAGAAGGCTGAACATGTCAGCTGTTTGCTTACATCCACTGACAATGGAATTGCCACCATGCAAAAAAAAATTGGAAGCACACTACCGTCTGAAATATCTGTGCGCGTGTGTGTGTGTGCTGTAGAACTACGATTTCTAAAGAAGAATTCAACATTTCGGGAAATATAAGATATCAGTCTTTTAATCTAAAACTCCAAGCCAAGCAAGAAAGAAAGCAATTAATTGAATCCCCCCCAAAAAATGATTAACTCTTACTTTAATAGGAACAAAAGGGCCCTTGCAAAACCAATATGAAAAAACACCACAGTACGCAGATGGAAGTGTGCAGATACTTTTTTTCTGTACATACAGTTAGGTGCAACTAAACTGGATTCTTCTTTAAAATAAACCCTGACATGTTCAGTAGCAGCAGTCGGTGCAGCAGATTTTATTATGGAAGTAACCTTGTCTGCACACCCACCCTCTGGATGTGCTAACTCCTGCCAGCTGGCTGCCTGTGTTAGTGTGTGTGACGCAGTGTAAAGGGTATGTGAAGCTTCATCGCGTGTGTGACCAGGCTTGTCCCCTGATGTGTCCCAGAGCTTGGCCTGACGCTCCATTGATTTGTATGGAAATACTGCCTGTTCACACAGCAGGTCGAACGCCCTCCCTCCCTCTCTCTCTCACTCATCAGTGTCCAGCTGTGGGACGCTCGCTGTGTTCTTTCATTTGAGTGAGGGTATGTGTGTGTAAGTGTGTGTAAGTGTGTGTGTGTGTGTGTGTGTGTGTAAGAAAAAAGAAAGAAAGAAAGTAAGAGAGAGACAGAGAGAGAGAGAGAGAGAGAGAGAGAGACCTTTGTGATGGAGTGAGGGCTACAATATGTGGCTGGAAGGATGAGATCACAAGATGGTGTGCGCGTGAGCTCATAAAGTGTGTGTGTGTGTGTGTGTGTGTGTGTGTGTGTGTGTGTGTGGCATACAGATTCAGCGTGTTGGTGTTTCAATATATGGGTGTGAACTCACATCTGTCTCTTGATGATACTATCATCAATCGATCAATCATTGCGCTGTTAATTCACAGTCCCTATCATTCCCACCCCCCACACACACATAAATGCTCCGACTTGCCCAAACAGGATCCACGGGGTGAAATACAATGACCAGAAGTACCATTCAACACTCTCATATCAACACCATCTATCCTTTTGTTTACCATCCATTCTTCCTCTTGTCCTCCTCTTCCTCCATTGCAATATGAGTCATTCCTGCCCTTTCCCTTTCTATTTTGTCATCCTCTCCACATTGCTGTCCTTGCTCGCTCTCTCTCTCTCTCTCTCTCCTCCCTTTCTTTCCCTCCTGCTCACAGCCCTCTCCCTCTGTCTCCATCCTCCCTTCTCTCCAGCTTTCCTTCCATCCATCCATCTCTCTCTCTCTCTCTCTCTCTCTCTCTCCCCATGCTCTTCTGTCTGTCTCAGTGCTCAGCTTAAGTCACGACCCTATTCTGTTCACGTGCTCATCACTAAATGACAAACCAGAGACAGCTTCCGCCTCTTAAAGGCCAAAGCGAGATGTGTGCAAAATCTATCTATCCCTCGCTCTCTCAGCCCTTTTACCACTCTTACAATGTGTTTTTTTTTAGCCACCCAGGGCCTCTCTCTGTCTAAAACTGCGAGTAATGGCACTATTCAATCAGAGAAAAGACCACACAGGCAGGAAAGGTCTTGTTGTAGCCTGCTGGAGCCTTTTTTTCCCCCGAACATCATTTTCCATGTTCTATTCTGTGGCAGAGTGGCAGCCACTTCACATTTGGATACATTTTGCACGCACCAAAATAGACTTGCCTAATCTTGGTTTACAATTTTTGCAGAATAGACTTTACCCGCCTTTGGAAGCTGACGTGGAATATTTATGAGGTAAATTCATCACTGACATCATTAAGAGCATCACCAACAGGAGTGAGTTTTATGACACCAGTTGTTGTTAGTCTCAGGACGCCCAGATTATTCCATTTTCCACTACATCACTGCATATATCGTGTTATAGAAACTCGACTTTCACTGTTGGTTTGTTTTCCTTTTAACTTCCAAAATGAAATCTAAACCAAGTGGCACAAAAAAGTGCCACGAAAAAAAAAGACAGGGAATCTGTGGAGTAATCGGTAACTTTTCTTTCTTATTTGTGCAGTTGTTGGTTCAAGCCATTCACTGCGGGCAAACCTTTGAAGACGACGGACCAGCGCTGGAAACTAATAATGGTTTGCTGCCGTGCTTTGCAATGAGGCAACAGTTTGATATGACTTTACAACTATGCCGTTATTAAACAGGAGAGAGTGACCTCACAGGGGCTGTCACTGCGATTCAGAAAGCTGTGCAATCTCATAAGCCTCATGTGGAGTTCAGACAGAGAGCTTAGAGTGTTTATGATATCGAAGATGAGATAACCATCTCCTACTGCCCTCATGAAGTCATCACAACATCACGGGCAAAATGACCGGTCCTTCAGATTCCCTCTCCAGCCTCATATCCAAGCAACATTCCTCTGCCTCTTCAGCTACAACCGACCACATTCACGAGAACGTAGCATGACATGAGAGACATATTCACTTTATGGCTCAATTTTATGCTGCTCCTCCTCTACAAACTGTGAGGTGAGTGCAATGGGATGAAGTATGGGACAAATATGACCCTGCATGGAGCCGTGCGTGGCTGTGCGTGGAACTACAGCATAAAAGGCACCGTCATAAATCTGGTTTTAAGGTGCAGTGTCTGTGGATGTTTGTGTAAGTGTGAGTGGACCAGGTCTTTACTCTCCTATGACGCCAAAAAAGGCCCCCCTGGGAGTGGATAACCCTAAAAAAAAAGTGGTCTCCGGGGAGGACTCTGTCCTGCAGTTTATTAGGAAAATGTCTGTTTTTAGGATTCGAGTGTACAAGTTCAAGTTGAGGGTGAGGATCATTTTCACTGGTGAATTAAAATGTGTGTTTACTTTACTTGAACACAAACATGAGGGATGCAACCATTCCATTCGATGTAAAAAAACAACATCGAGAAAACGCAATACCAAATTTCACTGTGGCCTTTGGTGTGTGTGTGTGTGTGTGTGTGTGTGTGTGTGTCAAGTATTACTCAGTACTAGCTGGCAGCCATGTAGCTCAATAGTGGAATTAGGGTGATATTGGATATTGGATGGACTACACCACTTCACTGTCATGGACGGCTGAGTGCTTACAGCAAACATCACTTACTGCACACATTCACTCCCTCACACATACACACACACACGCATAATCCAACACATGATAACATCTATGTAAGACACACATACGCACGTGCCTTTTATGATATTTGGAGCCTGAAAGTAAACGACATAAGTAGAAGACGTTTAAAGAAATGTCTTGGTTGTTTTTTTGGATCGGGGGGGGGGGGGGTTTCAGGGCGATTTAGGGAAGGAAAGTGCGGTACTGCACATTAAGCGTGTTCTTTCCTTTATGTGAGCACACATAAAGCTCTTTTATATCATTTTAGATAATTTCTCGGTCGCACAGGCTCCAGCTAAAGCATATTTCGCTCCTTTTATCAGCTTTTTTTATCGCCCCATCCTCTTAACAAGCATTTTCCTGTCTCCTTTTGCTAAGTACGTTCTTTTTTCACACCCTCTCTCCTCCTTTCGTCAATCTTCCCATTTTGCCAACTCTCATTCACAGTCATCACACACACACACACACACACACACACACACACACACACACACACACACACACACACACACACACACACACACACACACACACACACACACACACACACACACACACACACACACACACACACACACACACACACACACACACACACACTCATTTCGTCTTTTCTTTTATCGTCAGTCCACTCCTCTCTCAGCATTTATGCACTTATACATTTTGCATTGCAGACGTGATAAAGTATATAGGTGTAGCCAATTTCTTGAATCAATCTGGTACTTTGGAGTGCATAACATATTCATTGTAATGTTTTTAGTGCATTTCTGCAGTCATTGCTTCCTGGGGAGGAATAATGTCGATTCAATTGCAATGTTTGAAATAGAATCTCTCCTGTTTGTCTTCTCATTTCTCAGACTTCCATCTATCTCTAGAGAGCCCCATCTTCTTTCTCTGCCTTCTCCTTTCTCTGTCCTTCACTAATGTGTCTTCACTCTCTACAGCGTCTTTGTTCACCTTTCTGTAGGGATGCGTTCAGATAACTGGTTCCATATTAGATCTGGCTCCAAGTTGTCAAAATACGTAGATTTACTGTGGATGTTCTAATTCCGATACCAGTTTTGGAAATTTCTACGGTATTGCTGAAAATTCTGTGTCGGCCATTGGCAAGTAACCAAATCTATGCACCGATCCAATACCACGTCTTTAAAACAGTTTCACACAGATAAAACTGAACGTTTATTTTTCCACAAAACACTTCTTTGCCACTCCAAAACAGCAGTCGTGTCTTTAGAGCGGCGAGGAAGAAATGATTTCTGGTAGTATAGCATTAGCCAGAGTGGGTGAAAATGTAAGGAATTGGCAATAATTCTCCTGGGACAGTCCCACAAGTAAAAAGGCTATATGTAGCGGATTGTTGTTTTATACTGTCACTGTAAAAGATATAGACTAGTTTCGACTAATATCGATTAATCTGTCATTCATTTTCTTGATTAATAAATTGTTTTGTTTGGTCCATAAAATGGTGAAAAATATTGATCGTGTTTCCCAAACCCCAGGTCAATGTTTTATTGTGTCCACAATCCAAATTAGTTCACTGTCATAGAGGAGCAGAGAAACGTGAAATTTGGCTGAACCAATTAATCGATTGTCAAAATAGTTGGCTATTAATTTAGTAGTAGATTACTAATGGATTAATCGATTAACTGTTGCAGCTCTAATAGAGACTTTAAGTATTTTATTTTTCTAAATTCTGTCTGCATGTTCACAGTTTTTAAAGGAATTGTTATTTATTCCATGATTTATTTAGTTTTGAAGTTGTTGCTGCGCTGTTTTATACTGTTACTGTTTCAAAATCTAAAGGTCTTTTATTTTTTATAAGCTGTGGCTGCACTTTGAGTATAAGTATTTTTTCAAACGCACTGGCTTCGGATCAGTACTCGGTATCAGCTGACACACAAATTCCGGGTAGATTTACCCTAAACTTAACCTAAAGCACTTTTGTTGCCTAATCCTAACCCCAAACTGGGCTGGGGATGCAGACTTCTGGTGGCACAGTCACGCACTTCCCACGACTACCATCCACCCCAGTTACCTCCTGGCAACGCTGCTGTCATTTATACTGAACATGTAGCGCTTCATCAAAAAAACTTAATAGATAAAAAAAAACCTGCCTCTTGAGGAAATCCAGCTACCACAACGCAAGTGGGAAAACAGTTGCAGTAGATCATTTCTATGACAAGGGGCTGCATGAGATTACATATAGAGCATGTTTGAATTTAGTCACTTTCTTAAAGGTCCTGAACGTAATACCATTTTATATCATTATATAGATATCAATCTAGTCATTATCTAGTGGCTCTGCTTCTCCCCAAACTCTTTTTTTTTTTAAAGTGTCTTTTAATTCCTCCATTCTTTCGTCCTTATGCACTGACCTTGTTTCCAGTCCTGGATCTATTGCAGAACTTTTTCTCATTTGCCTGCCCCCCTTCTCCTCTCTATCAAATCACAAGCACGGGGAAGAAATGGGGCAGACACTGCATACATTTACTGTACTGGCACACACCCATAAATACACACAGGAAGTGACAGACAGGGGAAGCATGGCCACAAGGGATGGGGAGAGAAAGAAAGAGAGAGAGAGAGAGAGAGAGAGAATGAGAGAGGGGGATAGCTGACACCAATATGCTGTTCTATTTGTCTGTTCATATTGGTAAACACCACCTCATCTGGCTTTAACGCCGTTTTCACGGTGACACCCCGAGCGTAATTGTGACACATTGTCCCGCTTCTTGCCTTTTTTTTTCAGCACCTACCGCATGCTTGTCACGTGTGCACACGCATATACACACAATCACACACATGCGGTCAGACAGTGTTGCAGATCTGTACACAGACACAGTTTGACAGAGACACACGCACACACACACACGCATGTCACACTTGTCTTGCATTGTGTTTGCTTACTGGCTTTGCTCCATCCATCACACCACGACAGCCAGTCGCTGTGGATTAGAGCCATGTCGGCCTCAGCAGACAAATCAATGGTGAAATATATAAATAACAACACAATTAAACCAATTGAGTGATGGGCAGGCAACAAGTGGCCCTCTGTAGTGACAACTCCTGGCAGCAGGGGGCGCTGGTGAGCTTCCAAGCCAGTGGAGGGAGAGAGGGAGGGTGGGTGGTGTGAGGTTTCCTTTGTTAGTTCCCCCATCAGTCTCCCCACTCCTTCAACTACAATGTGTGTATGATTGCAGAGGAACACAGTAGGCTTGTACGTGTGTTGGCAGTGCAGCGGCTGGATAATGACCTCACCCTCGCAAATTATTTTCATCTGAACTTGAAAATAGTTCAAGAACGTACGTTAGGAAAAAAAAAAAAAAACTCAAGCCTGTTTCTCACCATCGATCACTGCACAGAACTCAGACGCACAGTTGGCCCCTGGAGCCCCCAGCAGCATCATTCACAGGCCTGTCTGATCATGAATAAAAATGATTCATGTGTTGTGGGGTGGGTGAAAAGCGAAGTGCCTGGCCTTGGAACTTGGAGAAGCCGGCGAACCAGGCGGGAAAAAAAATCCAACAGAAAAGTAAAGAGAAAGAATAAAGGAACAAAAGAGAAGGATGTAAACTGGAGAAATGCACAAATGAAAGCAGGAAACTAAAAATAGAGGAAGAGACTCATGAAGAGGCAACTGGAGTTGCCTGAAAAGGAGAGGAAAAGACAAGGGAAAGAAAAAAAGAAAATGCCGCCAGCTGCTCCCGATTCCTCGGCGGAGGAGTTGAGTGGCGTTTTTATGAAGAAAAGACAGGACGCCGAACTGCACCCACTTCGCGACAGCCTGGCACACACACTCCAGGGTAAAATGCCCTGCACCGCTGCACACACTACGACTTCTCTGTGCCGGTGTGTGTGCGTTGATGTGTGTGTGTGTGTGTGTGTGTGTGACTAGGAGCAGGAATGCACTCAAAAATGCTAATGCAAACCACATCTCCATAACCTGCATTTATGCGTGTTCATTTCTCGCATTTCAGAGTTTCTTGCTTATGGCTCTTAAGTCACTTTCATGTCAAATCTCAAACGGACACAAACACACACATACACACTCACATCCCAGCGTGATGTAGCTAATAGCAATAATTAATAGGCTAAATTCTGCTAATTGAACTCACTTATGCTGAACCTCTCTCTTCCTCCCACTCCTCCACTTCACTTTCATTCTCTCTGGACTCCAAGACAATGCTTTTAGTTTTCATTTTAAATCTGCATCTGATTACGTTAACGTAAACCCATTTTCAATATTCTCTCATTTTTACAGCATTAGCTGCACCTGTCTTTATTCCACGGTGCCATCCCCCTACAATGCATTCAAACCTCCTCCTCACACACACACACACACACACACACACACACACACACACACACACACACACACACACACACACACACACACACACACACACACACACACACACACACACACACACACACACACACACCTCCTTCTGTTTGAAGCCTTGAGGAGAGAAGAGAAGCAGAAGAAGAAGAAGAAGAAGAAGCAGTGTTCGGATGAGTGTGCATAGTGTGGAACAGAGGATGGATCTGGGAGGGATGTGGGGAGGGACAGCCATTAGCCACGCCAGCTGTTTCTCTTGCATATTAATACACAAGCAGGCAGGCAAACACACACACACACACACACACACACACACACGTGAAACATGCAAACTCATGTTGGGAAGACAAAATCTAGTGAGTCATGCAGAAATTTCAGATACACATAATCTACATTAAACATCAAAGTCATGCAACATAATGCATTATGCAGATTCATCACAGGTTTCTGTAGACATGCACACACAAGCACATACATATTATAAAAGGTGTGTGGGGAAATCAGAACTGCATAACATGCAGATAAAAGACATGCAACAGATCTCCATATTCATACACAGCAGACACAAGTAATCAGAACTAGCCCAGGACTCATGTGGACGCACAAGATTTACAACGTCAAAACATTCCATCCAGATTCTTAACAGATACGGTGGTGGACAAATTCACATGCACACACGAACCCAAACCATCAAGAGAGGAAAAAAATCAGACAGTTAAAATATAGATATGTGCATAAAACACACTTCCACAGGAGATGCACGCTGTGAAGATAAGTAGCAGATGTGGCGGCACAGGCACACACAGTCTAAATCAAGCGGTTCAGTTTGATAGAGGTATAGAGAGAGGAAGAGAGACAAACTGTGGAGGAGATAGGGAGGTGATGATGTCAGCATGCACAAAACAGGACCCTGAAACCACCAAACAGAAATCTGCCAACATGAGTTGTGCTATTGACACGTGTTTTTTCTCTTTCATGAAAAACCTCCATAAAAATGTTGAATAAATTTCAATATTTCTTCTCATAAACTCAATAACTGTGCAAACAATGATATTTTTAGTCTCGGAGCCAAGTCAACTTCACAAAGTAGTACGATAATAGCATTGGAGGCTGGTGTGACGCTATTATGATCTGCTTTATCCTTAAGGAACTATATATGTTCAATTATAATCTTAATCTTAACCATAAATGCTATAGGGAGTTGTAAAGTGCCTTATCAAATGAAACAGACATCATGCTCTCTTTGGGAAATCCACATGTGGAACTCCTCACCTACGAAAACAGTTCACAAATAAAACAGTTGTAAACTTAAGCTGACCGTTTTTGAAAAGAGGTCAGGCTTCTGGCATCTAGTGATGGGTGGTGAGGTTCTCTTCACAAGCTGTTCTTTGTGGCATTACGACTCTTTTTTTTTTTTTTTTCTTGTATGTGTTTTTTTGTAGAGTCGTGTGTATTTTGGACCCATTGTGGGACAAGCAAACTAGGCTATGACTGCGGTGGTATGTGGGACTGGTTGATGTTAAGATAATGGTATCAGCATATATGTCAGCCCACAAAGAATTGCAGTACAGAGATGCCAAATGTTGTGTTTAAAGTAATTTAGTAAAACAGTTGATAGGTATTTTTAAATTAACTTTATGCCCCACCCTACATATCCTAAGGACAAGCTAAATACTGTATAAACTGGTAATACCATGTAAAGGGTTGTTATTATGAATTAGGTGACATGTTTATGTATTTATTATTGATGGTTTACTGTATAAACTGGTAATTACAGTGGTAGAAATCGCACTTGATGCATTTCTCACGCATCTATAATACATCAGGCCCGCAGACATTTCTTTCTTCCCTGTTGTACAGCAGAGGCAGATAAGTATATTGAAATATAAAACTGAAGCTTCTATCGGGCCCTTCCTTGTGACAGCTGAAAGGAGAGGCAAGCCTGTTTTTACCAGGCATTTGCTCACGGGCCTGGTACTACAGTGCAGCATTAGTTCAAATATCATGAGGCAGATAGCTACAAGGCCGTGGAGACTGTGCACCCTAATGGCACCGATGCCCGGGCGAAGCAAGGAGAAAAACAACACCTGGATAAAAGACAAGAGTGAGGAAAGACAGACAGATAACTGTGGGAAAAGAATGTGTCTTCCAACCCCAGACAACACGCAGACAGTCTTATAAAACAAAGGACAAACAGAGTGACAGGGAGAGGAATTCAAAGGAATTCAGAGACAGATGCACGCAAAGACACATACACACACACACACACACACACACACACACACACACACACACGCACACACACACACACGCGCGCAAAGACACACACACACACACACACACACACACACACACACACACACACACACACACACACACACACACACACACACACACACACACACACACACACACACACACACACACACACACACACACACACACACACACACACAGCAGAAAGTAATAAGTGTTGTGACATATACACTGAAACACTGAGACAGGGAGAGAGATGATCGTAATGTTAGTAGATACACACACACACACACATGTATGCACGCACATACATCTCTCTTATGAAAAATCCTAACTGTGGCTCAACACCGCAATATTGTCTGAAAATGTCAAGGCTTAGATGAAAGCCCCGCTGGGACAAAATGTACTGTCAACACACACAGGGCTCAATCTGTTCTCGCAAAGACATATGGCTTTCATTTATCACATTCCATGCCGAGACAAATTGTTTTCCCAAAATCTCGACGTGCATCACAACAAGGATGGTAAAGATGACGCAAAGACAAAATGTCACCACAACGGAGAGGCGGACGGAGAACCTGAGTCAGAGTTATATACAACTGCAGGACCCGTATATCAAGGTACATTCTCTTAAAGCTGCGGTGCCAGATTTGAGTTTTGTTTGGCTGAAATCCCGTCAAATTTCATCTGCTTTAATAACTAGACTAGATTTTATCGGCTGATATTTTGGCCCATCACAGATTTATGGGTATGGGCTTATATGTTGTCCGATATTACAAACCATGATGACATTATGAAAAAAGATCGCAGACAAAGAGAAAAGATTCTTTGTACAAAATTTTGCAACTTGCTTATTTCCATTTATAGACCTGAGGCAACTGAACAGAAACAATAAAAACCTCACATACACTCAGAATGGATCAACAACATATAACAACAACCTATACACATGTACAGTATATCTACCAAAATGTTTTACTCTTTCCAAAATCTTCAGAATCTGCTCCAAACACCCTGTATCGGTCGGGCTCTATTGCAAATTTGTTTCCTAAATACAGGTGAACCAAAGTTCAAAGAACACAGAACCCTTAATATTCTATTTATTAGACTTTTGGTAACTTCCCCTTTCCCAAGGGCCAAATAAACAACCTATATTCAGCCCTGGGGAGGGGGTATAAAACAAAATAATTCCTTAAACTTCAGCTTAGCATAATGGGTTTGTGCTCTTATAATTAACCTTCTCTGCTTTAAAAAATATATATACGAAAATAGAATCCGAGCATCAGCCCAGACTGAAATCTGCCCTTGGTTATTTTTTTCTGTTATGCTTTCCAAGCATCAGTGACTTGGCTTTAATACGTTATAATCTGTCTCTATATACCCATAAACCCTTGCGTTGCGGAGCAATTTCCTGTTCATATTATGTTCTCACTGCTACCACAACATGCTGCAGTTGTCTGGGAGGAGTGCAGAGAGGGTTGCGTTCACGGTATCGCTGTAAAGTCGAACGCTCCGCTCTCACCTGGACAGATGAAGGACGCAAGGCAGCTCCGGAGTTCATCGAAACTGCTGCAAAAATGTTCGATGCGAAACCACCCAAACCACCCCACCTGAAATTGAGGCTTAAGGCTTACTCACAAACAGAAAAAAATCCCTAATCTTTCACTTGATTCCGTACAGAAGGCAATGGGGTGTGAATGAAATGGTACAACATATGCACACTAACTCTGACAGGAGTGATAGCTTTACCTGAAAAACCACAGGGACCCAGACACACTGCACACAAAAACACACATTCGCACCATATGTGCAACACACACATCTTGAGCCCCTGCTTTAATTACAGTTGCCTATACTTTTTTACTGTGTTTCACGCTAATTAGACAGAAGTGGTGTGTCGCGAGATAAACGATCCCATGTGGCACCCGTATTTGGATTTTTATCACAGCATCACACCCACACATTGCACACACAAACAGACATGCACAAGGAAAACACACCGGTGTGAGCATGCATGCTGGACGCGCGGACCGATGACACAGAGGCGGACGCATTTACGCTCGCACATGCACAGCCACTCAGATATGCATACGCACACGGGATACTAATTAGGACATGCTGCGTTTGATGTTTATAAAAAGAAAAGGAAAAAAAATCCCATCAGCAAACCTCAGTTTCCTGTTGAGTAGGGCTGTTGGATTTTAAAAACGTCTTTACAGGCTACCATGGCAGGGAGGTGCGACTCGCTGGGTGCATGACGCCAAGCTCGTAAGGCTTTACCGCGGCGCTGCCACTGTCGCCACCAACCTCTAACCTGTACCTTCTCCCCCTCCAAACACCACCCCAACGCTGGCCACAGGACCGCACCCTGTCCTGGGCCTCTGTTTATAGATGGGAGGTGAGTTCTATATGTGTGTGTGTGTGTGTGTGTGTGTGTGTGTAGGGGTGGAAAAGTTTTCACTTTCTTCCCTTGGGGCGCAGTCTTGCATTGTGACTCCCAGCTTGTGAAAAACCTGCGGTGTAGCAAGCGGGACACTGGAGGCCAAGAAATGGACCTGGCACTCGGATTTTATTTACCCTTGAATTGATCCAAGATGGTAGCGGAGATTCCTAACTAACAATGCAGATGTGGGCCACTTTTGTTCATTAGCAGAGGCCATATTAGTTTAGCCCGGGGTTAAAGCACAGGGGATGGCGAGGGATATTAACTTAGGGCTCTTTTTCAGTTGGGGTCTTAACCTTCCTCCACCTCTATCTCCCTTCCTTGTATTCTCTTCTCTTCGCTCTCCTGACCTCTCCCTCTGCCAGTTTCACTTAACTTGACCCCTGACCTGTGAGCTCCGCCCAGCCAGTGGTAGGGTCCTCCGTGTCAAACACCGTCTGTGAAAACACTGCTGGTCAGATAAGCTAAAGAGAGAGAGCTGGGCCAAACAGGAGACATGATGTAGGTGAAACATTTAAGGGCAGCAGGGCTCAGAGACCCAGCAACCCCACCCCCTCTTATGTGGACAACACAATGGGATACGCAAAGTCAAGTATCAACACTGTGGCAAAACTGATTCCGTGTTGAGAAAACATTACACTGAGATAAGTGGAATAAAGTACCACACATTATGACTGCTTCTATTTCCAAGTCGTAGATAACAAGATGCTGCTAGCTGGAAGATAAGCTGGTGCAAGTAGTCGGGCAAACATACTGTACAGTTCCCAGCCTGTATAAACACAGAGCACTGCAGAGGGGTGGTCCGGGCCCGTCACGTGACACAATACACTTCATTACAGAGATTAATCAACATTTTCAATTTCAGTTCATTGTTTTTACTTAAAGCATGACTTTGCCAAACTGTGGTGGAGAAGTGTTTCTCTACTGTTTCTCCCTGATGTTTTAAAGTACAGCCTTGGGAGGAAAGTCTCCACGACAGAGATGTGCAGTGTTGAAATTGAGGATTATTTTGTTGACAAAATAATCTCAAATCTCAAGTAGCTCTTCACCCAGTAATGTAATGATTCAAATTGGGTGTTGATTTTCTGATTTCCATTCTTGTGAACACTTCAAGGACCCATCTCAAAGATTACCTTTAATAATAAAATTAATTTAGACTGAAATGTCAGAAAATTGTGAGCGCGAGGTGATGTCCATAAAGTGTTTTACTTAGTCGGACCAACAGACCAAAGCACAAGATGAAATCAGTCGCTTTTTCTTGCATGTAAATGTTGTGTCGGCGTCAATAACATTCATTCAAACAATCATTAGTTAATGCAGCAATTCTTTGATTAGCCTAGTGGTTCAGTAGTATATCAACAGTTTTCAATTTCAGGTTATTATGTTAGATTTAAGATTAATTATTGCTTTCATTTCCTTCCAAATGGAATCCTCTGCTGGGTTCTCTAAAAAAGTTGAATAAAATATATCCCTCAAGGCTGCACTGGGAAGAGAAATATCACTTCTGAAATGAGCAGCAGAATGAGCCGCATGACACTTTTTCAGATTTACAAGCCCAACTCTGCTCCCTGCTATCCTCTTTAAAAAGGCAAAAATGTCCAACTCTTTCATTCTGAATAAGGAGACTCCAACAGGTTTCTGTCACTGGGATGAAAAACCAAGCCTAGACACTCAGCGCTCTCAAAGAAAGAGCCTTTTAAATCCTCTGACAATGAGCGAGACGGATAAGGAGAGGGAGAGAGAGAGAGAGAGACACACACACAAACAGAGAGAGAGACAGCGATAGAAAGGTGTAAAACGGAGAGGATAACGAATGAGTGCGCTGCTGAGAGGGAGCCTTAATGATGTCAATGTGATAAGTCTAAAACGAGGTGGAAATTGAAATGAGTGCTGCCACGGCGGTGGTCGGCGGGGAGAGTGAATAGGAGTTGTGCTGAAGCCGCCGCCGCCGCCGCCGGTACATTCATTCGCTTAGATTAGCTGGGGGAGAAAAAAGGGAGGAGTTGAGAGAGAAGTTAGACGGAGGAGAGGAGGAGATATCTGAAAACCTGAAAACTGAAAAAGCAAAATGGAAAAGCAGGTGACAAGGAGGGGACAAAGCAAGAACTAGCTAGAGAGGGAGAGAGGGTTTAAAAAAAATAGAAAACCAAGTGAATGAAAGAAAGAAAGAAAGAAAGAGAACATGGGGGAGACAAAGGGGGAGTTCAAGCCAAAGTCAATTGAACAACTAATGTGAATCGATTTGTTGCCTCTGCTTTTGCTCTTTTGGGAGCGAGTGACATTTTAAAGGCATATTTTATTATTGGGAGGGGGCGGGGCTGTTTGCCTGGCAACTGAACACACTGACAGCCTGCTGACAGCTGGACGGCATACACTGAATAGAAGAAATACTGCAAATGGACCGTGTGTGCCCAGGGATCCATTGTGAGTCTGGTGAAGTGTGTGTGTGTGTATGTGTATGTGTGTGTGTGTGTGTCATGTGTCAGATAACATAGAGCAGGAACATGGAAGTGTGTGGGAGTGTACACTTGCTTCTGTATGCAGGTTTGTGGGTGTGCATTCTTGCGTAAATACTGTGTCTGAGTGTTTACCTAAAGGATAAGTACTGTAAATGGCTTGTGTTTTACTGGATGCATTGCATCATCAGGACGTGTGTGTGTGTGTGTGTGTGTATGTACATATATATGTGTTTACATATTCTATTAGGGAGGTGAGCGCACTTGCTTGCTTATGGCCACTGTGGGGTTCATCCTTCAACGTGTGCATTCTTGCAGCCGTGTTTGTGTACAGACATGTATATTGTATTGGCGCACGTGTGTTTGTGTGTGTGCGTGCATCCGTGCGCGCGTTAGAATAATTCATGGCAGTGAGTGAGTGAAATATGGTGGCCATCCAGAGGGCAGCCTGGAGTTCTGCCAATATGGAGGGCCAGCATTAATAATTAAAAACACTTTTACATGGAGGATCTCTGTGGTGTCTGCTCCTCTCTTCAAGGGCACATTCAGGACAATCACAAAGAGAAAAAGTTTGGAAACATTGCAAAAATAAATATATTCCAAATATAGCTCTGTGTGATACAGAGAGGTCATCACAAGGCATGGCTGCAAAACATCCATTAGAAAAAACTATTTTAGAGTCTGTTTCCTCCACAGCTGTCTGGCCAACTGGGTAATCTAGTTTCTTTTTTTTTTGTCTTTGTAATTGATTCAAGGTGTTTAGTTTGGTCTGTTCTTTTCCACTGAGCATACAGTCATTTTTGGTTCAGGACAATGAAGAGCCAAAGAGGCGTCTCAGGAATTCACTCAGTTGCAAGGACCTACATCCAAAAGCAGGGCGCCAAAATAAATAATTGAATCTGAGTAGTCTTAGCAGACCTCAGCAGACCTCAGACCTCAGCAGTCGTTGGTCGGAATCCAGTAAGTGTAGTAATCTACTTTTCATGGTATATGTAATCCTCGGGAAAGTCTTCCAAACAGCCTGCTGTGCTGAGGATTGGATCAAAACAAACAAACCAACATAGTTGTTCACCAGCGTGGCCATGTTCCAACCCAAAGGAGTCATCCTTAAGCCCCAAAGGCTGGCCAAGTATCTGCACAGGGCCAATCCATGGTTTATTGGAAACACTAATGACTAGCGAGGGAAATCAGCTTTTGCATATGAGCAATTCTGAGCCACATTATCACACATTGCGGACTCTGGCATATTATTTTTGAGTATGCAGCGTATCAAAAATGAACGCATATTGTTATTAAAGTCAAAGGCATACAGCTTTTCAGTGCCGCTTGGCCTCTGTAAGTCAACACAATTTCATCTGAAACAAGATGTTGGGGCATGACACAATGTGGAGTGTGGCCCACCAAAACAGTAGCTGGATAGAAGTACATGATAAACATTAAAAGGGCTTTGCACATAATGTATCCTAATCCAATCTAAAAGGATTTAACCAACAAGGTAAAAGGTTTAACAAATACCAGCTTTTTTTAATCTTACAGAGTCCAACAAGCTATATCAATCTTATGCAAATGCTCAAAAGCTCACTGAGGTCTGGAGACATTCTGATTACAACTTTAGTTAGTTTAATGATGAAATTGGATAGAAACCTAGGATACCATAGGTTAACGAATAGAGATGTTTCAATACCATTTTCCCCTTCCGATGCCGATTCCGATACCTGAACTTGAAGTACCTCTAATACCAGTGCATTTTAAAACTGAAACTTATATAACATATTTTAACAGCTGGCTCAGATTAACCCGTTAACTGTTAACGTGCAGCCACAGTTTAGAATCAGTCTGTATCTTTCACAGCAACAGTATAAAATGACAATACGGTACACATCGCCGTTTTACTTGTGGTACTTTCCAGCGAACTTGCCGGTGACAGTACAGCGCAATTGCCGTTTTGAAGCAGCAAAGAAGAAAGTGATTTCCAAAAGTGTAGCGTAAGCCAGAGCTAATGTATTCGCTGATGCTCAATCCAGCATTTTCATCAGTATTGGTGGCATTTCCAATACTGGTATTGGAATCAAAACATCTCTATTACCAACTATTATCTACCGTTAAAGTTTACTTGATCACATTTTCATGGGATGACATTTGAGAGGAAACTAGCCGTCCTAAAACAACAGAAGATACAGGAGATATTTTAACTCGAGAGAAGTAGTTTTACGTAGTTGAGACTTCTTTGCATCAGAATCACACTTTCTGCCAAAAAGGCAGCTTCGGTTCAGGCAAGAACAGGAGGTCATTAGCACCACTCACATGAGTTTATCATACGCTGATGTGGGTGATTAGAGGAGATCATCAGAGAAATCAGCTGCTCATCGAGTTATCACTTTGATCAGAACTATGGGTCCACAGTATGTACATACGCCCTAAACACAGGATCGCTGCTTTTGGTCATACAGAATATGACTGTCATTCAGCATAAGCTGAAAAAAATCTATCCACTCCCTAAACCCTCAGTCATGTGATTGAGTAAAAGATACTGACACTCCTGTTGTTATCTGTTATGCTGTTTATCCAGACATCTCAAGACATATTCCATTAACGGAATAACACATTATATTGGTTTCTTTTAAACATTGCTGTTGTACTGCACAGTAAAATATTGCTCTGTGATTTGACAGTAAAATTACTATGAATGGAGCCATTACAACAAGGTGCAATGTATTCGCTACAATTGGAAACAGTATTTTGGACTGAAATAACACTGGTCCCACGGCTAAGGAGCAAATCCAATGTTTCTAATAGGATGTTAGAATACTAGTGCCATGCTTCTCCTTTCATGTCCACCCCTCACTAACTACTCTGCTTGATATTCCCCTGATGTCTGTAATGTTGAGACACTGGTGTGGAGTTTAAACATGTTATATGTAAGTTTTCTCTGCCACAGTTCGCAGGTTCTTGCCGGAAGCGGTCAGTGATGCCAAACACCATTGTTGCGTTTACAAGACAAGGGATTATAAAACGCCGTCTGAGCCGAACTACTTCCTCAGGGCGGACTGGAGTCTACAGGGACTCGCTACTGGAAAGCGACAGGGCTAGCTGGTTAGCGTACTAACTTCAGTCTAATAAAATATGTGATTGCCATGGAAGAAAAATAAGCATTAACAATGGCGGTGCTTTCCACTGCAGGAGAAAGCTGTAAGCGAGTAAAGGGTTGTTTGATGCTTAACTCGTGTGTCTGCCAAATTTGGTAATGTAGCAATAGCAAAAATTTACATATAGCCCTTTAAGGTCATACTGACCTATTGTCAGTATCAACTAATCGATATCGGCGGAACTTGTCTCTGATAGTTGCTTCATGGGTGAAAACTAGAAAAGCATTACAATAGCTTATTTTCAAGGTGTCATCAGGTGTCAGTATTTTTCACCTTTCACACAACCACAGCAGGCTTTTAGACTAATAGTGACTTGTTATATGGCTGAGAAAAAGCTGCTAAAGTATTTAGACAAAAGGTTTGTTTAATGTACTAAACCTACAGGCTGAGACAGCTGACCCTCCTCAAAACCAGCCCCTTCCTTCTCTTGCAGTGAATCCACTTTTGCACCAGCAGCAGCAGAAGGACGACAGAGGACAAGATGACTGATAAGTGACTGATATGTGTGCTCTTAAACCTTTCTAAACTTAACTTAAAATTTTGGAGTCAGGAAGGAAATGAAATATAATTTGCATTCATATAGTGACATCACTGATGCTGCTCTAGTTCAGTATTTTGCTACATTCCAAATGTAAGGATAAAGGTCGACAACAACATGTAAAATTAAAAGAAATTAAAAGTTCCTCAACAATTTCCTACCCTGCAACCGCTTCCTACTCCTGGAACCCAGAGAGCACCCTTAGCCCCTAACCCCAGGAAAAAACCCTGGTATTGGTAATGTCATTGAGTAGCTGATATAATTTACATTTAATGAAAGAACATTTTTTAAACCAAAGCTTTATTTGTCGATAATGGGCATTATTTCGTTACTGTAATATGGCATAATTAGTATTTTTTCTGTACAGGGGTGTTTCTCCCTATCGTCAATCTTTTTGCCATTTCCTTTCCATGTGTCTTCAAAAATCCACTATCGGTGGACTAATTATCAACAACACATCAGTTAGCTAAACAAACTACAGTCATACCTTGACCAGTGCCTTTCTGCAGCATCAACATGATGCTCCTCATGATGAAGTTAAAAATAAAAAAAAACTCTATCAGGCCTCTAGTTGTGTGTGTGTTCAGTAACAGGCACAGATGTTTGTCGAATGTGAATCTCGGGGAAAAGAAAAAAAAAGGAAAAGGAGAACATTGCAACGTGTCAGTGCTCAGAGGGGTGTGATAGAAAGGTTGAAAATGAATCCCTTTTGCACAAACACACACGTGCACACGCGCACTCACATCCATTACCCCCCCGCCCGAGCCCCCACACCGCCACATCCCACCCACCATTCTCGTGGGTGTCGGAGTGAGAAATTAAATTTTTCTGATGAGAAAGTTTTTCCTTCCCCCATTTCTCCTCCTCCCTCTCTCTCCTCCCATCCATTCTTTAATTAATTCGCTTATTTATGAACTATTAATTTATGCACTGAGAGAGAAATTAACAGTGGTGCAGTCAAGTGTTCGGGCTGCCGCAATGCTTACAATAGATGATCATCGCAGAGGGACTGGCAGGAGTCACACACACATGCGCATGCACGTGAACACACACACACGCATAACAGAAATCCATAACACCATACATTCACTCAAAGGTAACTCGAGACTGGTGCTGCATATCAATGGGCAGTAAAATAACTGTCCGTCAGTTCTGTGGAGGAAACAACAAACTTCCATTTGCTTTTAATTGTTACATCTAAGCCTGAGCACTCCCAACCATTATCTTGACACAGTGTGGGAACAGGTGGTGTGTAACATGTTTTAATGTGAGGAAAATTAAGTGAATAATCCATTTTTTACTATACAGATCTATTACATTCTGCTGACAATGCGTTCACTATCACACTAAGCACAGTGTGGTGCAGAGAGAAAGTTGCTACGCCAACACTTCCTAGGTGAACGAAAACCAGGGGAAAAGTGAAGGTCAAAATTCACAAATATGAAATCCTCTTTGTTGCCATGAAAACGGCATTGTTTGTTTTGTGAAGCGATTAAAAAATGTTTTTGAATTGATCAAGATCAATTTTAGAAATGGTTTAATGAGTCTGATTGAAAAAGGCCATACAGACAGCAGTTGGTATGTAGGGGGCAAAAGGCCATCACCCATACAGAAATAATAAAATAATATATATTTACGATCCCTGGCTCTGGCCAAGACTTTCACAGCTATATGGCCACTCTCCATCCCTTTATGCTCCAGTCTACATCTACACGCTTCTCCTCAAGTTCCCACGCCCACACTTTCGCAGCATGCTACACATTTATCCAGTCTGTCATCCAGACAGTCGGTCAGTAATTCAGCCAGTCAGTCAATTAGGCAAGGCAGTCCATCAGGCAGTCGGCGTGGGCGGGAATAAAGCCGACATGCAGACAGGCCGGTCGGCCCCACGGGGCTAACGGAACACAACAAGACCCGTGCCGCCTCATTAGTAGGTTAACTGGCACGTGTGGGCGACCAGTGACTATTTACGTGTGTCTGCGTGTGTGTGTGGGAAGGTAGAGCAAGACGGGCGGAGCTACTAGTGAGTGACAGCGGCGTGGGCGGTGGGCTGTGTTTCGGTGGCCAGAGAGCGCACTCCAGGGAAGGTGACAGTGTGTGTCTGTGTGAAATTGAGTGTGTAGCAATGTGGTCAGCTGTGGTGGCATCTAAAAGGTTCACAGAGAAAAAGCGCCTGTGGGTGGACAAGCTGTTTGTCAAACACTCTGTTTCCATTTAGCGTGGACAAGCTGACCACACGGGCGCCGAAATGATCACGGGGGAATGAGCGCCACAGCATTTGTTGACCGGAGGTCGCCTTCAGACGGGATGAATGTGCACCCCTCAGGTTAATTTTCAAACATGGGTATATTCATATAACCTGGAAAATCAGTCCTCAAAAATATGATATTACCTAATAATTACCAATTTCTGCCTTACATTAGATCTGCCTTTGCACGATGTCCCCTTCTAATGTGGACTCTAAAAAAGACTGAAAGTTTTCACCAGTGGTCTACCAGTGTTACAGACTCGGGCGATTTTCATTATCTATTAATCTGTCAATAATTTCCTCAATAAATAGTTTAGTTGTTTGTTCCAAGAATTGTTATAAAACGATGAAAAAATGTGGATCATGTTTCCCAAACCCTGAGACGATGTTTTGATTTGTTCACAAACCAAATATATTCAGTCTATTGTCACAGAGGAACAAAGAAACCAGAAAATATTCACATATTCCATAAAATGTGCTTAAACTGATTAAATGAACATCAAAATAGCTGGCAATTAAATAAGTAGTTGATAACTAATCGATTAATTATTGCAGCTCTATAATAGACAGTGAGAAATATTAAATGAATGTTTCATCTAATTGAGAAATTTGCTGTTTTAGTCTGCCAGACTCCTACTGCACCAAGCAATTACAATCAACCCCACATATAAATCACTGATACTTCTAGACGCACAGGATGTGGCCATTTGTTTGCCTTAAAGGACCCTCAATGGTGAGTTTGTTTTGAAGAGCAAAAAGAAAGACAAATGGCAACAACGGCCCTGCAGCTTGTGACAGTGAATCTTTACACAGTCTGAACAGTTGAGTCAGTGTCAGGCTGGAGATCCAACAGTGGAAGTGGAATTGAGTAGAGCCCGACTGATATGGACTTTTGTGAGCCAATGCCGATATTGATATTAGGGAGTACAAGATTTCCGATACTGATACATCAGCCGATCTAAAAACACAAATAAAACCAAATATATAGAACTTGAATTAAGAAAAGACACATTTATTTTACGTCACATGTAAACATAAATGCAAATGTTTTCCGACATTGTTAATTCCGTACCATAAAAGATATCATATAGGTAAACATAGGCAGTGATACCAATATGTCTGTGAAAGGCCCATATCGGCTGATATTAAATTTAGTTTTGGCTTATTTGAAATTTTGGTAAATGTGCTCCTGCTTTGTGCCATAAAGCATTCTTACAAATCTGACCGTATGTCATATAACTTAAGTATTGATGATTTGCTGTTGTTGAAATACTTTGTGCGTTCAAACTTTCTAGAAAAAAAAAAGGACTTGAAGGATAATTATAACACAAGCCTTTGTTCTGTTTATCTGGGTATGCAACATGGACTGTTGTACTGCTGTTTTCATTATTTAATGTCTTTTATCCACTTTATAAAGCTGCAGGTGGTCGCCTAATGGTTCTTTTGTTCCAACTGTTCCAGTTACTGGACCACATGGGAAAATGTAGATGATACAATACTCTAACATCCCTCCACAATTAATGTCAAAGTGCCCTTGAGCAAAGCAGTTAACCTAATATTCAGTGGCAGGGGATTGTGGTTGTATTGGGTAATGACATCATCCAGCCTGTGTGTGTGTGTGTGTGTGTGTGTTTGTGTGTGTACACTGTTTTCCCATTAGTTGACCTACATGTCAAATAAGTTTGTTTCTTAAAGTTATCATAAATGAGGATTAAAGGGAAGGAAAAAAAATCTGTCTGATTTCAGGATTATTGACATTGACCCACATGCTGATTTTGGCGTGCCATTAATGGCAGGGATAACAAGGAACGTGAACTAATTGGTACTCGCACACACACAATAACACACACATGCACAAGACAGATGGACCAAGCAGACACATTATATCTCACCCACATATCGCGCGCGCACACACACACACACACACACACACACACACACACACACACACACACACACACACACACACACACACACACACACACACACACACACACACACACACACACACACACACACACACACACACACACACACACACACACACACACACACACACACACACAGCCCCCTCGAGCGTCCCAGATCCCAGATAGGCTGGTCCAGACTGGACCTCTCCACGCTCTGATGATTGACGGCTTGGCCTAAATGAACTGCAGCAGAGCTTTGTACATGTGTGTGCGTGTATGTGTGTATTCAGAGCTGAAGGGGGCTACCAAAGTCAATTATTGATCTGCAGGGGCCCCTAAAGCTACTAATCAAATGAAGCGGACGCTGAGGGGACACAAGAGGCACTTGAAAGTTTCTCAAGTTTCTTGGGTTTGCGCACACACAGCCACACACACGCACACACACAATATGTCAATCCGTTGTTCAGTATGCTTCCGTATATACGTGTGTGTGTGTGTGTGTGTGTGTGTGTGTGTGTGTGTGTGTGTGTGTGTCTGTGTGTGTGCGTGTGTGTGTGTGTGTGTGTGTGAGCGCGTGTGTGCGTGCGTCTACACGTACCCCAACAACCTTCCTGTCTGTCTGGGCCATCCATCAGCCTCGGTGACTGATCGGTTAACTCCAGCAGGTCCAGCTCCACAGATGGACTTTTCCCTGCCGCTAAAGCCCAGGGGGAGAAGCCATCACAGTGCCAGTGCCTCTCAGAGAGGCTTGGCGTCTGGACAGAAGCCCTGGAGCTTTGAGGGGTGACACAGAGAAGGATCAATGGTAGCCTTCAAGGATCTCAGGCCCTAATAGAATAGATGTGTATGTGTGTATAGGAAAGGCTTGAGGATGGATGAAAATAAAGTATGGAATGGGAAGATAGATAAGCACTTTTTGAAAGACAATCTATGAGACAAGAGGAGGATTTTTACTTTAATAGTACCAACATACAGTCCATATGTGGCGACAAGGTAAATAACAAACAACACCAGTCAAAAGAACAGAACATCCCAGATACAAATGTCACAGGATCAAATTTAGCTCATGACTCAGCTCTGTGTCACTCCATTTTCTCCCAACTGCTCGGCTGCAGAATAAAGAAGAAAAGATTTACAATATTCTTCCAAGAAGAATAGCAAATTGCAGCCATTTGGAAAAAGACTACCCAGCATGTTGCAATATGCCTTGGTGCAGACCAACAATACAGCATAATCACTGTTCCCACATCTGTTGACGGGGTTAATCAATGACTATACAGTGAGCGAATAGACTGCTGATTCCATATGCCCGGCAAAGAATAGACAATCATTGACTAATCAGAGCTTGATAGAAGCCACCTACAGTGCAGAGCAGCTGCTGTGCACAGTGAGACCAACTGTAATCACATTATATATTATTGATCTGCAAAACCGAGGATTAGGGGTTCAGATATTTCTTTCTATTTCTACTGGGAACCAGATCAGACACAATTTTCAAGGTCACGGGCGGAAAAATTGCAACCAGCAAACTTTGGGTTTATTGATATCAATCCATAGTTTGATCCATGGAAAAAATCAAAAAAACATCTATTTCTGTCGGCATTGTGAGGACGGCTAATTTTAATGGCTTTTTCCTCTCACACACATGTTCAAGCATACACCCCGTGACACACACACACACACACACCACACACACACACACACACACACACACACACACACACACACACACACACACACACACACACACACACACACACACACACACACACACACACACACACACACACACACACACACACACACACAGACACTCTGCCACTCAGATATTAGAGGTGGTGCTTCAGGCGTTGGAGGAGTAGCCGCAAACTGTCCGCACTGCACTGTGGAGATATTGATGTCTCAATACAATAAAAAGCAAAATAAACATTATTATCCTGATCGTTATAATTATCTTCAGCCCAGAGGCTCAAACTGAATTATTCATAGAGTGCTTAATTAAATGGGTAGACTTGGCTGTGTGTGCGTGTCTCTGAATGTGTGTTTGTGTATATGTGCGCCTCGTTTGCGCGACGCATTTTGGACAGTAACATTAAATGAAAGTAAATATTCAATCATTCTGGAGGGAATGAATGAGAGATGATGTTGTGACAGACTCGGCTAAGGGGGGGGGCGATGGATTACACACACATCCACATTCGCCCTTCACTGCGGTCCCCGTTGAGGAAAAGCAAGACAGACAGCCGATTAATGTTTCAGAGGGACAGGGCTTTTTTGTACACTTCTTACATTTAACAGCTGGCACAGTAAACAGCCAGTCACTGCACTACACAGCACTATAGCTATAAAACACACACACACAGACACATACTCAGCACAAAAGTGCGTAACAAAGCTGAATGAGACACCTCAAACGCAGTCAATAGGGAAGTCAAGGCCGCAGTGGTTAAATGGCAGCACAGCAGACAGTTATTACTTCTCCCTCACTGTGATTACTTTATCATCCACTGAATGAAAGCACATCCTTCGGCCCTGCCACTGATATCTCTTGGAGAATGTAGATGGAGTCACAGAGCCAAGGGCACACACATACACACACAGCCTTGAATAGAGACAACAACTTTTAGATGCATACATATACACAAAGTCCAAACAGACCATCTGCTAGCATGATATCTGTATATATATGTGCACACACAGCAGACATCTAAACACTGGCCTGTGTGTGCACATACATGACGAATGTACATGAAACACATGCACCTATATCACACAATTGCAGGCGTGGAGAGTTGTCCACATATTTCTTTCCCTCTCCTGTGTCAGTGCTTTACTCTGTTTCCGTCATCTTTTCCTCAGCTATTTGATGTGGGGCTGCAACACACACGCTCACGCGCACACACACTCTCTCACACTCTCTCACACACATACATACACACACACACACACACACACACACACACACACACACACACACACACACACACACACACACACACACAGACACACACACACACACACACACACACACACACACAGGCGTAAAAACCAACGACGTGCTGATGTGCCAACAGTCCTAGTCTGGATGCTGTGGTAATGTAACAGCCCATTCGCTTTACCATGCATTAGTAGCGGGGCTGCTTTTTCAATACCGCCTAATGACATTTGGTAGGGTCCACTAATCAGCCTCGCGGGACGCGGGACACCCCCCCCCCCCCCTCCCTCCCTCCTACAGACCCCTGCTGTCTCACAAACCCAAACCTATTACACACACGCACACAGTCACACTATACTGTGTATATGTACTGTATATATAGAAAATATATGTTCCTTGGAGACTCCAAGGATGTGCTGCCTGTGCAAGAAGATAAAGACAAGGGGATAGGCATTTGCCGTGTGTATGCTTCAGACAATATATAGCTATGTCACACAAATAGCAATGTTGAGCTGTCCGACCAAGGCTAAAGTGAACATACTGTACACAATGAACAGAACCAGACGCGGGCGGGGGGGGGGGGGGGGGGGGGGGGGAGCTTTACCAACTGTACACCATGAAATAATATATTACAACTATACTCAACTATAAGTTGTGTCTTGTGGACACTGAGCAGAGAGAGATAGCAAAGTCAGACAATATGGACAGTCACCAAAACATCATATAATGCAGATTCCTAGCTAAAAAAAATTTAATGTGTCATGCTCCACAACAACAACAACAACAACAACAGCAGCAGCAGCAACAACAACAACAGCAACAACAACAGTAACAACAACAACAACAACAACAGTAGCAGCAGCAGTAACAACAACAACAACAGCAACAACAACAACAACAACAGCAGCAGCAGCAACAACAACAGCAGCAGCAGTAACAACAACAACAACAGCAGCAGCAGTAACAACAACAACAGTAGCAGCAGCAGTAACAACAACAACAACTGTAGCAGCAGCAACAACAACAACAACAACAACAGCAGCAGCAGCAACAACAACAGCAGCAGCAGTAACAACAACAACAACAGCAGCAGCAGTAACAACAACAACAACAGTAGCAGCAGCAGTAACAACAACAACAACAACAGTAGCAGCAGCAGTAACAACAACAACAACTGTAGCAGCAGCAGTAACAACAGCAACAACAACAACAACAACACTCATGGCAAGTTAACCAGGATGTAACATCCTACAATGTGCACTGAGGGACAGTCTTACTCTCTAAAAACATCATGATGGACAGAGTAATAAAGAGAAAGAAGGGGCTGAGTGAGTAGAGAGTATGGATGGAGTGATAGTACAAGTGATAACACGGGGACTCACCACGATTCACTACTAGGCAAAGTGAAAGGAAGAAGAAGAAACAAACGTCCGCGGTGGTTTCACGTCGTCCCCTCTTCTCCCTCCTTGGTTTGTGTCTGCCTCTCCTCCTAACTATCAAATAAACACGAAACATGTCAAAGGATACTGATTAAAACATTTTTTTTTAAAAAACGCGCACACACACACACACATGCGCGTGTCTAAAGTAGCCCCGCCGCGTCACCGCGCGAGTGTCAGAGAAGGGCCCGGACACAGCAGCTGTCCAGATGCCGTTCATTAAATCACTTCCGGCGCCCACCTTTTACACCGGGTGTAGTCCAGGTATTCAGAGCGAAACAAAGCTTTCTCTTTCAGTTGGGAGACGGGTGGGGGGGGGGGGACGTGTTTTTTTCCGCGCATGTTTGCTTCTTCTCCACAAATCCCTTTTGTTTTTGTTGATTTTTAAGGATTTGTCCAATGTCCGCCATGGTGACGGCACGAGCGACGTCGTTGTGACGTCGTTAGGCGCCCACGTCAAACGACGTCACACCTTGATGACGTCCACCCTCTGATTGGTTTACCAAAACAAAAGCAAAAAAAACCCACACTGTTTTACAATAAATCATTATTTTCTATGACCCTGGATTAAGTATTGACCTGTTATTACTTATGATGATTTTAAATTGTATTTATTCATTTATTTATTTAAATCTTGTTATCTTCTGTTATAGCTGATTGTCCATCTTGTTTCTGTATTATGGTTTTTACTTTGACGATAAAAAAGCGTTTTAAAGGTCAGATAGGTGATTATCTAAGGTCTGAACAAATTAAAACATAATGGTGCAAGTTTTTACTTCATAAATATTATATATAAATGTATTTCTTTGTTTTGGAGGCAATTAGATTAATTTTTTTCTGCTGCGTTTGCTGTAATTATAAGAAAATGTCACACTTAAAAAATAACCGATATGAATACTGCACCACAATTAAATATGTTAAAGAAAATATGAAATTTTTGTTGGCGGAACAGATCTTTTTTAAAGCAACTTCATCTTCAAAATATTTTTCTGTATCACCGTTATATAGTTTTATTTCTACATAATATATTGTGTACTCTGTTCTAAAAAATTCTCAAATTTGTGTTTTTTTGATGACATTTACTTTGACCTTCCCCTCTTGTAGACACACAGACGTAAAACATGTACTGCAAAGACACCTACACTGCAAGTTTAACCCATTGGATAGCACATGTATCTGCATATGAATCTACATTATATATACATACACACGTATATATATATGGCTACATATATAAATATATAAATATATATATGTATATACATATCTATATACTTATATATATACATATATGCAAAGGTATGGGGCATCTGCTTATATGCAAACATGTGCACACAAGAAAGAGAGAAGAGAGATCCGGTTGGCAGGGTGCAGGAGCATTGCCTCAACTGAATACTGAGTGATTAGGTTTAGAGTTTCAACCTTGGGGCAGCAGTGGGCAGAGAACATGGGAGAGTCCATGTGTGTGTTTGTGTGTGTGTGTGTGTGTGTGTGTGTGTGTGTGTGTGTGTGTGTGTGTGTGCATGTGTGTGTCTGAGGCCAGAAGCATTATTGTACCCATCCTGGGAATATTGTTTCAGCCCTGAAGTGTGTCTGTACACAGCGATCTGTTGACCCCAACCTGAATGCTCTGAAAATTGTTTTCACCACTAAAGCTTTGGCACACTTTCCCATAATCACTTAGAGAGAATGTATCATTTTGAGGGCAATTTCACAAACAGAGAGGAACAAGGACAATCTTTCATTTCACTCTTATTTATCTTCTGTCCTCTTTGTTGTTATTGTGATTAATTTTGTCTCTGTCACTAATGCACGTGCACACAGCAAATTTTGCACTGTCTGTTAACTTTATGACCTTATCAATTATTTTAAACAACAAAATAACTAACAAGTACCTATACTGCATCAGCAATTAACTTTATTACGTATGTTGTGGTAAATTAAAACGCAGATAACCAACAACATTTTGTTGGTCATCATGAGGAAAAAAAGCATACAGTTTTTATAAAGGATATCTTGATTATTTTGTATATCAATGACAAAATGTGCCATTACTGTCCTCTATATATGATAAAATATGATAGCCGTGTATTTACCTTGGCCCTCCTCACAGCACTTACTGTCTTCATTTTTCTTGCCGAATATTCCTTTCAAAATAAGTCACGGTTGTGAATTAAGGTTTGTTCGATGGCTACCCCCCAAGTCAATATAATATCTACATCACAATCCACCTACAATGCCCTTTCTTTCTTCTTCTTTTTTTTAAAAAGCATAGTGCTAGAGCTAATCTAATATTAGCTCGGCTCAATGGAGGTAGATGACCTTTGAGTCAGGGTACCTCTTGGTCCACCATGGCCTGAACAACTAATGGTGTATGTATAGTCTAAGCAAGCAAGCACAGAGAGCTTCATTGGCTACTTAATGGGGGCTGTTTAATCGAATACCCCATTTCCATTTCCTTGTTTCCTTTTTTATTGGTGAGATTTTTAAAGGGAAGAATCCACTTGCGTGGAGAAGAAGGCAGATGTGTGAACCATATGTACTCTATGAATCAGTGTGTGCGTGTGTGTGTGTGTGTGTATGTGTGTGTGTGTTGGCGTATGGGGCCCCATTTCTTAAAGAGAAGAAGACAATGGTGTTTGCTGCTGGCACCAAAGGCTGATCACCGGCCACCACTCCTCAGCTGACTCACCCAAACACAGACTTATATACACACACACAGACACACACTCCAGCTGGGACGGTACCCAGTGACAGGCACTAAGACTCACAGATGCCCAGGTGGTGGTGCAGGAAACCCTGGAGCTATGCCCAGACTGGCACAGGAGAGACTGCCTACACGCTTAAAAGAAATGAGCACACGCACGCTCACACATATAGAAATCCAAACCTATACAGTTGCAACGGCTTACACACACCTACTGCATAAAGCTCATGTTCCTGTCTACTGACACACGCACGCACACACACACACACACACACACACACACACACACACACACACACACACACACCAAAGCACACCCTTTCTCACTCCCAACCTTCTCGCAATTAACACTGCTCCTATAGCTTGAGGCACAGAGGAAATGAGGTTTTGGTTTTGTAACTGTGTGTGTGTGTGTGTGTGTGTGTGTGTATGTGTGTGTGTGTGTGTGTGTGTGTGTGTGTAAGAGTAAGTTGTAAGAGTGTAGAAGGATTACGGAGGAGGTGTGCGGAGGGTTATGGTTGGTGGAGGAAATATAATGTGTGGCATGGAACTATGTACTCAGGGTATGGTAATGACTGTGTACGAGAGTCTGTGTGTGTGTGTGTGTGTGTGTGTGTGTGTGTGTGTGTGTGCGCGCGCGTGTGTGTCTGTGTGTGTAACGGTGTACACATGTGCCCGGATGTGTGCACGCCCGTGAGTGTGCATATGTGCGCCCACATTAAGTCATTCCCACCCATTCCTTCTCTAAGTATCATGTTCAGAGGCTGCAGTTCATTCCTGTCTGTCTGATTGTGTTGTTGTGCAGTCATGGCTAATTACCTTGATAGTCTGTTGACAGCGTAGAGACAATTAAACAGCCAAATGGAAAACAGGAGGGGGATCTTGTCTGAAATGTCCTCTCTGAGAGTTGAACCAAAGAGTGATTCATCTCCAACATGTGTTTATAATAGGAAATCGTTCACAGGCAAAAGGGATGGAGTTTGTTTAGCAAATTGTAGGATGCCCTCTGCGATGTTAGCTCCAGCGTCAAAGTAATTGCAGCTTTGTTTGTCTTGCCGTTAAGGCATCTTAATGTATACATCTCAAGTTTGCAGAGGAGTGTTTTCAACATAACCATGAACTCCTGTATAATACAATGTCACCAAATACATTATACCTTGTGCATTCAATCACCACATGAGTTAGATACAGGCTAGAGTAGAGGCAAGCCATAACTTATTTTAGGTAGGCTGTCAACATCCAGTTTGCTTTGATAGATTTTTTCTGTCAAATAAATGAAATCAAGACCCGTTTCTTACATATGGACTGAAGAGCACAAGCGTTGCAGCGCTGTGTTCCAAGCAGTGCAACATGTATTAGGCAGTTCACTTCAAGTGCATTTTCTGAATGTCTGTGCAAACACAAGGGATAGATCAATAAAATTGTATCAAAAAACAGAATCAAAGAAACACATGCTGAAATGTCCTATTTCATTAGTATGCATCAAGCTAAAAAATGATTATGTGTAAAGATATTTGATTAAAAGATCTTACATTAATATCTTAGATCACCCATGCTTCTTACATGCTGCCAGCTTGTAAAGCAGGCTGTCTGTTAAGTGTCCTCAGTCCAGGCCAAGCAATCCATATTAATAGGTATCCATTAGTCTTTATTTTTATTTTTTTTAGGGACAGTCTCTTTAAAGCTCTATAGGACATCCTTTTCACGAGTAACCTGAACTTCCTGTTTACAAACTGTGGAGTGCTCCTTTAATGACAGTCTCCTTATCTGAAAAGCAGCTTTCACTCTTTTTTTGTGTGTGGAAACTTTGCCATGTATTCTTCTGACCTTGTATTTCTGTTGCCCGGTCTTTATTTACCTCCACACCCCTGCGCTCTTTCTCAGACCACCATTTGAGACCGCCGCAACCTTTTTTAAACATCTGAAAGCAAGTCAGTTGTGAGTGAGAAGAGTAATCACAGTTACAGATCCCACCCACACAGTTTGAAGAATTGTCTTTGAGCATGATATTCTGCACCTGGTTTACATAATCAGCCTAGCTTTTCTGAAATATATATATTTTGGAAAACAAATTTCTTCCATCTGCAGATTGCAAATATAATCCTCCCTGTAACAGAGAAATATGCATTTATATAAGGCAGGTCTGTCCCATAGGTGATAGCAGCATCCATTATGTACACTCGGTACATACAAATGGAATTTGCATAAACATGATTAGGGAATTAAGAGGGTTAGGGGGGTTAGTGACACTTGGAGGCAGGGGGTTGAGCTGAGAAGAGCTTTAAAGATGCATTATGGGATTTCTAACAATAATTCAAGGCATTTCTCATTAGATAGAACGCTTTTGATGCAAACAGAGGAAAACAGGAGAGGGGATGACATGGAACAAAGGTCATGAGCAGAATTTAAGTCCACAACATCGGTTGTAAATTGTACTACATGCGCCAGCTGAACCACCACTTCACCTTAGGGAGTAAATAAATCGTGAGTATGTACACAAAGGCTCTAATTTTTGGAGATGAAAAACAACCTCTTTGCAACTTACTGCTTGCAGCATCATATGACACCCAGGCTGATTTCGCTCAAGCGTTTGAGAAGCATACAAATATTCCCCCCCCAAAAAATACTCACACAAAACAACGCACAGCTTCAAAATGCATTTCAGCCTCTAATCACTGTGATGTGTGATCAGTCTGTGTCGAGAGCTCCATCAACCAGAGTCACAAACTTGGGGAAACAGCAGGCACCGGAGCTGTCGTTGTAGACTGGTTCCAGATTGGGTCCTCGGGGGTTGTGGCGGGTGCGGGTGGATGGGTGGTGGTGGCACAGTTGGCAGGGTTGGCACACACACCCTCAGGCCTGGCCCTAAGTGTGCGTGTGTGTCTGGCTCCTGGCGTGTGCTGGCAGGACGCGTGCTGGCAGCAACCCCGTCTGACACCACTACAGTCGGCCCCCCTCTGGATATCCTTCACACACCCGGCTCCCCTGCTCTTCAGCCTGACCTCCTTCCTCCTCCTCTCTTCCGGGGAGGAAGCATGGGTGCCGTCTTCACACTTATCACCTTCTTCTGCGTCCTCCTCCATCATCTGTCAATATCCTACTTTCCATCATCTTTAAAAACCTGATTCTGCATATATGAGCTTCTGAAGGCCAATACAGTTATTTTGATACTAGATCAATATTTTCCAATATTTTGTTGGGTTATAGCAGGCATTTAAATGAAGAATGAAATCACAAAAAAATTGAACTGAACAGTAAAATAATGGAACATAGACTGCACAGAAAATGAAACTTTAGTGCTGGTTTTACAGGCTGTTTTCAGGCAGTTGTGGTCAGAGAGGAACTGCCATCATATTGTCAGTGGATACCAATATATGATATGTAATAAAAAGCAACGACTGCCCAATGTTACTGCAGATCATATATCTGCCTAAGTCTAACCATAGTTGCACAACATGACCCCTCCTCTCCATCTTTGTTTCTGTGTGAGAGCTGTACACCAAAAGGTTTTCATTAAACAGATTTTTATATTAAGTTTCCACATGAATGTAAAGCTTTATATCCTTATATATATTATATTATATATCGTTTGATTTATAAAAAAAAATAATTTGATAAGCCTGCAGAATCAAGTTGAGATGACCGTGGGTGTTCATTGGCGACAGCAAATTCCTGTTTCTTCCACCAGCCATCCCAAGCCTCTGATCTCTTAGTTCCCTCTCTGTTCCTCATCTGTTCTACATTCAGGACAGTAGTCAGCCCGAGTAGTTTCTTTATTTACCATAGGAAGCCTGAGACGGCTCCAGTTTAAAGGAGACAGCGGACAGGAGGTTCTGGATAGATCAGCCCCAGGCTAACAGAAAATATATTTTGTGTGTGTGTGTGTGTGTGTGTGTGCGTGTGTGTTTTGTATAGGGGAAATAAGGGGGGCACAGAAAAAAACCTAGAGGGGGGTCTGAAACCACTAAACCATCTTTGAGCAGCAAACAGCACATCTGTGCAAAAAGTGGACCCTGAAATTTACCATGAAGACACATTCTTTCCTTGCTGTGTTCTGTTCTAAGTTGCCCGGGAGCCCCACCCCCATGGTGCAGCCCCCCCCTTCCCAAAATCTAACCTCCCCCTCCCTCAAGACACCCCCCACCCCACCCTTGTCCCCTCCCTCTGTGCCTCTCTGTGGCAGATGGGCACTGTGTGTGACAGCAGGGTCATTGGGTCACATCCACATGGGGTAGGGGTCTCCCTCCGAGTGTGTATGTGTGCGTGTGTGTAATGTGACCTTTTTACATCCACACATGTATTTGTGTTATTTTTCATATATATTCATGTGTGTGTGTGTGTGTGTGTTTAACATTTTATTTTGTTCTACTTTTTGCATTTTCTTATGTGTTTTGTTATGTGGTTTTTTTTATGTAAGTGCCATTGTATCTGTGGCAAAACTCCAACAATGTGTGTGTGTGTGTGTGTGTGTGTGTGTGTGTGTAGGGGTGCAGCCATGAACAAGGGAATTAGAGGAAATGGTTTGTAACCCCAAAATTGTGTGTAACCTTAAACAGCCTCTTCTACCCTCACCACACACACAAGCCTCTTACACCCACACACACACACTCCCCCGCTGTGCCTCCAGACTCAGACATGATATGCGTGACTGTGCCTCACAGACACAGTCACGCATGTTTTCGTGAGCATGTGTGTGTCTGGGAGTGTGTGCGGGTGACAGAGACACGGACTGCATGGATGCGAGTATTTATATGCGTGCGTGTGTATCTGACAGAGGCAGAGTGTTTGTGTGTGCGTGTATGTGTGTGTGTGTGTGTGTGTGTGTGTGTGTGTGTGAGTGAGTGTGTGTGTGTGTGTGTGTGTGTGTGTGTGTGAGAGAGCCATTGTGTGAGACAGAAGCTTGAGGGCATGCTCATCAACAGAGAGACGTTGATTTGCATAATGAAATTCCCTCTATCGCACCGCCACAGAGGACGAAATAAAACAAGACCCTTAACAAACCCTTTAAACACCTAGGTGAATACAACAAACACACACACACACGCGCACACATGCACACACACTCATTTATCCTTCAGACCATCAATTCCACCTCACGCCTCACAAGAGGCCGTGGGAGTGTGTTACTATAGGTAACGCGGCTCCTGTTGTTTGATCGCGTCCCCTCTCTTCTGCACCATGGCACTTGTTTTGCTCTGTGACAATAACTTTCATGCCATTCTGCCCCACAATTGTTCTCCTCTCCAGAAACTGTATCTGAAAAGCTATTGAAAGGTGAGGTTGTTTGAATCTTTCAGAAGCCAGAGAGACACCTGAATTCAGCAGCACATAAAACCTTTTTGTGGCCGGATTTGAGCAGGTCATTCAGTCGAAGAATCCGCTCTTAAATGAGCATCAGGTGAACGCCCCGATCCTGTCTGTCTTCCTGTGTGTGTGTGAGAGTGAAGATCTGAGTTTTCATGCAGAGAGTTGCTATCAGTGTATCTGTCAGGCGAGATGATAAAGGCAACCGGGGACCTTCACATGTGAACGCCTCGCAGACAGGAAATCTCCCATCACCACTGTTCTCTGCCTGTCTGCCTGAATGTAATGTGGTACACGCTTCAACTGCACACAGAGGGAGCTAGACAGCAAGGGGGAAGGGGGCGCTGGGGGCCGGGGCGGGGGAGCAACTGGTCGATAGAGGAGAGGAGGTGAGGGCACAGAAGGAGGCCGAGTGAAGGTGGAAAAGGAGAGAGAGCGAAATCAGTTGTTTCTGGACACGCATCATTTTTCCTCCAAAGGACACTGGCAGCTGTTGTGTGTAATTGTGAGGGGTGGTGGTGAAAGGGGGGGAGGGAGGGAGGGAGGGAGTGACAGGCGAAAAGAGAGGAGAAGGGAGAATTGGGGAGACGGGGATGCCGTGTAAGCATCAGGGAGGAAGAGCATCCTTTATTATGAAGAAAACGAAAAGGGAGTAGGGGCGTATGTGTGTGCACGTGTGTGTGTGTGTGTGTGTGTGTGTGTGTGTGTGTGCGTGTGTTTGTGTGTGCTTGTAGGAGAAGGGCGGTGGGCTTTCGGATCAATACAGAGACCACCTGTTCCATCGGAGGAAAAATCTAAAACATAGATTGAGCATGTCGGCATACAAGGGTAGAGGCAGCATTGGATTTCACAGGTCTTAAGGATATTATTCCTCTATGTGCTTACACACCACAGGCTGCATTTTACTACCACTGGCAGCTTTTCTGCTGAAGGAATGAATGAATGAAGGAATGAATAGCAGACACACACAGCTGACTGATTTCCGAGTCCCCGAAACATTGCTTTTCAACCAAAAAACACACTGGAAGAATTCACTTTGTAGTGATGGCACTTGTTTTTTTGAAAACAAGTGTGATTATTGGGTATGTTATTGCGTAGAGCCAGGTTGGTGCCACCTCCGACTGTTTCCATCATCACTCATTTTGTGTGTTAGTATAGTCAATCACATGGTCTCAATGCAGCAACCCAGGAACTGCGATTAGGAGCGTTCGCACCAACATTAGCCCGGCATGAACAAATGCAGCCCACTTATTTATTTGAAAGAGGCCACTTTGTGAAAGCAGCAGGGGTCCCAATGCAGAGGGCTCTGGTTGAAAACAAAAACAGCACACAAATTGGCTCAAGGTAAAAAAAAATCTGAACCTGGCATAACTTTTGCCAAACTTGGCCGAAACAACATCGAGCTCGATCATCGTAGATTCATTTGTGACGTAGATGCACACCGTTAACCTGGCGATGAAAGATAAAGCTGCATCTGTGAGATCCAATGAAAATTAAAAAATCTCCAAATTGTTGGAGATCCAGTTCTCTTATTGCATCTATGGTTTTTATTGTGGATGGCGGCCTTGTCTGAGAGTACGTATGCGTCACTTGAAAATACACTCTGGGTGTGTAAAATGTGTGCCTATGTGTGCCTGCATGTGCTTTGTGTGTCATTTTCTCAAGGAACTTTGTGTGCATAATTTGTCCCGTAACATGGGCATGTCGGAGCATGTGCTTACTTTTCCACCATGTGTTCAGTGTGTGCAAAAATGCGTGCATATGTGCAGCCTCCGCAGGTGTGTCTGTGCAATTATGTAAGTACTTTGTACTTAAGCATTTGTGTAGTTTGTTCATGTTTTAGCATAATGCGTTTGATAGCACAGCGGCATAACATTGCCTTGCTTCAACTGTGTGGGGTGCGTGCACATGTGTGCACACTAGCATGTGTATGTCTGTGTCATTACCAACATCCCAGTGTACTTGTATGTGTGTTTAGTGGTTAAGTATGCATAAGTACTTTGAGGAGGTGTATGTGCATATATAAGTGTGCTTAATGTGTGCATGTTGGTGCATAATGTACAGCATGAATGAATGTATACAGTTGCCTCTGTGTGGGTTCACGTGGATTGTCGGCATGTACATTACTGCATGTGTCTGGTCACGGGAACGTGTGTGAAATTCCACATTTTGTTTGTGTATAACAAAGACAAAATGGTGTCTTTCAGTGGTTTTGCACATCTCTCTCCCCCATTAAGAGACATTGGAGTGTTTTCTGACCCCCGTCCATCTCATCCCATCAACGCTGCCCCCGTCCCAGAGATGAAAAGTCTACCCAGCAGCCAAACTTCTTAACCTGCACCACTTCACAACACTCTTCTCCTGCTATTACCAACCACTTACTACACCTCACACACCAGCTCGAAAATCAATACTTTTACTACGTGTGTGGTAGTGGTGGGGGATTGCCATCAACCCCAGTTTGCTTTCAAAGCAAAACACTCTATCATTGACCCCCCCCCCATCTACTCACACACACATTCAGTGTCTCCACTCAACGACAAGCACCCATGCTCCTGCAACTGTTCAAACACACACACACACACACGCACACACTCATGCACCCTCACACCCGCATCTTTGAAACAAAGCGCGGCGAACACCTTTGTCTGCAGCCAGCTGCACAGTCTGAAATGTGCGTAGTTGGAACGTAGGGCACACACACACACACACACAGACGCAGACACACACACACACACACACACACACACACACACACACACACACACACACACACACACACACACAGATAAACTTAATGAGGACTCAGTGAATGTAAAGCCCTAACCTTACTGTTGTCATTGGTACAGTGAGGAGCAGGAGGGCCCCTTTGGTATGCTGGCCACACACACACACACACACGCGCGCACACACACACACATCCAGATACTAGGCCCTGTGTTCTGTTTCCTTTGGCAACGGAAGTTCAGTATTTAAGAGTGCTGTTAGACAAAACAAATATCCTTCTGCACGCCTCCGTCTCTCCCTCCCTCTCCCCCATCATTCTTTCCTTCCTTCTCACCCCCTCATTCTTACGTCTCCGTATGTTTTTCTCCATCTCATCATCTCCCTCTCCCCCATGCTCTTCTCACCTAGCCCGGTTCGCCATCATTTTTTTTTTCTTTTTTCCCTTCCTTTCTCTTCTCTCTTTCTAATGCCCCCTCTCTGCCCAGTTCGCACACTAACACGGCTCAGTGCCTCGCTGGACACACACCATTCTCCATGCTCATTGTTCCCCCTGACAGCTTTTGTCGTAGGGAGAAAAAATGACCTCTTCCCGTGCCTACTCCCTTCTCCCTACATCTCCCAAATTCACCAACTACCCCCCTCCTGCTTGCCTTCACCCCTCTTCTCCCCTTTACCATTGGCCCTAGCCACCACTGGTCCACACAGACACACACACACACACACACACACACACAGATAGATAGGCGCACACACACATTCCACAATCGTAAAGGTTAAAGGGTGCAGCTGCCTCAATAAAGAGATGGGGGAGGGAGAAAGGGGGGTGGAGAAGGAGGCGAGCGACCCATTCAGTTTCCTCCCTTTTCTGCAGTGGGCAGAAAGAGTAAGAGCATCAGGGTTGGGGGGCGTTTTGGAGGGGGGGCTGGTGGGGGTTTGAGGAAGAGGGGGAGATTGGCTCGTTGTTGGGGCTTGTTTTCCAGCATTTGGAATCGCCGTTGTTGTACCTCTTTCTCACACTCTGTTTACTCTCTTTGGCTGCAGCAGATGTAAACACAAGCGGCTGGTTACAGCTATTGACCAGAAAGGATCTCCATTGTATTTATGACGACCAACATGCTGGAGCTGCTGTTGGCTGATGGACAAAATCCACCACCTCTTGATCTTTTTTTTTTTCAACTTACGAGACGGGCTGATGAGGCCAAATTTAGATTTCAATTCATTATGAGAAACTGGTCAGATTAAAATTTGGAATATTGAAAATATCCATAATAATGTAATGGTATTTCCCCGGCTTACAACGAACATAACCCCAGCCTAGGGTCCTATTTATGGGGCCGAACTACCATTCTCTCTTGACAGTAACACCAGAGACTAAGTCATGTTTAAAAGTAAATCCCAAAAGAATCCCTTAAAGCTCTTCTTCAACTTAAAATCCTGACCCGTGCTCTCGTCCCAATTATGGTCAGAAATACCTGCCATATGTGACATTCATCCTTCACGTGACTTATCTTAAAGCAGAAACAGACAACTTTTCGGCATAAACTTGTCATTATGATGTTAAAACTGATTGCAGTCGAATGACAATAGTAAAATGACACCATCCGTGCTTATATCGGTTTCCTATAAACCTCGCTTCCGCCATGTTATTTTCTCTGCCACAGGGACAGTTTGCGTGAACAAAACAAGGAAGAGGATAGCGTTCTCCCCTTATCTATCCCCAGTGATGGAAATGGCAGATGGTAGAACAGCCGAATTAACAAAAACAACTCAACCTCACAAGAGAAAAAGAATCCCGTTGACGGAGGAACAAAAGCAGGCGGAGAAGGAGAGTGATAGAAATAGAACCATCACAAGAGTGAACCCCGGACGGGCATTCACTCTCGGAGAGAACTCCGGGACTTGAGGGGCTTCACTTCGCCTTCTTTCAACTAGATCGGTCATCAACTCAACCAGCCTGCTTTGGACAATGGCCAGGCTGCTGGCATTGAGTTTGCCACGATGCTAACGCTGTTAACACCAGGAGCCAGAGGACGAAGTAGGAGATTCAGTGTACTTAATTCTTTTTCTCCCCCACTGCCTCAGGAGCTCTCTGGAAAAGTACCTCGGTCCATACTGGCGTCTTGCTCCTGCGGCATCTTTATGACGTTGACCAAACGGTAACACCACCTGGAACGAATGGGGTCAAGAAAGTCGTCTTTTTGTCTTTTTAATAATAGCAAAAATTATAGCTTAAAGCTTATAGCTGAGTGTTTTTACTTCAGTCTTTTTCGATCTGCCCTAAAATCTTGAGGGGGGCCTTTTTTACTTGCTAAATGTCACTGTGAGATTCCTTCAGGGACACAAAAAGGAGATCTGTCGTTGTGTGAAGATGACACATTCACCTTTTGTTAAACTGCCACTCTCATATGATGATTGATATTTTCAATATCAGAAACACAGCGGTGTGTTGGTGGAGGTACAAACTATTAGATTTGAATGTCTTTTAAAACACCTGGCTCTGGATCACAGTAGCTGTCCGGGGACTGTGAGTTCTAAAATCAGGAAATGAGCCAGAGAGCCGGGGAGAGAGTGAGAGACTGATGGTTTGAATAATAAAAAAAAATTGGCTCCCTCTGACTGCTCCTACCTGCAAACGCTAATGGAAGGCTCCAAACAGCACAAGTGGTGTGAAATCCCTCTTGATGGATTGAAAAGTGTCTTTAGCGGAATCCAAAAGCGCGCCTTCTTGAACATCTCAAAGGGTGTGGCGCTAACCGGGAGTACTCCGGCATGATCACGTTTAGACCCGACTGAGTGAAAATTCAATCAGATTTCCTTTGAACGGGGTGCGCTTTGAACTCTGCCCGGGCGTCGTTTAGAGAAAGGTCTCATGACACCGTTCGATCGTGGAAATGTGTGCAGGTAGAAATCCGCCTCCCCGTGGTTAGCCCCGAAACTTTGAACATGAAAAACTTCCCAGCTCTTCATGCAACCTGCCCTCTCGTTCGGCGCACTCCTCCTCGCGGCAAAGATGATGTTTTGAAAGACTTGAAAACGGTGTGACATGCACCAATTGGTATGATGCAAACTGCTCTGTTTCTTGCACGTTGTTCACTTCTTTTTTTTTTGTGCAAAATAGAAAAAGTTGTGTCACGTTCATTAGGTTGACTTTACAGTACATAAGGTTCTTGCACATTCCTATCAAATTCCAGACATATTTGAGAAATGCAATACATGAGATGCTGCAGGTAATTCTTGGGAGGAAATTCGGTCCTTTCTTCTGCAGGGAGGACAGGAATCAGGCTTCTGCCACAGTACAAATCAGTGAACCCAGCTGGCAGAAATTCGCATCCAGAATCACCACGAACGCCTCGCGAGGGCTATCTGCATATTTCTTGCGCTTCAGTTGCTTGAACTATGAGCAGAGGTTTTGCATCTCAGGCTAAGAAATGTATGCAAATCAAGTTGTGGCACAAACAAGCCCTCAAAGACGAGCACTGCTCATCCAAAAACCAAGCCCCCTTCATCACCAATTGCAAGAGCAAAGCTGTTAAGACTAATCCAGCAAGTCTGGCACCCATACACCCTAAAGCCCCTATGTAACTGGAGCTTTTTCTGATCTGATTTGAAAATATTAGATGGAAAAGTTCTCATCGGCCTAGGTCTGCAATGTCAAGAATAAACATTCTAAACAGTCAAATTGCACGAGGGGTTATATTCCCTTTTTGTACAAATCAGGGGGAAAATGAAGAAATATGGGGAAATGATGCAGTGTTTGATTCTTGATTTTCTCCCCTTACAGGTAGAAAGTCACAAAGCACACTTTTAGTAACCACTGCTTTTAGTTGTAATTTGAGTTCTTTTGTCATCTGATATTTCCATCTTGTAACAAGGAAATTTTGTACTTTTGTATTCTACTGCTGTATTCTTTTTTTTGTTTTATTGTAATGTACAGTTGGTAATACAAATGTTTATTTTTGTACATTAAATCTTTAACTGGGCTCAATATGCAGTGAGTGTTTCATCATCACCTGACTGGCAGTGCCTCGGGGCTTTGTGTCCCGTCACATGAATTTCCCGGCCCTTTAAAGAGGAGGGAAGCAGCAGTGTGTGAAGCTGTTGCACCAACGAGAAGCTCAGATGCTTCTCACAGGTTCGTGCAATAGTCATGTAACACTGTGAAAGAAATCCGTCTTTGCAATTGATGCAAGTACTCCAACGCCTTCTGATTTGGCCATTTCATGTATTTTCCTCCAGGCTGTCATCAAGTCAGGGCTTCAGTGTCTTGCTCAAGGACACTACAGCGGGGTAGATGTTTGTGAACACGAAGCCCACAATCCCTCAGCTGAGGGATTGTGGGTTTCTAACCACAAGGCCACCCTGATACCAGCAACATAGTTTATTTGTCAGAAAGCAAAGGCGTTCCTTTAGTTTCACCATGAACTTGAAATCTAAGTAAATTTTTCAAATATATATATATATATTCATATATATATATTTATATACATAAATGAGGTTCACAGTAAACCGTCAGCTAAAACAATTGAAGGGTTTCTTGGAAATAAACACACCCATTTGGTGGGTTAGATTGGAATGTCTTTGAGAACGTGGTTTATGTAAAGTTATGCTTGCTTTTTTGTGTGTGTGTGTGTGTGGGGGGGGGGGGGGGGGGGGGGGGGGGGGGCATCTGGGTGCCTGTGTGTGAGTGTGGAGTGCATTTGTGTACAACAGCTTGTTGTGCTGTACTGGTGTCTTGTGTGTGTAATCGTGAAAGTGAAAACGACGCCTGGAAAGGTGCTTTCAGTGTTATCTGTTACCTTACCGAAAAATGTGTAAGAGTTTGAGTTACTTTCAGAGTTTATATTTGAATTCTCCACGTTACAAACCATAATAAGGAATCCAACTACATGGATCAAAGATATGGTGCTTATAACTGCATGAAACTGTACTGTACTATGTCTTTTAGGAAATCCTAACAATTTTAATCAAGTGTGGAGCCAGTGGGGGAATACTCTAGTACTGAGTTTCAATTCTCAACCAGGCGTTTTCTGTTGGCTAAGGAGATAGAGCTGGTCGTCAACTAACCTGAAGGAGGATGGTTTGATCCTCAGCTCCTCCAGTTGGCGTGCCGTGGTATTCTTGGGCACTTAACCCTAAAATTGTGCCCCTGTCTCGGCAGTGTTAACTGATGTGTGATAGAAAGAGCGCTGTATGAATGTGAATGGGTGAATGTGACGTGTGCTGTAAAACGCTTCGGTTTTTTTATAAGAAGAGAAAAGCGCTACGTATATTAATCTTTATGAATATGAATAATAATGATGTGCTCTATGGCCATGGACATAACCCCAACTACAGTTAGTGCTACCGCTGTTTTAGTAGGTCAGTGCCAAATTTGCTGCTTATGGTACAGGACACAAACACGGTGTTCCTTCTGTTTCTCACACTTCTGTTAAGGACTTTGAGAAGGGGAGTAAAAACGAATAAAAACAAATCTATAGATACTCATTAAATATCGAGTATCGCTCTTACCACAGCCCCATGCACATCAGAGAAATCCAAAGCTTGACAAGCCCGCCGTGCCTCGTTACCGTTGCTAAGCCATGATTTGGCTATTGCCGCTCGTGGGAGCGGTTTGACAAATTATGTCATTACTCTGTGTAACAGAATATTGTCTCATCCTTTAATGCTAAATGCAAAGAGAGCACAAACGACTCAAACGGTGAGGAATTGTGACAGGGTCTATTCTAAAGCAGCTGACGATCGGGCACATCTTTCTAGATGAACGCAACGTACTATTACTGTAGCCTCAGTTGTGTGTATGCATATTGGTGTGTGTGTGTGTGTGTGTGTGTGTGAGGCGGAGGGGGTGGCAGAGAAGAGTGGAGTGGTTTGCGTGACAAGCAGAGGCCTTACAGAACTTTTGCTTGTCTCTAACCGTAAGGGCCACAGTGGTGCTATCCACTCAGGAATATTAACAAGTCACTCATCTGAAATAATGCTGTTATATCCTCCAGCCAAACACATAATGTGCAACACCCACCCCACCCCACCCTGACCCCCCAACTGTGCGACCAAGCTATTTTCTAACCGTTTTCCCATCCCCCCCCCATTCTCTAGCTCTCTCCAGCAGCTCTGCATTTGCAGATTGCGGGTGCACTCGTCATCACGCCTGTCATTGACTGTAAACTTTTTCTCACTTTGCGAGAGACCAAAGATGAGGGGAGAGGTCGAGTTGGAAAATGGTGCACGGGGGAGAGGAGGGCAATGAGAGCGATCTTGGGGCAAGGAGAAGTAGCTGCCAGCATCGGCACTGTAAAATCATGGATTTTCTCCTGATGATTCCTCCTCGGCTGAGGTCTAATTCCTCCCTGCCAGTGCTGCCTGTCCGCCTCCGGGTCTGGCCACACACAGAAAGGTGTTTGCATCCAATCAAACAGCTTGACCTTTTAACCCTTCATCTCTTCTCCAATCATGACATGACATTTCAGGTCTGTCAGGTGCGAGCCGTCCCTGCACTCTGTGCCGCTCTCCCCCTTAGGGTGTTCAGGCGCTGCACTACATTAATCACAGAGACATTGTAATCACAGCAGTTTCATCCTGATTCCATATGCAGATTCCTGGGTATATTGCTTTGATTTAGAGCGCCGTCTCCCTCTCTGCCCACTTCTCCCTCACTCTCCACTTATCCTTGACCTAAGCTCATTCCCATGGTAACCGCATCCTGCTTGAGGATTGTTCCGATGGTAAGTCGAGTGGGCCAATCCTTGGGTTTTAAGTTGCGCATCAGCGGCAAAGCTTTTCAAAATCTAATTTAGGGGATTATCTCTCTATTGATTTCACTTAAAACTGATTATTTTCTCTTTCCATCCTTCTGCTGCTGCGATGAAGTATCAGCGAAGGAAAGCATGCGTGTTTCTGTGTGCAACTTATCAAGCTTTCCCTCCCTCCATGGACTTGAAGGGGAGGCTCAGTCGTCTCACTTGGCAACGCACAGACAGCGAGCGAGACAGTGCGTGTTCGTCTTTGTGTGCCGGCGCGCGTGGCGCTCCAACTTTTGGCGCCTATCTGCATCTGTCTGTGTGCGCTCATGCGGCACACACACGGCTATCATCCTCCGTGGCATTAATATTCATCTGTGTGTGCATTGAGCAGAACAGATTAGCAGGAGTAATGATGAGCATGTAATGATAAGGGGACCACAGCAATCCCGATAGTCTAAACAGGCCTACTTTAAAACTGACTGCAAAGCAGCAAGCAAACTCATTACAGCTTAACAACCATTAGATTAGCATTAGTTCCTCTTTGAAGGGAATATGGATGCCGGGTTTCCATGGATTAGCAACAGTGGTGAGCGATTCAAGGAACATTACCACTACTGTTTTGTATTAGAGTCAGCAATTTGTTGGCAGCTACTAGCATCGTCATTTATAGCCATTTCCTAATGCAATCCAATGATGATGATTGGGTTCTACCAACAAAGGTACTGCATTGGTAGAACTAATAAGCTAGTAACAGAGTTTAAGCGAGTTTCTATCCTGATTTTAAGAGGGCCGTGACAAAAATAAGACAAATAAGATTATTACACACACATATATACAGTATGTTTATATCACTAAAGTAATGTAGGTTATACGCCAGCACAGGCAGTGTAGAGCTACCTTTTTATTACCTTTTTTAGGGAAAATATAATTCCTTCTTAATATGTTATGAAAGAAACATTAGTTATTTGACGCCAAGAGTGAATCTTAACTCATATCTTATCATTTTGCATTCCCCTTTGGAGCATAATACCGATTGAAAGTCAATTAAACCATCATCAATGCTTATTAATGGAGACTTTAAAGAGTTTTCGTTCATTCCACTTCAATTGCCATTGTCCATTGTTTTGTTCACCCCTCTGCTGCACTGATTTTTGAAAAAAGGACATGCTTATTTAATGGTGTAGAGACTGTGCATTGCATTGTGTTGTGGAGTTGGGTTGAGCTATGCAGGGTATGTGATGCCTGCAAAACTCCAACAACTCTAACCCCCACATGAGGGAGGTGGGGGCTTTAGTGTGTTACAAGGCTTATGACAGTGCATGTGTACATAATATAATTAAATGATGGCTGCCGAGCAGAGCAGCGACACCGGCTGCAGGTGTGCGGTAGATTAGCAGCATTAGCAGGCTGCTGGTGAATGGATGTTTACCGTTTTGCCGGCCTTCATTGTGCTTGGCCTCAGTTACAGTGACAGGTTGTCATGACAGAGGCAGTGACGAGTGTCGACCAGGATCAATGTAGTGCAAAAAAAGGTCACATTTGTGTAACGGCCTGTGTAGCTGTTTGTGGAGTTGATCAATGGATGTGTGTGCGTAATAGTATCCAAAATTTGCTGCATCTGTGTGTGTGTGTGTGTGTGTGTGTGTGTGGGTGGGTGGGTGGGTGGGGGGGCATGTAATCTACTCTCACACATCACAGATCAAAGGCAGCTGCCTGGTCATCGCACCGTAGGCCACCCTGGTGGCACACCATGCTCTTGGTTGGCTTGAACATGCACGCACACAGACACACACACACGCACACGCAGATGAAACAAATTTTAGACAAGATGCTAACAGTTACCATAGAAACATGCCACAAAGCTAGAGGCAGAGAGGGGGAAATAGAAGAGGAAGAGGGGTGTGGAGAGGGAGACAGCGAACTAAATCGGCTCTGTCAATACGTTGCCAAGCAACACTCAACACTAACGAAGCCGGGTTTGATAACTTGTTGATAACGGCAGTGGGAGAACCAGTGTGTGTGTGTGTGTGTGTGTGTCTCTCTTTCTCTGTGTGCATGTGTCTGAAATGGCAGGGTTATTAGCAGAGGAAGTGAAAGCGCCCCTGCTGAGACAAGCCCAAAGCGGAGATAAGGGTAGAGACCTTCTATTAGAGGCAGGGTTACCAGTGGGCCTCAGGAACTCGAACTCACACACACACACACACACACACACACACACAACAAAAGGCCTCAGCAGACCTTCATACAATAATGAATCACACAACAGAACCAAAGGAGTGGTGCTTAAACATTTTTGTTTGTTTTTTTATTCAACCTTTTTTTTTCCAAACCAGGAATGTACTAGTTTTTTTCCTCTCTGTAGAGGTGTGTTTGGGAGGGGGTGAGGGGGGGGAATGGGGGAGGGAGGAAGGGGGGGGGGGGGTTGTTCTGGGGTCGCCATGATGAGGAGACGAGGGATAAGGTGGAATGAGAGGAAGAGGAGGAGAGGACCACAAAAAAAAAAACCCTTCTCACAACAGAGTTGTCCCAAATACAGAGTCTGGAAACATCACACACACGAGAGTCACCTTGCTCCATGGCCTCCGCTCGCTGTCTATTGGCACAAAGAAACACACGCACAGACACACACATTTACACGCACACACTTTCACCAACAGGGAGGTGAGGGAGCTCGGCGGTGGCTGGTTTGTTTTCCTCTCTCTCTCCCCCCATGTTTTCCATAGAAACAGCACTCTCTTCTCTTTACAACATGACAACCAGTGGCCGTGTCCATGGCTTTTTAAGAAAAGCCAACACGTCGAGTCGGCCAGTCAAACACAAACAGTGAGAGCCAGAGACACTTTTGAAATAACATCGACATGAAAATCAAACAATAACATGAAGAAAGAAAAGCTGAGTCCGAGAGATGCGCGACGTCCTGCCGAGAGGGAGGGGGGAGAGGGAGCGAAATGGACTGAACACAGGGCAGTGGCTTCTTCGTCGGAGTCGCCGGCGAAAAGTCCAAAGTTTTCTTTTCCCCCTGGCGGCAGCAGCCGTTTTAGCATAAAATACTGTCCTTTTGGATCTGGAGTGCCCCAAAGAGTTGCACAAGTTGTCGAGGAGAGAGTAACAGACACTTCGTTTTGGCTTGGAGGATTATTTTAGGTACTCTGAGCATGTTTAAATAGACATAGACTTAACAGCTTACATAAAAAAAAAAAATCCAACACAAGTCGGTAGTTGTACAAAAAGAAGAATTTGAGGTGTTTTCCCTCTCATTTCATCTTTAAAATCAGTCGATACAGTCAAATGCAATCCAAACGTCTCCGTGGTATAAAAACATATCCGGACGTCACCATCATTATCATTGTGTGTTGAACAAAGTCAATTTGGACGAATGTGACACGCAAGTATGAAAGAGATCTCATTATATGATCTTAGATACTGATACAAAACACAGCTGAGAAATGTCGAAAGGTCCAGATTCAACACTGGCTTCGCACAGAAAACATGGCTACATCACTTGAGGCCTTACATGTGTGTGTTTGAGAAGAAATTCTCTTTTTATAGCAACAACAAAAGCTTAAGCTCTCCACTGCCACCCGGTTTACACAGAAGCCATTAAACATGTTTGAGCAACACAAAACAGCTTTTATTAGTATGCACATGAGAACATATTGCACCTCTGAACACAGTGTTGTGTTATTGCCCTCCAGGGTTGAGGTGCTGGGCACTGGTGTGTGTGTGTGTGAGTGAGTGTGCGTTTTTGCGCGAGGGACGAGAGGGTGCGCGAAAAAAGGAGAGGAGACAAAAACACACGGCACACCGGCCCTCGCTTCATCCCTCCCGTGTCCATTGGGCGAGTCTCGATCGCAGAAACACCGAGTCATGTGAAAGAAATTGGCGTTTTTTTTGTCGCGTGTGTGGGTGAAGAGGGTGCGCGCACGAATGTGTCTGTGGGAGGGCACGCGGGAGCAAGAGAGAGAATGTATGTCGTCGAATGCAATCACGAGGCATTTGTGACAGTCATTAGAAGGTGTGAAATTTGTGTTGGGATGCGTGGGAGGGTGTGTGTGTGTGTGTGTGTGTGTGTGTGTGTGTATGTGTGTGAGTCAAACAGCCTGGGGGTTATCTCTTGTGTGGGTCCGCAGCTCGCAGTGTACTGTGTGTGCTTTTATAATAAATGAGAGGGTGCGTGTGTGTGCGTGTGTGTGTGTGTGTGTGTGTGTGTGTGCGTGTGTGAGAGAGAGAGAGAGATACACACAGAGATGCATTTCAACACAACCAATTTTGGCCAAAACGAGGATCAAATCTGAAACGTGCCACCTCGCGTTAACGTAAAGTGTGACAGAGTTTACCAGGAGATGTGTGCGAGTGTGTGTGTGTGTGTGTGTGAGAGAGAGATCTCTCCTTTCCACGGTTAGAGTTCAGCTCCTCCGAAAATCCCCTTTGACCGCCGTCCCCTCACACCCTCCATTTGAAGAACAGGTGACTCTCCTTCACCAGCCACTCTTTAATCTGTGCTCTCCATCCTTCCTTCCTTCCTTGGGATCCTTCATCTCTCACTCCTGCCGCTCCCATTCTCCCCTCCCTTCTTCTTCTTTTTCTTCAGTGTGCAATTCCTTCACAGTCTTTTCTCTCCTCGCCGCCCTCCCTTTCTCTCTTTTTATTTTTTAAAGTTCTGCATTCAGACGCCGCTTTATTCCTCCTCCCCAGACAGCACTCTCTCTTGCCCTGTTCCTTTTCCTTTATTCTTCTTTTTTATTTCATCCCCTCTCGCCGCACCTCCCCCGTGCCCCTCACTTCTTTTCACTTCTGCGTTTCAAAAAAAAGCGTTTGAAAAAAAAAAAGAAACAACTTTCATAGATGGTTCTACCTCAACACTTCCACAAACGAGGTCTAAACTTCAAAACTACAGCATAGTACAAGGAGCTATAAAAATATACACAGAGTTCAGAGACCCTTGGGGGGGGAGGTGGGGGAGTGAATGAGAGAGGGAAGAGAGGAAGGGAGAAACAACCTCTGTTCGCCAGGTAAAAAAAAAAAGGGATTAAATTAATATACAATCGAAGGGAAAAGAATAGAAACAAGGTTGTTCTAAGTTGTGAAAAAACAAAACAGCAGATAAAAATGTCTATCAACAGAAGTGTAGAGGGGGTAAAAATAATGAAACGGAAAACTGAAGAAACCATCTAGAAATTATTCACTGGATATTCATATATATAATCTATAAGTGTTGAGAGCGATAAAAAAAAATCTCACTTTTTTTTGATATTCGCTCACTATTTTGTGTTTTGGTATTTAAGACAAGTCTAAAGAACGCGCCGCGTGCGCACAATCACCCACACACAAAGCTTACACACACACACACACACACACACACACACACACACACACACACACACACATATGCAACCTTCTATACTGAAGCACGCTAACTGCACACACAGATCTAATGTGGAGCAGCAGCGCCATAATTATTATCCAAGACCTATGCACACTCACTCAGACACACACACACACACACACACACACACACACACACATTATTAAAATATACAAGATTCTAAGTGTCACCACTTGGTCAGATCTCCTCAGGCCTGGGCCTGGTCATGTAACCGTCGCCCAGCTTGCTGATTGGTCGAGTCCGAGGCCCCTGTTTCCTCAGCAGAAACAAACACAGACAAACTCGAATCCTACTGGTGAGTTAGTGGCAGGGGCCGGTCTCTTGTTGGCTGATGGAGCTCTGAGGGGCAGAAAGGTGAAATAGGCAGGTGTGGCCTCCGGGAGTCCGAGTTCTCCGACGCTAAGTGGGTTCAGGGGTGAAGTTTTTGTTGTTTTTGCTGTTGTTGTTGTTGCTGCTGCTGTTACAGTTCTTTTCTTTTCAATTTTTTTTCTAAACATTTTAAGTCCCAACACCGGGTCCATACTCCTAGAAAAAGAGTGCGTTGCGCACATACACTCTGGCGTTTTTGGGAAACAACTCTTCTATTCAGCACGGGCGGGGCTCATTTGGCTCTGAGTTAACGCGAAGGGGGCACTCAGAGGCTCTTGCCCATTTGTGAGGGCCTTGTTAAGGAGGGCTATGTGCGGCTACGACATTGCCCTTAACACACACGGTGTGGCCCAGTTGTGTGAGAATAGGGGTGGGGTGCTGTAGTCAGCTAGAAGCACGACCGGGGGCCAGGGCTGTGGGCTCACGGGGCAGTGAGTGGGGTCCACGTGGCAATACTGGTAGTATCGAGGGGTTCAGGGTCGGAGCTGTGGTGGCAAGCTTTGCTGTGGCTTCATTTGGAGCAGGGAATTTGTTGTTAATGGGTGGAGGGAGGTGGGTGTGTCCAGTCGGCCGGAGTAGCGCCCGTCTCATACTTTGTAGTAGATGTTGGCTGGGCTCTGAGGCGGCATCTCCTGGACGATGTAGACGGGGTGTCCATAGTCCCCGCTCACTTTCTCATAGTGCGGGCAGTAGGCTGAGTCCGACGTCCGCAGGGGGATGATGATGTCGCTGGGCTCGGAGCCATTGTTGTTGGAGCTGGAGAGGCCCCCGCCGCCGCCACGCTTGGGGCTGGTGAGTGAGGACAGCGACAGTGGAGGGTGGTGGGTGTCCGAGTGCTTGGCGTGTCGCCGCCTGTAGCACACAACGCAGATGACGGCAGTCACCAGCAGTAGAAAGGCGGATCCCCCCGCTGCGCCAGCGATGAGGGCAATATTGGAGGGTTGAAGGGGCCCATTCTCATCACTGCCCTCACTCCCAAAGCTGTTGGGCCTTTGAGACTGAGTTGAGTTCCCTGCGGCGCCTGAAACAAATCAGAAAACCATTTCAGTCCAATAGACGCAGAATCACAAGTTTTCTCTCAGCGTTTCCCTTCGATTTATATGATTTAAATATGCATATTAATCATCGGGACTATAGCAGGCTAATAACACAGCTGGCTTTCACAATTTGTGTTTTCACGAGCCTTTAAATAAACATACCTATCCTTATGGCTCCGTACCACAATAACATGAGTAATGGTGCTGCTTTAGCGCCGCCTGTGAAGACTGCAGAGACTTAACCCGTTGGAATGCAGCGAGCATGCAGCACATCTCGCAGCAGCTTATAATGTGGTTTCTTTATTGACGTGATGGAGTGGACAGCAGTGCATATAAAATGAAGAGGGATATCCGCAGACTCTCTGCGTGTGAGTGTGAGAGTAGTGCACAGCGTATGCTCCTGTGGACAGGCTGGCTAGGCCACAGCTATGTATCAAGGTAACACACTCTATTTCCTTAACCCTAACAACTGTATTTGCTTAGCGTTACAGCCAGCCACATGAAGAGGGCCTCCCCGCTCTGCTTCTACCAGCAGACCACACAGGCCGCCTGCCCGCTGGCCTTCCTGTCTGCCCGCCCGCCCGCCCGCCTGCCTGCCCGTCTTTCTTTTTATCCGTCTGTCTGCTTATCAAACTGTCTGTCACACTGTCTTTATGTTTGTCAGCCGACTGGGCCGTCTCTCTGCTTTGTGTCTGCCTGAAACCTAAGATCCTCACAGCCTCCAAACTCACAGTTTCCTCTGCAGGAGGTTGGGTCAGAACTCAGCAGGTGGATGATGGTCCGGAGGCGTGTACGTGTGTGTGTTTGTGTGTACGCATTTGTGTGTATAGTTATAGAGTCAGTGTGTGTGTGTGTGTTTGTGTGTGTGTGTGTGTGGCGGGGGATCTCTGGCATCAAACCGTGTGCATGTGTGTGGCGAACTGGTTAAGGCCGGTAATGCGAGTCCCTGCTATACAGAGCGTTTGGATTGGCCTATCATTATTCTGGGCACACATCCTTTTCTTTTCTCCCCGTCTGCCTCTCTCTCTTTGCGTCTCCTCCGCTCCCTTGCGCCGTGGTTCTCTCCATCTTTGGGTTATTGTAGCTGTAATGGCCTACCTTGCTCTGAGCTCAGTGCCAAGCAACACAAACACACGTATGGACACATCCACACATGGATCGGGACGTACACAACCACGCACGCAAACACAACTCATCCCTCTGCTGCTATTGGCCCCCCCGTCGCGCTGGACTGACTGGGAACAAAGCGCTAATGCCGGACGTCGATTACACTCCCCTCTCCTCCTCTGCTTTCTTCCTCCCTCCATTAACCCAACATCCCTCATTCTCCATCTCCATTATGGCCGCCGCCTTTCACCGGTTCCCTTTATTATGTCCTCTTCCTTCACCTCTCCTCCTCCCGCGCCCCCTATTTCATACTTCTCACGCTCTCCTTTTTTGTCAGACAAGTTCAGACTTTGATGCCTTCTTTCCCCCTTGCTTCCCTTTTGTAAATCTTTTAGACTCATCAGAGGATTTAACCTTGAAGAAGGGAGAGCAGCAGGTCAGAAATGAAAGAACAGGTCAAGGTGATACCATAGTCTTATCCTTGTTTTTAGGCCAGCTGTGCTTGCCTTTCTTTTTCCTTGAATATAAATCAAGAAACTTGGCCTTATAATTGTTTTATAATCCTTGGGACACTATTATGTTTCCATCCTGTGCACACAACATCTATCACATTTCTGTCCGTTCCTGGAAGACTTGTCCTCCTCTCCTCCTCCTCCGTCGCTCTTCCAGAGGTTTCTTCCGTTTTGTCCCGTCAAAGACTTTTCTCGGGAAGTTTTCCCGTTGTCCGATTCAAGGCTCTCAGGACCGAGGGTGTTGTTGACGCTGCACAGAGCCTTGAGGCAAATTTGCAATATTGGGCTACGTAAAATAAAATTTGACGTTAAACTGTTGCACATGTTCCGTGCAACAGAGTGAATCAGTGAGAGTTTCCATCAACAATCCATATACATCCTAGAGGACGTGACAAGGTTTCATAATCAGCACCAGTGGCTCTGATGGGTCAGGGCACTTCATTGCTGCTTCCCACATAAGGTGGCATTTGTGTTAAAACATTTTATTGAAAGGGTTAGGGTTTAATACCACTTTGTCTCCAGTAGAAGATGCAGAAGCATTTTATTTTGATTTGATCAGCCAGCTTCCTTTTTTCTATCTCATAAACTCAAAATGAGCAGAGTAAAAAAAAAAAAGAAAGGATGAACAACAACCTACCATCATATCATTAACAGTGGCAATAGCAGTTGAAATTCTCATCGTAACATTGTCTTGGTTAGTGACAGTGTTGTGTGGGTAGGGGTGTAATGGTGGGGTTGTAATGCCAAGCTAGTATCTCTAGCTGTATCTATAAAAGTCTTTTAGACGGCTTCGTTTGCGGGGTGTTATCTAGCCATTTACATAATTGTCTTATAGCTGTCAAATATATCAAATCATGAGGTGAGAGTTAGAGCCGTGCACGAACACTCATCCTTACCTCGAACTGCTTAACTAACCTGGTGAAGAATATATTGAGAACCAACTCTGGCAAAAGTCTGAATATAGAACCTAAAACTTCTTTACTTACACTTCAGTGTTTTAAGCTCTCGGGATATTGGTTTGCATTTTGCCAGATCCGCACAAAAAAAGTCCTGCTACTTTGATAATGACGGAAAAAGGCTGAATCTAGTGATTGTGAAGCGTGGATCCTACCTGTTGAGGAAATGCTCTCTGATATTTGTTTACATCCCGAGAGAGGATGAGACGAGACGAGCGCACAAAAAAAGAGGCCGCGAATAACCAGCTGCAATCTACTGGCTGAGAGGATTTCAAGCGAATTCACAGGAGGATAAGAAATTCTGTCATAACCGTTGTCAGGAGTCAAAATATGTGGTAACGCGCGTGTTAATATGCCCTTGTCTGGGTGTAAAAAATGTGTAAAATCCCTTATTATGAGTGTGATATGAATCAGTCTTATGAAGTGTGATCTCGTTCAAGTAAAAACAATACATACTCCTGTTGCCTACTTCGCACGTACACTTCTCACCTACTCGTATGTGAGGTATGGACAAGTAATTGGGCAATTGTGCCAATGCCCCAATTCACACATTTGGTGTTTTAGTACCCCCAAATTCACGGCAGAAGAACACAAGAGAGAAATGAACACAACTCAGAGTGAATCCTATTCTTTCTCCTCCACTGAATGACTTTGAGGTAGAAGCATAAATCCGGCCTCCCTTCACTTTCGTCTCCTTGTTCCATTCCCCTCTCCTCTTTGCTTTTCAATTATTCTTTTCTTTCTCTTCCTCGTGTGCCTCCCGCCCCTACCCACTCTGTTCCATCGCTCCCCTATGTCTCTTCTTCTCTCCCCCCTCATCTTTCTGTAATTCCCCTCTTTCTCTCTTTCCATCTTGCTCTCTCTTTCTGTCTCTCTCGACAGAACTACAGAATCCAGGCCGCCCAAACTAATGACAATAATAACTCTCCGAAATGTCGCCGCCGGTCTAGCCCTCTCTCCCCCGCTGCCCTCTCTCCCTCTCTCATTCTCCTCCATCCTCTTTCTTCCTCCCCTTCCCTTTTTCTTGTCCTTCTCCCAAGGTAGCTATTAGCCATCCATTCCCCGCCTGCAGCACTTAGCTCGGAGGGCCGGGTGCAGAGATGAGACGAGGGATAGAGAGCAGGGAGAGAAAGATATGGAATTAAATAGAGAGATCCACAGATGTCACCGCTGCACATTCTCCATCTGTCGCCTCATCCCTCCCTCTCCCTGCTGCTTTACTTTTTTATCTACCAGTCTTTGCTTATTTCCTCCATGCATTTGTGGATGGATCCGCCACGGATTATCTCCATTTGGTCTCCCGCTTACCTGGGTTTCTGCTGGTGGTGCGTCCTGCTGGCTCCTTCTTCGGAGGCAGTCCATATGGGCCTGGGGAAGAAAAAATAAGGGCGGAATATGAGCAGAATGGCAGCGATACACAGACAGCCTCTGCTTCTACAACAGCCAAGGCCCTCGGAATGGGAACCAATGAGTGACATTCGCATGGAGAGAGCCAGCCGGAAAGCAAAATCGAGACAGAAGAGGTTTAATAAAGGCTTCCCTCCCTTCCACTCCCATTATAGGAGAGCACATATTGATCGGGCTTCAATGCACTGCGTACGAGCACTTCTCCATTTGTTTGAATGGGAAACTAAAGAGAGGCTGTTTGTTGTTCTGGCCAGAGTGAATTTACACAAGGCCATAACGGCTTGTAATCTGTAGTCGCTAAATCAGGCCATCTGTCTAGCAAGCCCTCAGTAATGGTGATGGCATTAAAGAGCGTTTATGTGACACATGCAAAACGCACGCACGCACACACGCACAGATGCAGCTATTGTAAGAGGTGCCACTCCTCACAGCCGAAAGAGGTGGTTCAAAACATACGGACTTTGTTCCCTCCTGAGCCATCTGGCCAACAGTAGGCTGCGAGGATAGTGATTTGTGCGATGGTATGACTTCTTCATCCCTGCAGTTTATCCAGCATTTTAAAGAAGGTCTGTTATTGGCCATTGCAGTAGCAGGGGAGTGCAAATATAAACATAGCCATGGGGCGTTCATGGTGACACGCACTGCATTAGGGCAATGCACAAACTGGTGAGTGTGTGTGTGTGTGCCTGCAGAGCCATCAACCTATACGTGCTGACATTTGGGGAAGTGTACGGCTATTGGCCGACGGCTCCCTCATGACAGCTCCACCTAACAGAAGTTAGGGGTGGTGCTGTCTGGATCAATAGGAACTGCTGTGTGGTCAGCAGGGGCTGGATGACAGAGACAGAGGGCAAGCAAGATAGATAAAGAATAAAATAAGAGAAGACAGGTCATTGTGTGTGTGTGTGTGTGGGGGGGGGGGGGGGTGTATCCTGATTGTGTGTGTGTGTTCCTCGGAGCGGAGCAGAGCGCCATATCTCTTCTGAGATCACTCCGAGGCGGCACGCCGCTTATTTAGACGACAAACAACACAGACGTGACCTTTCAGCCACGTAGCAGATAAGACAGAGAGACAGAGGAAAGGAGAGAAAATAACAGAAGGGGGGATTTAGAGGCAGCGCTGTGAGGAGCGATGGCCAGCATGCAAAGTGAGAGGAGGGTCGGGGGGGGGGCGATGAGGACAGGGGAAAAGGGACTTGGAGAAAAGGAAGCAAGCAGTGTAACTTGAATGGAAAGGGGTTAAAATAAAGAACAAAGACAAACGCAGGGGGAATAGAGAGGAAGTCAAGGAGGGACAGATGAGAAAAGAGAAAAAGACACATGGAGAGAGATAAAGGGAAAGGGAAATTAAAAATAAAAAGACGCCTGCACGTCTAAGAACTTCATAGAGTCGTGTAAAAGTGGCAGAGGGTTCATTTGAATGTGTGTGTGTGAGTGTGTGTGTGTGTGCATGCCGCCATTGAGCGTGTGTGTCAGGAAGGTAGCATTTCCACTGCTCATTTGGTGAAAAGAGCCGGGGGAAACAAAGTGTATGTGTGGCGGTATTTCTATTGAGCTGAGCTGACTGTGCTGATGTTATGGGCTGATAGAGCCACAGCAGCGCCACTTGGCTCTTTGCTGAAGAGCACCTACAATACACAAGGCCTGATAACACAGCATAAGCTAAAGAAATAGAAGTGAGTGTGTGTGTGTGTGTGTGTGTGTGTGTGTGTGTGTGTTTGTGTGTGTGTGTGTGTGGGGGGGGGGTCATGTGAAGGACAGGTGCCTATTATGTGTAGGAATGCGCTGGTCAGTGAAAATGCGTAAATGGGCCTTTTTTTTTCCTTCGGCCTTTTTCTGAAAAGCCTGCACGTGACGGTCATTACCTGTGAATATTTTCCAGACAAATTAGAAGTGTGTGCAGCTATGAGTCATTTAAAATCACGGACTGTGTGCTTTGACTCTGAATGGAGCCATTTTGTTATCGCACCTGAAGCCGGTAGGTCTGCCGTGCGGGGGGAATGTGTGTGTTCTGGTGTGTATGCACACCAGAACACTTCAGGTTGTATGGCTGTGTCCATGCTATGTGTGAGCTTTCTGCCTGTAATGTCTGCACACCGCACAGGGGGACTCGTGTGGGTTTCAATGTTTGTGTCTGAGCGTGTGTGTGTCCAGCATGAGTCAGTAGGAGTTAAAAGGCAGAGTGAGAAGGGAGTCAACAGGGCTCATTAGAGATGACTGATCCCTCACTTCTACGCTGTTCGCACCACTTAATGTACCCTAATAGGCTTGGCTAGATCACACAAACACACACGCAGGCGCACGCACGCGCGCGCACACGTACATCACTTTGTGATGTGTGTGTGGGGCATAGGGACATAAGAGGGATGATTCAAAAGTGTAAGCGGCTGCACAGATGTCAGATGAGGAGCAAAAAAACTAATGTGTGGAGCCCTCAGCACTGCACAGACGTGAGACGCGGTGGACTGGAGTCCGAGTGCGTTGGTGTGTTAAGTGAGCGATTTGTGTGTGTGATGCGTGCATAACAATGTGCGCTATGACGGAGCAGGAGGTTGGGGCCGTGCGTGGCGGACTCCAGCAGATGCACATATGGCAGAGATCATGTGTTGGTGCCCGAGTGCGTGAGAGAAACTTACTCTGTCCCACTTTCAGGACCACCTTCATGCCTTGTGTGACACACACTCCGCCTCTCATGCTATCCAGGCCTTGGCGCGTCCCGTCTGACGTAGCTGTAGGGATGGAAACACAAAATTACACAATTACCAAAGTAGCTGGGTGGTACAAAATCGCACACAAACGCACGCACGCACGCACGCACGCACGCACGCACACACGCGCGTATTGGAAACCCATCTTAAAGCCACACAAACTCACTCCCTCCCTCTCAATCTACAGCCGACGCCAACAATAGATCCTATTCATACGGTCTGCCATTCCAGAGAGTCGGCAAGTGACATTTGCAGAGGCAGCGATTTAAAACTCCACCACAAGCTCTGAAATGTCAAACTACGAGGCGGCAGCCCTTTAATACGTCCTCATTTAGCAGTCCGCTGGAATTCATTAACACCCCTGCCGCTCTGCATGGACTCAACCGCTTTCATTCGACGGCAGTAGCTGCTGGGCCTGGAGAAATAGCAGGAGAGGGGAGTAATCAGCAGAGACTGGTTGATGGGGGGGTAAATCCAATCAAAGGCGCCTATGAAATAAAATGGAGCCCCTGAGACCCAAAACATGGTGTGTAGAGAGAATCTGGACCAGACTGGTTAGAATACAGACTGTCGTAATACCCCATTACTAGCTCCGCTCATGTTATAATAAGGTGAATAAAAGAGAATTGTTTTGTCTCATATTAAGGGACTGATGCGTTAGTACGGTTAAAAATATTTTAATATGAGTGTGCATGTGGCGGTGCAGTGTATGACGTTAACTGAGCGTCTTCCCCTGCTCAGGGATCAGACAGGTTTCTTTCTTGTGAAGCTTTAAGTTGGGCCAAAGGAGGTCAAGCAGTGCTGACAAAGTGCTCAGGCAAGAAACGGTGTCTGTCTGTGTGTGTCTGTGTGTGTGTGTGTGTGTGTGTGTGTGTGTGTGTGTGTGTGTTACACTCTGTAACTCTCTTCTTCCATAAAGCATGTGAGTGAATGCATTAAAGATCTCTGGTCTGCAGGTGGCAGAGGCTGTCGGAGGAGGAAGGCACATGCGCCCAGAAAATCAGGGTGGAGGGATTGGAGAGAGAAGCGGGGAAACTGTAAAAGAAATGAAATAATGAAAGGATATTAAAAAATGATGCAGAGACGGTTTGATAGGAGCAAGAGGACAGAAGACGGAAAGAGGAGGTGACAGGTGAAAAAGGTGGAGAAGGTCTTCAAGGTGAGAATCACACCTTAGCAGCAGATGCACCATCACTTGTGCAGCCGGTCTCAATTATTCATATATAATGTTAAGTCTCTACAGCTGTGACCTTACATAACACTCCAAATCACTGCCTCTTCGACGCGACACAAACATCGATCTTTGTCTTTAAAGTTTTGAGCTGGTCGGACTGGTGAGCAGCCATAATTTCTTCCTGCTTCCACTAATCCACCCAAACACCACCCATCTATCCTCCAGCCCCAGGAGCTGACCCTCACCTTTTCTCCATAAAAAAAAATAAAAATGCACATATACACACACGAATATAAGAAATAATTCCACCCCCCCCCCCCCCCGCTACTTCCCTTCAGGCTGTAGATTAGCCCGTCTGAAGCCAAGCAGAGAGGGAAGGATGGCGGATGGCTCAGGAGAGAGGGAGGTGTGAAAAAGAGGCAGCTTCACTTCTAACACCTCCCTCTCTCGTTCCCTCCATCCCTGCAGGATGCAGAGTGTGAAAGCAGGAGGAGGAGAGGAGCAGGCGGAGGTCAAGGCGAGCAGCAGTATGGCGGGGAAGCCAGGAGACAGGGATGGATACAGTGCTGTGCAAACGTTTGCACATCCCTCCAGTTTTCCAAATTGTTGAGCAAAAAAATATATTTAAAAAAAAAAAAATCATAGTATTTCTCTCTGTCTCTGTAACCTGTGTGACATTTTCTATAACACCATGTAGGTGGACAGTCCAGTTTATTTTAATGAACCCGAATTGCCAAAAACAAATACAACTCTTGTTTTTATCAGAGCTTAATTGTGTCATTGAAAAATACTTAATATCTTTATCTAGAGATAGCAAAAACATTCCAGTGGATGGACTTTTACAGTCCACTTCCCTGTCAGAATTTATTTTACATTAATTTTGTTGCATAATTTCCTCGGAATATGTACTCTTGAATAAGAAAACCTAAATAGAATCTAAAGAAGGTGACCAGAGAGAGATTACATGGTTTTACCCTCCACTTCATTCCAGGAAAGCGGTGACAGAATGTGATAAAGACGGGCTGTCGGGCAAAAAACGAATATAACAGCTCTGATTGGATGTAAGATGCAGTAAATAACCTTAACTGGTCCTACAGAGAAGGGGGGGGGGTATGACTTTGGAGAGTAATAACTACTGACACACAAAAGAGGACAAGAAGGTAACAGGAGACGAAGGAGGTGAGGAAGACGAGGGCGAGGAAAGGAGGAGGAGGAGGAGGAGGAGGAGGAGGAGGAGGAGGTCGTGCGGGGAAGCGAGTCGGGGAGACTGATTGCCTGTGACAAGCTGTTGGTGATATGATGGGGACAGGAGACTATGTGAGCCGATAGAGATGACCTAGAGCCCAGTGGACACAGAGCGGAGGAAGAGAGCCGGGAGGGGGAGGAGGGGGGAGGATGACAAGATTCATGAAGGAGGAAGGGGAAAGTGGTGGAGCACGGAGAAAGTAGAGAAGTTAAAAACAGAAAGTAAGGAAAGAGTTTGAATGACATGATAGATAGCGGAGAGGTAAAAGACTCTAATGTCTCCATTATGGGAAAGTGGCGCAGTAATGGATACAAAGAAGGGGGAGACACAAAGAGAGACTGAGACTAAGAGCCAAATTGAAACAAGAGAGCCTCCATAAATGTGATTTTGCAAATGCAAGCTATTTTTTTTAAACCATCATCAACGGGTCACAAATATCACAAAGACCATTCTTTTGGTGAAAAGTGTTTCCCAACTAATCCTCTTCAAACCATCAGACATGTTTCAGGTGCCACTTTTTTCTGTGCATCTCAATTTCACAGGCACGGAGTGAACAAAGAGATCATTGCTGCTTTGTCCTCGGATCGAACAAATATTCCCCCTCCCCAGTCTTGGTTTGCAAGACACACAAAAAAACCTGCACCTTAGGGGGAGAAGATATCTGCACATCACGGCCGAAATAATCGCAGAACAGCTGTGAAACTCCTGATGCGATGGCAGGGACGAGAGCAGGAAAGATGGGGAGATGTAGGGATTGGCGCGCCTCAAATCTCTCCCACCTCACTTAGGGGAGGACAGAGGGACAAGAGCGAGTGGGGAGCGCCGCACAGAGCAAGTTTGGGGATGAGATAAGAGGAGAAAGGAGGACGCGCCATGAGAGAGAAATGGGGAGACACGAGGGGGCGAGGAGGGATGAGTAATTGATACAATGATCAGCAGTGATGGGGGGATGTGAAGCGCCAGAGGACAGAGGAGAGGAAGGGCGTCGCTCTGCCACCCTCGCTCGACAGGAAGACAGGAGGGAGAGGCGGCGGAAGTGGACAAACTTAATTAATGAAATAATACTGCAGTCAACCTCAATCAGGCCGCACAGTGCCGGGCCTCTGCACACAAGGAGGCAGGCGGCCAAGCAGGCTGGGAGGGGGGAGTGTATATCTAGCTCATAGAAAAGATCACACAGTGGGTGAGAGTCTCTCTCTCTCGCTGTCTCTCTCGGTTACCACCAAGGTCAGTGCCGGGCCAAGCCTCTCCTCTGCGTCATGCATTGCTGCTGAACTTGGCCCGCCGTTACGTAAGAAGTGCACAGCGGCGCCACTGGAGTCACATCACACATTGTCCCTCGGGTCGGGCGCTTCAAGCCCCACGCCAGGCGTGCCCTCAGCTCCACATTGGCCGCCACTCGCTGCGGCGGAGTGTGCAAAGTTATTTCATTTGCGTTAAGACGCAGCCTTATAGAACAGATCTATAACCCTCTGTGTTTGCCCTCCCACTCTATCAGGCCCCACCTCTCCCGGTTATATATTCCGCACATGCTGAGTGACAGCTGGCCTCCCGCAGCAAAACACTTGCTCCTGTGAGTGATGTGAATTTGTACATGCTGAACTTGTTATTTCCATCACATCCTCCGGTCTAGTTTTGGGACATGACTCACATTTCATTCTGCTGAAAAGTCCGGAGAAAACATTTAGCCCACCCTCAGAGACCTCGTGCTTTTAAAATTAATGTTATTAAAGTAATAGTGAAAACTGATGCCCAGTTCTAGCATTTATGTCCAATTGTGGCAGTAAATAAAAACTAAATGTGTGGGTTTTTCTCTTTTTAAAAGGTTTTCAGTATTTTGTCTTGCTCTGCCTTACGCCTTCCTCTCAGGGCTGCAGTCCCCAGAGGGCAGGACTGTCACCTGTTTGTGGCCTCAAAGGCAAAAACCCTGGGGCAAAGATCATCTGTGTATCAATTGCTGCTGCTTAACACTGTGAGCACAAGTAAATTACACTTTGAAGTGACACAGAGATCATCTCAATGACGATGGAAGATTCTTTACAAAGATTTTTGTATAAAAAAAAGAAAAAACAATAAACAGAAAAAAGTCCATTTCAAACGTCTTGTGCCAAATCTGATTTTACACAGTGCAAACGACAAAATAAATGTTTGTTCATGTGTTTTATTTGAAGATGACACTTCAAGGTCAAAAGAGGCCTGAGGCCTGCAGCTCAACTCCCCCCCCCCCCCCCCCCCCCCCCCCGGGGGGCCCCAAGTAGATTAATGTCCCTCATATCTCTCTTTTTATGATCGGTGGGACTGATGTGGCGCTGCTACAAATACAAATTGTATACGCTGCTAAGCTAAGCTTTTGCAACAAGCTACCTTTGAGTGTGAAGATTGACCATCTTTTCCCGATGAAGGGAGCGAGGACGGGAGACAGCAAAGAGCAGATTAAACAACAACAACAACAAAAAAAGGTGTGCCGTTTTTTTTTTAACTATCGCAATAATCACGAATGCAAATGCCGCGTGAGAGGCTCAAACGCGGGTGGGCGTTTTTGTTTTGCTGCAGGCATAGCCTACCGGTGAATGCTTAGGCTGGAGAGGTTTCAGTGTGTCTCTGTGTGTGTTCGTGACAGTGTGTGTGTGTGCAAAGTGCTCCCATCTGTGCAAATCAACCTAAAACCAACGTATTGCATCACAGACACTTTGCCTTGAAAATCCCCCTTTTAGTTCCACTTGTTTGGATTTCCCCAGAAGACCCCCAAGACCCCTGCGGGTCTTCCGGGCACGTCCAATGGTACGAGACCCTGGATTAGGCCGAGAACGCACTGGAGATATCATCTGGCCTGGGAATGCCTCCGGATCCCCCCCAGGAAGAGCTGGGCTCCCTTGCCTAACCTGCTGCCACCACAACCCCGGCCCCGGGGTAAGCAGCAGAAAAATGGACGGACGGGTGGATGTTTGGATTTGGAACCACAGTCTCCGAAAAAGAACCACAAAACCAAGTCTGTCACTTGGGTGGACTCGGGAGTGTGTGTGTTTGTGTGCGCAGGGCGCAGAGGGGACTTTCGGGGTGGGATTCACCGATTCTTCCTGTTTAAATTTGTAGCCCCGACTTTCCAGAGGCTTTATGAGCTCCATGTGTGTCATCTAGATGAAGAAGAAGATATAACCTGATCCCCTCTCACTTGACGCCGAGCTGACGGATACATTCCCTCTCCCTCCTTCCTTCTGTGTGCCTGACCCCCCCCCCCCCCCCCCCCCCCCCCAAAAAAAAACTCCTGGATCTCGCCATCCAAATTTCCTGTAACTAAAATGTCTTCATAAATCTCTTATGGCGCTTTTATGACCTGGCTATGACGCATTAATGAAGCTATCACAAGCCATTACCTCGCCGCGGCGGCAAGGAGGGGGAAAGGCATTAAGATGTGAACTGAGACAGAACAGCCATTATTTTAGCTCCCCCACCAGCCGAGTATTATTTTCACATTCCACCTCCAAATGCACAATACACCCTTACGTCCAACGTAGCATTAAGGTTTTCCAAACTTGTTTTTCTGCAGAGAGTGCAGCTCTTCTGTTCAATTGTGGCAGACAAAGGCCCACTGTTGACTGTGTTGCGGTAACACTTGATCCACAAACGGGACCGGCTACAAACAAGGACAACACAAAGGCGTCTGCGTGTTTGGCGCCTCTGCTGCACCGTGACATGGCGGTGTGTGCACGGTTTGGTGACGGGACGAATTTGAGGAAATGCAAGAGACGGGAAGAGATTTGTGCTGATTAAGGCTTGTATTGATGGAATGTTGGGTTGGTAAATATAGACCGCATCCACTTATTCACATAGCAGCCAAAGTTTGTTTGCGATACATGCTGCTGCCTGTTCTGCTTTGAGTGGGAAGCGCACGGAATTATAGCTTTGGAGGATACTTTGGTTACTATGGCTACAAATGACTGTTTTAAAATCATTTTTATAGCATTTAATCTGGCCCATGCAATACTGGGGGTAAGGCAAGTCAAATTACTTTCCATCCTAAAATTCATAAACAAATTAAAGCAATATTTCTCATTTCCGCTGGCAGCAAAATTGGCTGAGTTCAGAGGGGAATTCTCTGTCATTTGCATTCTGTAATGATAATGTGATTTAAAATGAAGACAAGTGTGACATTTAGATAAAACATGACGAAACAAAAGTTAACTTGCTGATGCAATCGTTTAGCATATTTCTTACAAGCTTAAGTACACGTGTGTGTTTCTGTGTGTGTGAGAGAAAAAACAGTGGAGGAGACAGGGCCTGGACAGGCCAACGTTGGGAGCCAAGTCACGGTCACAGGTTGAACTCACATGATGTGTCACATGCTGACCAAACACACACAAACACACACACACACACTCACACACACACACAGACACACACACTCACACACAAATTCACAGAGGAGCGTGTCACGCAAGTCCACAGACACGTTACCTTAAAACTTAGACATTAACTCTCACTAACTAACTAACTAACTAACTAACTAACACACACACACACACACACACACACACACAGAGAACAGGGGAAAATGATCTCAGTGTCTTTGCTTGCGTGTGGTTGATCTGTACTCTGTGCTCGCTGACATTTTAATTCTCAGCAGTTATTTGGTTTCCATCCATCCTGTTCCATTACAATCATAACCCCCCCCCCCCCCATTCACTCTCCCTCGCTCTCTCTCCTCTATCCCGTCTTTCGCTGTCCTGCGTGCTCGGAGGGTGGGCGACTCCGAATCACTTCGCATTAAACTCCAGCATCCAAACACACACAACAAAGTGGGCCAATGCTCAGCAGCCTCCCCCCCCCCCCCCCCATCAGAGTTCCAAAAGGGAGGACTGCAGGGAGGGACGCACCTGATCCCTGCATCTGACAAACACACGTGCGTGTACGCACGGCACAGAGAGGGAGAGTGTTATTGCTTGTGACAGACCCGCTGCCATTTTATGGTTTAGTTCGGAGGCAATGAGTGAAAAATAAATATAGCTGGAGGCCTGAAAATGCTGCTGTTTGCTGTCACATCCATATCATCATTTAATAGAGACACGCAGCTTGGACCACACTGATCATCCAGTTGTACATCTATGACCTTAATTGGGAGATCTCGTACATCTAAATGTTTCAAGGGTACATGCAAAGGTCAGGAATGTTAACGTGTGTCACTGCATATATGTGTGCGTGGCTGCAATAACACAGTGTAGTGTCTCTGTGCATTAATAAATGATCTACACACAATCGCTAAAAGCTGCTTATAGTCTCCATAAGAGATTGATGTATACGGGCCTGGGGGGCGGAGCATAAATTAGGTCAACAGTAGACATAAACACAGAGGCCGATTTCTCCCCCATTCATTCTCACGTTAATTAAATGACAAGAAACCAATTGCGACTGGGCAAACGTAATAAGTCGGACTGCCCAGTTCAGAAAACAATCCACGGCAAATAAATGTGACCGGCAGAGCATGGACATGCACAATGGACCAAAAGAAAGACAGGCGGGAACAAAGCGAAGGAGGACGAAAAAAGCCAAAGCAAAAGAAAAGAGGGAGCGGGGCCATTAGGAGGAGGCCTAGTGACTGGGTGGATGAGCCTTGTGTAACGTCAGCAAAGTGCTAGCCATGTAGGACAGTCACGACCAATGTTCCTTACAACTGGGTCAATGTTCCCATCCTGGGGCAGCGAGGGCATTCTACGTGTTTTTGTGTTGTTTCTTTTCTCTCTCTGTGTGTGTGTGTGTGTGTGTGTATCAACGCATTAACTTCCAGAAACCTGCTTGAAACTGCTATCCCTGCAATCCCTGTCAAGTGTACCTCAGAGTGGACCCGCATGCATATTGAATGAAATCTTCAATGACTACTTATCAATACTTAATGAATACGTATCAGTGAAACCCTGTGTGACTTCTACAGCACAGATTTTTTTTTTTTTTTTTTAAAAAGGGGAGAAAAGCCTTTTTAAAAAGCTTGCAGAGCCTTTTTTAAAGCTGCGGCGCGGTACGTAACGCGCTCCGACGCTGGCGGGGGCATCGGAGGGGAGGCCGGCGAGTTCGCGGCCGCGCTTGAATGTCTGAATGCGATCTATTTTCCAGTGGCGGCTGAGGTGAGGCCAGATTTGCTGCAGCCGCACAGGATGAGAAGTAACACTTGAAGCTATGGTGGGGACTGTCTGAGGACTCCAGTGTGTGTGTGTGTGTGTGTGTGTGTGTGTCTGTCTGTGCGTACTTGTGGGCAGCCGTCTTCCATTATATCAGCCACTGGATTGGAGGCCTGGAGAAATGGGTCAGCGGCAGCCTTGTCGTACCTTCTCACTGTCTCTCCTGCTCTTTGCTCGTGCAATTTTTTTGTCTCCCAGCCTCTCTTATTCCCAAGTTGCTCCCAGAATAAGAAATGAAACACCTCCGGTTGTCCACTGCTGCTGCGGCTGCCTGGATCTGGGTTAAACCAGAGAAGTCCATCACTCACTCCCGCTATCCCCTCCTTTTACTCCTTCCCTTCTCTTTCTTTCCTCTCTGTTGAATAAGAAAATCTTAGAAGTCTCAATTTATGCATTTTAACAATCTTGACCGAGAGAGAGAGAGAGAGAGAGAGAGAGAGAGAGAGAGAGAGAGAGAGAGAGGACGTGGTGTGATGATAGGAATGTTCAAAAGAGGAAATACAACATCTAAAACTTACTTTCATGTTTGGAGTGACACTTGCTGTCCCCAGATATTTAAACTTAAGAAGTCATGAGCACAAGCAGTTTTGATATAATTATTATCTATCTATCGATGAGTTTGATAAAAAAACAACAACTTACTTCTGCAGCGTTGCTTTGCAGATTTATGCGCCTCAACTTTTTTTGTTACTGAAAAATCTCTCCTCCTTCTGTGTCTTCATTCGGTCTAGCTCAAGGGCTGGCTCATGGTGGACCCCCCCCTCCCCTCACACACACACACACACAGACACACACACACACACACACACACACACACACACACACACACACCTGTTCCAAAACCAGTCGGAGGCGATGAGACACAACACAGGTAACAGGATACCAAAGTCATGACTAATAGGGCTGGGGGGATGTGTCCCTCTCTGTCTCTTACATTAATGCCCCCATCATTCATCCCGTAGTCTTTTTTGGGCCAAAAAGCCCCCCCATCCCCCCTCCATCCACTCCACTCCCCACCCCACCCTCAGAAACCCATGTGCTCACACACCGACACACGGGATTGCGCATTCACACACCTGTGTGAGCACACGGTCTCCAAATAGAAGCCCCCAGTCTCACATTAGCCTGATTTACTGTCTCAATTTAAGCATGAATTCTGTGCAGTGAGGAGGAAAACAGGAGACAACTACACCTAAGTCGCGGCTCCGCGTCTCCCGTCACTTTGTCATACTTTCATCAGAGGAGGAGAGGGGGAGAAAAAAAATAAGCCGCGTGTTCCAGCAATCACTCTCTTCACCAGTAGCTCTCGCTTTCCCTCCTCTCCGACATTTCCCTCTCCCTCGCCTTTCAATTATTGCCTTTATGCTTCCAGCCTTCCTGCCGTCCCCGTCTTTGTAGGGGCTTCCTCTCAGGCAGAACCTCACTGTGACATTGTCTGTCATTGCAGGATTACAGTGTTGGCGCCTCGCCACCAACATGCCCAAGACGCGGAGGAGGCGACCCTTCGCCACACGCGTTCTGCTCCGCCACGGGGTACAAACCCTTCCACTGCAAACACAACTCACGGAAACGCCGCATGTATTTGAAGCCAGAACTTCCCTCGGTGACACCGGGCTGTCAGATTTCCTTCATGGGAGTGACTTTGAGGCAACTTTGTCGATGAACAAACAATCGAGAAATTGCAACAACAAAAAAAAAATTGGAATCATACTGTTCAGGGATCGCTGGCAATACAGTTTGATTCCCCTGGTTATTTTATGCATTGAACCACTATTTTTGGATCCCTCCATTAGCTGACATTTCATGACCCTATTATGTATCTTTCCATTTCTCTGGAATTTAAAACAAACCCCAGGATTCAGTGTTAGCTCGGAAATCGATGCATGACAAAATTGTAAAAACATTTGGAACAACACTTTGAACTGCATACTGTCCATCCGACACATCCATTTTCAATAACATTAATCACCCAAAATTATAGAGTAAACCCCCAAAAAATCCTTTCGAAACACTTTACAAGCCAAGTAATTATGTAAAGACCTCTCTATAGAGGACAGGCAGTCAAATATGTGGGGCCTATTCTTTGCTTTTTGGGTTTTGAGATGTAGGTAATGCGACTTTTAGTAAAATAGGAACAGGGGAACAGCTAGGGGAGAGAAGTTGCTCGACTGAAGGACAAACGTCTGGTGAAACAGGAAGCTGGGAGCGATGCAAAAAAAGAGGGAAGTGGGTCAGCAGTCTGAAGGGAGGAACGTGACAGCGATCTGTGACATGTAGCAGGAGAGACAGAAAGCAAAGGCAAGGAGGAAGATGGCGGCGGGGAGAAGGGAAGGGTTTCTAAATTAAGAAGAAGGGAAGCAGAAGGGGCGAGAGGGAGGAGGAGGAAGAGCGAGGGTGAACGTGTGAGAGAAAGACGGGGGGGGGGGGGGGGAAACAGAATCCATGGGAGGCAGAAGCCGCTCGCGAAAAGGACCTCATAAATGTCACTCCCTTCTGGGCGATATTGATGGCAAATGTCAAAAATGCGGAACTTACAGGAGCTGAGGTCTCCTCGATACACACAAACGCATGTGTGAAGCACAGTTTCGTCCCCCCAGAAAAATGACTTTAGAAGGGAGGCGGTGAAGGAGTGGGCCTGCAGAGGAGCTGCACATCCTAAAGACTGTAATTACACATAGCTGTCAGTCTAATTAAGGCTTTTAATGAACTCTACGAGAGCTAAGGAAGGACAAAAACTGCCAGCCGCCGGAACACGTGCGGGTTTGTTTGTGTGTCTGCGTGTGTGATGAATTATGCACACAATCACACAATCAAACATTTTAATGAGCCTGAGTGCAGATTTGAGGTCCGCCATCTCATAAACATGCATACCTGTAAAGGTCTCCCTACTGCACCAAAAACACCCAAACACACACACACACACACACACACACACACACACACACACACACACACACACACACACACACACACACACACACACAGGTTCCTAACGAATTGTTCCCGTCATGCTCTCTATGGTGATGAAGTGTAAAAGCCCCGCCCACTGCAGAATCGTGACCAACAGGAGAGAGGGACCTTTGAAACCATTGGATTTCCCATTAAGGAAAACTTTATTCAAGGTTTAGCTGAAATGCTTGGCAATAGAGGCCTAATCCACACTATACATCATTAAGCTCGGCTGCTAAGACTCTTGGCAGCACTTTCTTGCCGCCTGGCCTGGTATAGGATAGGGTAGATTGTAATCGAAGACCGGAAAAAATTGTGAGGTCTTGATTAAGTGGCAGATGAAGAGCAATGACCAAAATCAAAGAAGATTTGATTGTGGCTGGGCCAGCTCAATAATGTATAATGATGGCACAGGGTTCACTCAATAAACGTAAAGGTCCGCATCTTGTCATCTAGGATGAGTTAGTCTGTTCTTTTCTGCGACAACACTGTTTGTGCAGGACATCCACATGAACCCAAAAGCTGCGGAGCAGTGGCGCTACGTGTAGTTACACTCTTCGAGTTTACATGTTGTAGTAGCTTTGGGGTAGCATGGGTGTTTTCACAGTCATGTAACATTCCCATTAGAAAAGCTATTCCTCTTGCTAAGGGGTAGCATGTTTGAAATTATTTCATTTTCGGTCAAAACACAGCAGTTTTAACATGTTAGAACTAGTTGTCTGAGTAGCCTGCAGTGTGGCTTGCCACTAAAAGAACTACTTCCATTCAGCGGCAGGGACAATAGTCCCAAAGAAGCTTCCTCCAACACTGACTAACGTCCGTTTGCTTCTCAGCTAAAGCTCTCTTTTTTTCTCCACACGAACCAGATGTGTGAAAGACAGACGCCGTCACCACATTGCCGTTATTCTATAACTCTTAACATAGCCATTATTAATTATTTCCATTTCACCGCCAACATCCACTTTAGGGCCCCGACTCATACATCGAGAAAACACTGGAGACCATAGAAAACAGTCGCTCTTTTCTTTCTCTCTCCAGTTTCCTTCTCTCGCTGCATGCCGTACACTGTAGACACGCACGCACGCGCTTCAAAACCCTGGCGCAGTTTTAGTGTTTAAATGCACCGGCCAAGACTCGGCTAGAACGCAATCCTGACGAGCATGGAGGTCCTTCTGATGGATTAACATAGATCCAACACGAGCACCAGTGTGAGTGTGTGTGTGTGTGTGTGAGTATGCTTGCCTTTTTAATGTCCTTGAACAATGCCTGCAATACTCAGGTACACCGAAGTCGCATGTCTCCATGCGTATACATCGGAATTCAGATATGTTTAAATAATCTTTGCCAGTACACCTTTGTCTTGTTCACCACCCCCCACTGTTGTTGCTTGTTTCCAAAAGAGGAATGCAGGAGACGTGTGCGCGCGCACCCACCCACACACACACACACACACACACACACACACACACACACACAGAGAGAGAGAGAGAACATGGGAGCCAGCGAGCTGAAATAATACATCTTGACATCTGTGCCTGCATACTGCTCGAGGGAGAGATAGGAGTGAGAGAGAGTGGAAAGAGGGGTGAGATAGAAAGGGGAAGATGATGGACAGCAGAAAGCATAGGGCAATTATATACTGTTTGTGTGCGTGCGTATGCGTCTATGTATTTCTATATGTGTGCTGCAACAGTGAAAGGAAGAGGGTGATGACAGTCGTGTTAGTTTAGCTCCTCTCTGATTAAAGCAGCCTCCTAGAAGCTGTGTGCTTAGCTGTATGGCAGTCTGTCTGGTTTTTTTTTACGCTGTGTGTGCGTGTGTGCGTGTGTGTGTGTGTTTGTGTGTGTCAGAAAGGTGGGTGTATTTGCACTCCGTATACGTCAGTCTGTCTTCAGTTTGGAAGTTTGTTTACGGGCGAGCGCTTGAATCAAATGTTCACGTCACGAGTGTGTCTTTAGGCTGCTGCATTTGAACACGTGTGAGAGTGTGTTGCGCTGCAGTCGGCCCGCATCTCCTCGCCAAATGTGTGTTTTTAAGCATCTAATCTGCCGGCCTTTGTTTGTTTAAGTGAGATCACTCACGGATGTCTGGTGCACGCGGGACTGGAAAAACCTGTGTGTGTGTGTGGCTGTGTGTGTATATGTATGGCGCGTTCATTATACAAGGTAGTTCTCCCTGTGCTGTCCTGAGGTTTGTTTGATTTAGCTTATTTCCTCTGGCAGCTGACAGATATCTGTCTGCCTCTTTCTGCCACCTCGGTTTTCAAGTTCAACAAGCTTGATTGCCTGATAAGATCGCTCTCACACAACCAAAGAAGAGCACACAAAATGGGAGATAAAAAACAACAACATGCGGAACACAAAACCTGTGTAACAGCTGTAGCTGGAAAAGTTCTGACTGTATTGAGTCCTTCTCAAGTATTTCACAGCTACAAAATTATACTGAAGGGTTGTAGATTCTGACTGACCCTTAACGTAAAAGGTCACAGGTCCGACCCATGTGTCCGTGAGGGAAGATGCTGAACCTGCCCATCCACCATAAAGATAAAAAACAGAATTACCGCCTCACAGCTGCAGCTTGCACCACGACTCCTATGATATATGTAGTGAAGACGACTAAGTGAATGGACCAGCCGTACACTCCAATACACAGCTATCATCAGTGTCATTGACGATCTAGTCAAATTCAAAAGACAGGTACTTAAAAACACTCGACCGGAACACGTAATTTATGTAAGAAATTTGATTTTGTGAAGTTTGAGTCTAATATTCTCTTTTAAGTAAAAAATGTTTTGATCTGGAAACCTATGGAAACAGAAACATTTTTAGATTTCATCTTGGGACTTCATCTTGGAAATTTGGATGAGGAAAAGTCTGCCCACCCCCCCTTCCATATCCGAGAGCCAAAGGAAGGCATGTATCTCTGCACGGCTCCCTTTTTCTTTTTCTTGCTGTTGCCGTCTTCAACTTAGAGCAGGGAACTGAAAGAGGGCGAGAGAGCACCTAAAAGAAGGAATACGTGCGCCATGCAGAACGCGAGCTGCGGACAGAGTGGCAGACATGCAGAGCGACAGAAACAGACTAACACAGAGGTGCGCAAGAGAGACACAGGGTTTCCCGCCCGGGTAAAACTTTTAACGGGGTCAAGTGCGAGGTTCTAGTGTGAAAGCAGCTCAGGATAATTCATATTTTAAATGTGCCGTTCACACACCCCCCCCCCCCCCCCCAGGACCGACAGCGCACACACACAAACAAGCCCAGCTCCCGCAGGATCACGAGCGTACTACTCTTACCTCCGAGGACTGCGCCGAGCGGCTCTTTTAAAGGCCTCGCTTTAGAAAAAAAAAGAAAAAAGAAAAAAAGGCCAGTTTGCCAGAACATGGCAGATGGAAGCCATTTTCCACTCGTGAGATCGAACTGACAAAACCTCACCCAACGAGAAGTGATCTGGTGGTGCAAGGATTGACATAAGTGTGATGTGCTCCCTCCAAAAGAGTGCACTTCCACGTCCAGGTCTTCAGTGAGGGGCGCCGAAAATACGAGTTCCACAGGAGTACTTACTGGCACAATCCTAGCAAACAGACAGAATAGTGCTAGCGTCTCGCATAATGCAACAGCCCTAAATAAACTATGACCAATTTCTCACTCAGTGTCACATTTGTGGGCTGAGCGACCTTTTTCTTCCCGGAGCGCCGCCGCCACAATTCCTGCGATTACTTTATTAGTAATCCGTTTCGGGCGGCGTTTTCTCCGAGTGCCGCAAATCTGCGCCGCTCCTCTAATCTTCAATTCATCACGCATTTCTTAATCACACTCCAAAAATAACAAACCTGGAATTACTGACTCTCTCCTTTCTTACAGCAAGAGCCGAGCCAAATGCAAGCTATCAAAGGTTTACGGCGTGCGTATGAATCACTAAAGACCAACAAACTACCCTGTTCGCCTTGTTATATTGTAAAATAAAAGAAGAAAAAAAAAATGGGACCTTACTCTTAATTTTAGCTTCAAATAATTTGAAATGGATCTGCAATAATGTAATAGTGCTTTCTTGGCGAAGTCGGGGCTTGTAAAAGCCAGATCTTAAATCTTCAAAAGGGACAAACCCGGATAAATAAAGGTTAAACCAATAAAACAGGCCCGGGCATTCTCCATTAAACCTCGTCTTTCCTCCCGGCCGGCTGGCTCCCACAGGCAATGACAGCAGAGCTGTTGCTACAGATGAGGTAAGACGCTACTCGCCACAACGGAGCCCTCTTCTATCGCGGCGCCACCCAAGGGAGCAGCGGAGCGCGGCTGGAGGTGCCAATGAATTAGTTCACTGTTTTCACTCATTATACTGAACTGACTGCCTCACTTTTTTCTTTTTCACTCTGTCTTTATTTACGCCCCTTTCTTCATCCCCGACTTTTCTGGCACCACCCATGCACACACACACACACACTCAACAAAGACCCCGCTCATAATGAGGGCCAGTGGTGTCTGAGTGTGTGGTATTCTTTGTGTGGTGTGTGTGTGTGTGTGTGCGCGTGCGTGTGTGTGTGCGTTTTAGGGAGGAGGATTATGGCAGTTCCAAAGCTGTGAATAGGGGCCAGGCTGGGCCTTGGCCCTGGCTGAATTAATTACTCTAATTAGCTTCTTAATTGCATATATTAAACCAGTGGTTAGCAGGGCTGGAGCTGTGGTGAGGGCCCGGATCTAAAGCTGGAGCTGGGGGTGGGTGCCGGCGGACAAAAGGCCATTGGACACAAACATTTGAACACACACACACATACACATACACACAGAAGTGGCAAACCCGCTTCACCTTCCCCCACCCACTTGAGGTAGTCTGAAGTGGAGGAACGAGACCCTCCATGATGGGGGTATTCAATTAAATACCCCCCTCAACCCAATCCCCCTCACCCCATCAATATGTAATCGGCGAGTACAGCAGCAGCCGATGTGTGGCACTAATATGGATGATAAGCCCCCCCGGAGGGAACAGAGAGGATTAATATTTGAACCGCGGGGACTACTTGATGTCGTCTCCAGCTGAAAGTCTTTGCCGTTTCACTTGCTCGGTGCTCCCGCTCCCTGTGACATTCGACACGCTACACCCTGCCACTGAGTTGTGACCATCGCGCCTCGCCCCCGTCTGGCCCTGCAGCTCGCCACACGGACTTGCACGGACCACGGCAGCATCGGGATCATTAGTTCCACTCGCTCGTTCCACCTCCCAGCTTTCTTGGCTTGCACGACCTGTGCATTCTAAGTCCTTATAAAAACGCTTGGCTCTCCTGTGCGGACAACACTTTTATTTTTGGGCTTCAGTTGACCCTGGAGGAAAAATAAGTAAGGATGAGAGAGAGAAGGGGGGGGGGGGGATTATGGCTCTGACAATTAGAGGTTGGGGGTAAAAAACTACAGAAAATGCCTCGTTGTATTTGTGAATTGCACCCAAAGTATCGCACAACAATGACGATTAGTCAAGAACAAGTAAACAGCCAGTCCGCTAATGAATCACTCTTCAACAAACAAGCGGAGCGCACACACGCACGCACGGACACAACAGGCCCGCGCACGAGCGCTGAGCGATAATGATGTTCTTTGTGGAGTTTTGGGGGGTAATTAGGGCTGCTTAAAGGGTGGTTTAAAGGGATTTGCAGCTGATTGTTTGTCCTTATATCTTTGAGCCGTGGGCCCTCATGCTCTGCTGAGTGTCAACACTGTTTTCTACTACTGTCTCCTCGCGGCACACAGGCCGACCCTTCCTCCGCTCCCCTCTGTTTCTCCCCCTCTTCCTCCGCCTGCTTAAGTTATTCTAGCTCATCTGTAATTTACTCTTTCTCTCCTTTCTGTTCTTTCTGAACAGCTGCCGGGTCCAATCTTGCACCATGGAACACCATAATCTCCCTGACACATGGCAAAGATCATGCCTGCAACTTCCAGAGAAAACTACTGGAATAAAACGTGCCAGCAGCGGTGTACATGTGACTGCTTTGTCCTTGGGACGCGCATACATTTTCTTTCCGAGAGTTAGATGAGAAGATTGATGCCTAAAGACTGGAAGCGAGGGGAAACAGCACGCCTGACTTTGTCCAAAGCCCAGGCACACACCTGATGACGTCCCTAGCATTGGGACCGAGGCCAGAACCAAAACTTGTGCCCACCGACTTGTTTCTAACAAGAAATAGGCCTGTAGCTCCACCTTGCAACTCACAACTTGCTGGTTTCCATTTCTGTTCATGCACAGGTTAGGCAATTACCCAAATAACATCATTGTAATGTTAGTCACTGCTGCCAGTCTTTACGCTAAGCTAGACTAACCAGGGCCTTGCTGCAGCCATTTTTTAATTCCCCTATCACAATGGAAGATAAATAAGAATATAGCCTAAGTCATTTAGTCATTCCAATAAACTCAAAGGGCAGAGCAGATGGAAAACTTTGAACACAAAGTTTGTCAGTATGTATAAGTAGAAGACACACGTATCACGTCTGCCTGTCCGTGTGTGAGGCTACGCATCTGTCCATGTGAACACGTTCATTATGCTGATCAGGGGTCATGTTTGCTTGAACCTGGGCACTAAATCAAGGCTATATTAGCAGGCTAATGGGTTCTGCTGGTGGCAGAGGTCAGCCGAGAGGTGCGCTTGTTTTGAACTCCCCCACGTCTGACTGTCGGGAAACACACATCCTTCTGCAAAAAGGGTCCTCGGCGGACGTCAGCAGCACAATGGCGCCTTTGTGTGTCGGGCTGCGACGGGGAACGGGAAAAGTTTGTGTGTTTGTGTGTATTGGCGTGTGAGACAGACAGCGTAGGAAGGTTAAATGAATCATACAATGTTAACCAGGCCCAATCCAATTAGGGAGGGATTCTTCTTGTCCGACCTTTAACAGGAGAGACGTATTCACACTCGCTCACGCAATCTACCCCCACCCCACCAACACAACTACAAACACAAACTCTCCACACAGTCGGCCTTCCAAACACACTCACACACACGCACACACACACACACACATACACACACACACACACACACACACACAAACATGACACACAACCACACACCAACACCCACAAATGCACCAACTACAACCCCTCCCGCCCACACACACACACACACACACACACACACACACACACACACACACACACACACACACACACACATAAATAAGTATATAAGCAGTCAACCAACATCAGACACACACACACTCACACAACCAATCTCGTAGACAGTAGTGCGGCTGATTGCTGACCTAAATCGGCCAGGCGATCTGTCACTTTCTCTTACTCACACCCAGCACACATCTTTTTTTTTTTTCAGCTTCACCCTCCTCTTCTCTCTCTCGTCTTTTTCTTGCCAAAATATCCCCCGCTCTCTCCCTGTGTCACTTTACATCAGCTCACTCTCGTCCCTCTCCTCCGCCCCATTATCTTTGCCAGAAATGCCTTGACCTCATTTGTAATCCCACAATAAAGATGTCAACATACAGTATGTTGCGCATTGGTGGCTTCCAATGTATTTAAGTGTACATATCTTATTCCCATGCATATAATGAGGATGTATACGGCGAAGATCAGGGGATTCTCCGGCCTAATCATTTAAAAGAACACTTGAGTTGTGTACTATTCTTTAAAATAGTCATCTTTTCCTGTGTTCACTTTCACTTATCCATTGAGAGATGCAGATATACTTCATCTCTAGTGAGGAAATTAGTTGGATTCATTGCGCCAAACCCCTGCTGACCTATTCTATTCCATTTTCCTCTTTTGCACTTTATTTGAGGCTATTTTCACGCATGAGAGTTTAACTGAGGCCGGTCGCCCAAGGAATTTGATGTGTTTGGTGGAGTGTGAAAAATGTGTTGTGGGCTAGAAAAGCAGTCTCAGGTCCAGCTCAAAATAGTTGTCAGGGGTTGGCTTGGAGCAAACTCTCGGCATGTCCCGCGGGGGCCACAACAGATGTGAACGCCTTGAAGTTGAGAAATGTGTAACAACTTTTCGGTGTGTTACTACTTACGGCGAGATTCACGGTGGTCGGGGAAGAGAGCGGGCTGGTCTGTAGGTGTTTTGCAATTTTTGTAATGGAGAATCTTGCCAGGTAAGAAGCTCAGCAGTCACAGCACACGGGTGGGCAGGTCCAAAAACCTCAACTCACTTTGTTACTTAACCTTCATATTCCTTCATGAATTTTACCAAATGATCAAAGCCCTAACTATTATAAATACATAAAGTCAGAACAAGTAACGTTGTGTGATATTTCAGGTTAGGGGGGGAATATTTCTTTAATTGTGATTTAATTATCACAACAAAACAACATACCAAACAAACACACCCGTGACAAGTTGCCATCCTGATTTGGAATGGCATCTGATTTCACACAACCTTCACAAACATATATTCTTTCAAAGCACGAGGCCGCAACATTTTGCGTGTAACCGTTTTAACAGCTCAAAATCACTGCAACAGCATTTGCTTGGATTGGAACAGGAATGCATACAAATGAAAACATTAATACAAGAATTACTTTCTTTCTGTCTTCTTCACCGTGCCCGTGTTTCTCAGAACCTTGGAATAGTTTGGGATTTTTTTGATACTAAACTCTAAAGTGATACCATTCAGAAGTGACCGGGATCCTTAATGGAATATAAGGAGAAATCGTGATCTTTCTGTGTGTGACATTTTTTGGGCTGGTGCTTGTAAAAGGGGTTTTAGGGCACTGGACAAAAAAAAAAAAATAACGATAAAGGTGCTGATGTTGGCATGAGCATTTTCCCAACAGGTATCTACGTTTTTACATATACCCGAAGTGAGGCCTGGCAATGTAGTGCCACACCAGCATTTCCATTTCAGCGGGATTATTCAGTATAAAACAACCCCGAGCCTTAATCCCTTCACCGTGGTCATCTTGTTTCTCTCTCCCTCGCCCGCTCCTCTACCCCCTTCCTGCAGCCCTTCCTCTGCTCTCCCCTGCGTCTGTGGTTGCTTCAGAGCCTGGCAGGAGGCTCAAATCCGAGGGCTTAAACTTGATCAAATATTCAGCAGATATAGATTTCTCCGAGTCCCTGGATTCCCCATCTCTTCCACCCAGCTGCTTTCTATTCCTCTATCCTTTTCCGCGAATCTCACACGTTGGCCCTCCCTCACTGCAGTCACAAACAAAGTTGTGCACGTGCACGGGCGGCCGCGCACGTATGTACATGGGGGAATCATAAACTAACGCAGAGTGGCAGGGAGGTGCAGCTCATTTAGGCTGCAGTGCAGCGTTTCTCTCCGCTTCCTCTCCTCCATTGTCTCTTCTCTCTCCTCTATTTCACTCTGTTTCGCAGTCGTTCCATCGTTTTGCTCTCTTCATCCGTCTCTCATCCCCCCCCCCCCCCCCTCTCCTCGCCTTCTTCTGTCCTTCCCACCTCCTTCATTTGGATTCTGTGTCATTTATTTCAGCTTAACCCTGATAAATAAACCAGTGAATACCCCTGCATTATTGAACACATTGATGTCTGCACGCGCTGCACAGGTCCCCGTGATGCCCAACAATAACTACCCATACACACACACACGCATAACTGCACACAAGTTGCAATTAAAGATGAAAAAGGCGACACACAATTTAAAGAACACAGACACATACATAAATACACAAATGAGACAAAGGAGAAGGAGAGAAAATAAAGTTAACAGAACAGAGAGTGAGATGCCAGACAACTGCAAAACACGCAAATGCACCAACATAGCGGATTGACTTTCCGCTAAAACGGATAACCTTACCCAAAGACACAAACATGCACACACAGAGTTATTTTTCTAGGTGTGCAAGCTGTAGTCAGCTCGTCTATTATTCATATTAGTGAGGGGATGGTGCGGGTGTGGGTTGGGTTGTTTATCTCTGCCGTTGAACAATAGCAGGCACTAGGCTCTCAGCAAAGCCCCAGGGGGCCCTGCTCCCTAAACACCCCACTGGGAGTCGTTCATCCCCGCTCGCAAAAAAACACAGTTCCTTCACGTCCATCCTATATATCCATGCGTGCACGTCGGCGCCGCATGGCCGCACACAAAAACGGACTGACGTACCTGTATCTGCCGCTCACGTGCACGCGCACACAAACACACTGCCATATGGCTCAGTGTGCAACAACAACAACAGCGCTGCAGTCCCGCGACGACCGACCCGTCGACCACAACAGATTTGACCAATCTTTGTGTGTCCTTTGGTGTATGCGTGCGTGAGCTATTTTGAGAGCATTTAGTGCATGTTTACAACCACAGCCCAGCTTTGAATGCCACAGTGCGTGTGTGAGTGCATACATTTATGAGAAAGCCCCTGCGTATGGCGATGTGAGCATGCATATGTTAGTGTGAGCACCAGGGATGATTACTGGTGTGAGTGTGTGTGTGTGTGTGTGTGTGTGTGTGTGTGCGTGTGTGTGTGTGTGTGTGTGAGGGGTGGACACTCACATATGAGGTCATATGTATGTTGACTGTGAGCCTGCAATCATTCACTGCTGGCGTGCAACTTGGTGTGTGTGTACAAACATGTGCGTGTGTGTGCATTCATTTATTCATGTGTGTGTGTCTGAGTCCTACTGCCTTGACGGCAGCAGCGGTGATTGAAAGTGACCGCGTTGCTTCAGTGTCAACCGTCAGATGAAATGCTGTCTGTGTGTTTCACCTGACACTCACCACCCATTCAAATCAGTGCACACAGCGACAGACCTGCCTCTGTCTGTTGTCATCTCCTTCCATCTCTTACTTCCTTTTTTGTCTCCGCTTCACTCCTTTCCTTTCCTTCATAATTGTAAAGGCATCTTTGGACCCCCCCCCCCCCCCCCCCCCCCCCCCCCCACACACACACACACACACTTGTTGTGACTCAGCTCCTAAGCATATTTTCAGCTTTCTCTTCCATTATTCAATCTCCAAAGAATATGGCATATGTTCGACTGCTAGCCAGGCCTATTACCTGATGGGTATTTAAACCCACTTTCATATAACTTCGTTGGTGTTTGCCACTTTGGGTCATAAAGTAAACAGGATTCCCACTTATTAAATGTTTTGTTTGATTGTTTCCCCCCCCTCATCCTGCTCTGCATATTTATTTTAATATTACATTAGGTTGCATTGTGAACAAATATGAAAATAACTGCCCCCTGTGCCTTAGAATTAATCTCCAAAACGCTGCAGGGTTATGGACATGTTCACCAAAATTACAACAGCAGAAAAAATGTATACATAAATCCACATTACATGTTTTCATCAGATTTTATAGCGACTATTTCTCGGGTGTATAGTCCAGACTAAGAAGGACATCATCTGGAGATGTTGCTGTTTTTATTTACATTTTTTGTCATTTTCTAAATATCTTTAAAATCCTGGGCGTATAAAACTAAAAACCATGTACACGGCTTGGATACCTCTCAGATTAAAAAAAAAATTCCTTTTTTTGTAAATGTGGGTGAACTGACCCTTTGAAAGCAACTGATCCTGGACCAGTTTCAACAGCAGCTCCTCTGTTCTCCCCATGTGTGCACTGTCTTCTAAAGCTGCAAACCAAATCAGCTGCATGGAGACAGTTTCCTCCCGCAGTTCTCATTAATAAGACACGCCATCAAGACCGCACTCTGATTGTCAATGTACGTGTTCTTGTGCATGCATGCAAAGAGTGTGTGTTACACAAGGCCCTGGCGCCTGCTTTCAAAGGATTCATTAAGAGCAGTGAAAGGCTTGATCTGCGGTTTTGGGTTGATGTACTGAGCATGTCTGTGTCTGTCTGTGTGTGTGTGTGTGTGTGTGTGGTGGGATTTGAATGGCATAAGAGATGAGGAGAAAATAGAGAGGGAGAGACTGAGGGAGAGACATAGACGAAACGGAGGGTGAGAGAGAGTGAGAGCGCAAGAGTGTGTGACAGAGAGACGGGTTTACATAAACTCTGACCTCATGTTATGAATGAAAACATCAATCAATGAGTATAACTAATCAATTTTCCCCACCCTTTCTCCCCTCTCGCCAGGACACGGAAATTTTGAATTACATTGAATGGGATTCAAGTAATCTGATTACAGAAACTGCGGCATCTGTGATGCATTAGTGGGTGCAAAGAATACAAAGGGAAACTCTGGATTTTTTGTTTGGATTACTTGATTCTTTCTCAAGACACGAAGATTATTTTCTCTTGTAACGATCTATAACTCCACTTGTTGATGGTCCCAATGTGAAAATCGAATTATATAGGAATGTTTGTGCGGCGGAAACAGATTTCCACGGTGCACTTGAAGCGAATTACTGGCAATCTGTAATGGGTTTAACTTTGAAATTCACCTCCGCCGCTTTGTTTCCTCCTTCTGTTCCACCATCCAACCACTCACGTACACTTTTCCGCGTGTGCCCGGTCTGCACTGTGTGCAAATTAAATCACACTGTGCTATAGGTTAATTAAACGAAGATTTCCCCGAGGCCTCTGCATACATCGGTGCCCTTAACACACATGCACAAACATACGTGTACAGGACCTACATTCGGGGACGCCCTAGTCCACAGCGTGTGCAGTAAGTATGATATCCTCCCTGCAGAGCCGGTTCAGCTCGCACAAGCTGCAGCAGATACGTGGCTTCAAATGAGCAGCAGGATTAACGGTTATTAATTATCTCACGGCCTCATTAAGTACACAGGAGCTCTGGTGAGAGACTCGATACAATTCTTCATTAAGGACGCACGATCAAAGACACGCTGCTCGCCACGCACAAAGATATCTGGTGTTGTGATCAATGAGTTGTCAGTACCGAATACTCACTACGATCAGCTCCTCGTCCGTCTCCTCACTTCGTCACTTCGCCAGCCATCCCTCCCTGCAAATGTGTGAGGTAAACCTGTATTTTTGTGTGTGTGTGTGTGTGTGTGTGTGTGTGTGTGCGTGCGCGCGCAAGAGAGAGGAAGCGCGCGCGCGTGACCTTGCTGCTGTCATTGATTGGGCTGGGGCTGTCAATCGATCGGTCTGGCCTGGGTGTGGAGATAAAGGCGTTTCTATCTCTGGACACTCCCGTGTGCCAGGTGGGAGTGGAGGAGGACGGGAGACGGGCAAGACGGAGACTTTGGACAGCATCTGGCCTTTCTGCTCACATGTTTTCGGCCCTGCGAGCGTTTCAAGTGTGTATTGACACCACCGCAGGGCGACGCAATTCATGTTTACGGGAAATATTAAAAGAAGGAAAAGAAAAAAAGAAATGCGTTTATTGATGGCCGGTCTCCCATGTGCACTGGCTTTGTGCATGATAAGAAGCTGACTGGGTGCGTAATTATCGACCGGGTGTGTAATCACTGTGTGCACTTGTGTAAGGTTAAAACTTTGAACCCCGGGTCACTTTGAATAACTTGAGTTACCCGAGAAGAAAAGCAAACAGTCAGTCCCTTAACACTGCAGAGCTCGTGGTACTGGTATGCTGTTTAATACCTTGACGCATACTAGTCCAGAGATATTTTGCAGCACACTGCGGTCCATGAGCTGGAAATTACTAACAACATCTCTGGGTGATATAACTAGCTTCAAACCTGTTGTGTTGCAATAGTAATGTATTGAGCCGATTTCCCAACTTCTGGGTTGAGTTTTGGGGTTTTGTGAATTCTGAACGAGAACAACAGCAAAATCTGTCAACCATCTATCACTTACAAAGTGCACGTGCTGCATCTCTAGAGAAGGAAGACGTTCTGAGAAATTGCGCTAAATGAGTGTCTATTTGACTCTAAACGAACATTTAATCATATAACAATTTAAACCAACTGTGGGTAGATGCATGTTAATGTTTCCCAGCGATACATCTACACTGTAATATGCCGTATAGTGTTACAAACAAGCATTAGCTCGCTGGGATAATTTCACAACAGTGACAAATATATTAAAAAAAAACTCAATCTATCAACACACATAAAACAGATTTTAAACCAAGAGGTAGTTTTATTTAGCTATCAGGGAGTCTGTTCAATGTATCGCACACATGTCGGTGACTTGCAGCTATATTTGATGGCGATTTGCATTCTGCCCTTCAATATCTTAATCAGGTATCAGCAGGTGGCATTAAGTTCTCCCCTGTACTTATCAGGCCAATTTTGGGCCAAATTCCTGTTTCATTCACACACACGTACACACACGCACACACACACACACACACACACACACACACACACACACACACACACACACACACACACTACATATCTCGTATCTAATCGGAGAGAAATACTTGTATGTATGCTGATAATGATACAGGGTGCAGGAGAAATAAGCCCAGGGCCTCACCTCTCTTCACAAACACGCCGGTTACGAGGGCTGATAGTGAAACCCCCCCCCCCCCCTCGGTGCACCTGAAAAGTGTGATCAAATATAGAAGACAAACAGACGCGTGGGACTTCACAAACTTCGAGGGATCTTATATTCTCTTCGTTCGGCCTGTCGCTCCATGGCTGTCCCGGCTTCCTCCTCCTCCTCCTCGTTTTTAGGGTGAGTGTGTGTGTGTGTGTGTGTGTGTGGGGGGGGGGGGGGGGGGGGGGGGGGCAGATAAAAAGAAATGAAAAGATCATTTGCACACCTGAGTGGATACAGCTTGCAGGTGCGCGGGAGGAGAGCTATGGGAATCAAACAGGGTCTCGCTCTCTCTTTGTCTCCCATGCTCACTCTCACTCCCGAGGTGTTTTAAAGCTGCTTGTGTTTACACTGGAAACTTGTGTGTGTGTGTGTGTGTGTGCGTCAATGTGTGTGTGCCGCGTGCATTGCTCTAGTTGTGCACGCTGAACTCTCTTGGCTCTCAGTCGGGTATTTAAAACACAACCCCGCAGGTTTCGGTTGACCCGACCTTTCCACGCCGATTGCTCTGTGCGATACAAACGTTTGGCCGAGCTCGCCGTGATGACCTCATCAGGTCCTGACACAGCCTAACTGCAAACAAACATGCGGAACGCTGCAAAACAAACTGCGCTTCGCTGTTTGCGGTCACTGCGAGGATGGTGGGAGCAATAAACAGGCCCGGGGGGGGCCCAGCGCGGCAGCCGAGCAGGACAAAGAAACAGCAATGACACGCATATGTAACCGTATTCCACTAGACACAACATCCCAGTCAAGTAGCAAAGAAGGACACATGAAAAGAATGTAAACTGTTTTGTTTCTTCTTCTTCTTTTCCTTGACAAGTGTACCCAATTCCATAGAGGAGAAATAAGTCAAATAGCGTACGGTTACAGTAAGGTTTGCATTTGAAGAAGACCCCCCTGGAATGTCCGGAAATTACATGTTCATCGCGCCATCATCGTTCGTTTGCGGCGCACGTCCTCTACTGTATCCAGCCGTGGACCGGATCACACACACAATTCTCAGAGCTAATTACTTCGAATACACCCGCCCAATCATCACCACCATCAGTGAAATAAACAAACACACTCGGGCACAATCAGAAATCAGTCATGCAATCATAACAACCCCCCCGTCGCCTCCCATACACCGCAATAAAGCGCAGGCCCGTAAACACACAATCTCCCGTGTTGGTTCTGCATCCTCCACTCACCGATGATGTAGTAGTCGTGCATGCTCTTGAACTCGTGGCCCCAGAGGTTGGGCGAGAACTCCTGGAACTTGATGGTGAAGCGGCGCTCCCGCGTGGGCTCGTCGCACGTGAGCACGATGTTGGGGGGGCCCATCACCTCGCAGCGGTCCGCCTGCTCCCGCGTCGCCACGAGGTACAGCTTGTAGAACTCGTAGTCCGGCGTGGACCTGGCGGTGTCCAGCGGGGGGCAGATGAGGTCCAGCCGGTCCCCGATCTGAGGGTACAGAATGTAGCCCTTATCGTCCCTGAACCTGGAGGGAGGAAATCAAAAGGCAGAGAATCAGTGACCAAAGTCGTTTGCGCCCAGCAGCAGCAATATACACCAGTCTGCAGCCGCCTGTCCCTGCTGCTGAATGGGCAACAGACGGGTCCTTTACCTCTCCTAATTCTACCACTTCGTTATTATTTTCTCGCCTTCATGGGCAACAGGTGCCTTTACAGAGGAACTGCTGTGCAGTCGACTGCACAGATAAATTTTTACCGCACAGGCTCACGCAATCCCCTGTTGACCCCCACAAAGTGGCAGCGGGAAAATAAGGAGGGGAATTTAACCACCAGTTGATGATCCGCCTGAGGAAAATAACCACCAATCTTCAGCCAAATGAGAAGGCATTAAGTAAAGTTCTTTCCTGAGAACTATCCCACAAAGAGGGCCTTCTGTTCACAGCCACTTCCAAGTGATCTTGTACATTTTAAGTGCAACATTTACTTCATATGTATGCAAAGGCCAAGTGTAGACGCAGGAGTAACACTGCCATGAAAATAAAAGGCCTGAGGTTTACTTGCGGCGACGTGGAATCCCAAAAAAACAAACAATGAAATTGTGCAAAAGAAATGTCAAACGATAAAGTACGCAGAGACTGTGTGATGCATGCAGAAATGCAAAAAGGTATGCATGGAAAAATGAGAGTGAAACATCGTAAACAGCGACAAAGCAACTCTTTCATTGCAATACAAATTTTCCTCGCAGAGCTCTTTCTTTTTTTTTTCTTCTTTCTCCCCTTCTCATCCCTTATATTTAGCAGTGAGAACTGAGGCATGTCCACAGAGGAAGAACCAGGCAGACAACCATCACTGAAGATGCCAACGCCACATCACAGGTAGGTACGGTTAATTAGTTTGCTAATTAGCTGTCTTGATATCAGTCTGTCATCCTCTGATATGGAGGATGTGCCCTTTACTTGTCTAAATGGGTACGATTTGACACCTGTCATCTGAGGGAAACCTGCAGCCTGAATCTAAGGCGGCGTTTTGATTCAATTTAACACAAGTATGCTTCCAGTATGGTTTATCTTTAATTCGTCATTATATATATTTCCCTGGCTTTCGGTGAAACGGCTTTGCTGCTACAAGGTCATTTTCCTGGAGTAAACACAGGGGAGGTTTGGTGGAAAAATGTCACATGAAAAGGCAAATTAAGTCTGCGTATCTGCACAGACCCAACTGGGTTGGACAGAACGCAGCTAGAAGCCCACATGAAGAGTGCTGTTGCAGTATGGGGGGGGGGGGCGCACAGCTTCCAGAGGTCTCTCCGGACCAGGGACCATGAAGTACAGCAGACAGAGGGGCATCAACTCGACAAATGACTCAGACTCTCACATGCCGAATGTCCCTTTGTCAACTTCGCTCCTGAAGCCCTTGACGACTTTCACTTTGACACTCCGCTTGCATGCTTGAATAGCAGAGGGAAAACAGAGGGCAGTCCATGCACACCCATAGAGACTGCCCCCTGTGGAAAGAGATGCCACAACTGATCGATAGAGAGAAAGAAAAAGAAAGACGGTGTTCAGAGGCGTTAAAGATAAAAAAATAAAATAAATGATTGTCACACATGGATGTGGAAGTGGGACGAAGCCAATGCCTGTAATTTTACGAGGCCTAGTTTCTGCTACCTCGGACTCAAACGCCGTTTCTGTTACGAACACCGGGGAGTCGCAGCACTCAGACCTGCTTAATTATTCTCTCTGTTCCGCTGTCAGGCAACTGTTTGACCATTAAAAAATGAACAGCACTGGATCACAAAGCGGTGAGCAGGCCGAGGATTTTGTTGCTTAATTGTGCTGTACTGTAGTGGGACAAATCCTAACAACGATAACCGGCAACAACTGATTATTATTATCATTGGATAGATTATTTTAAATAATTCAATCCACCTTTCAGCGACAAACAATTTTCTTTCGGGCCTCCCCTGAAAAAAATTAATTTGAATTAATCTTTTACAACATTAGGTAGTAGCAAGCTGATTTTGATGGTAGTGACTTCATTTGGATAAACAACTTCATTTTTAATCCGTGTTTTCCTGTATTATTCTGCATCAATTATGTGAATGCTTCCTTAAAAATATGAGCCAAACTGACGCGTGGCTCACTAAAACCTGCGAACCTGTATCTTGATATTCTTGCAAATATCAGACCATCATTGTTCTGGTTCCCACATGCAATATATATTGTTCCTCTTGGCCATGCAGGCAATACAAGCTGTGATGTTTAAAACATGCATTAATGGTCAAAAATGGTTGCATGTTACTCGGTGACGTGGCAGGTTTTTAAGTGGGAGAGAAGAACTCATTTTTTACATACTGCACACACAAAAATCAAGAGCATATTCCTGCCAGCGCAAATACTGCGGAAAATACTAGGTAAGCGATTTACATACATAATCCTCCAGAATCCAAAATTTTATTCAGGATAAAACAGTCTTACAGCAAACTATTGATAACGGAGTGTTCGTGCGGCCGGACAACACTGAAGGTGTTTTCTAAGGGGAACAGTGTGTGAGAGAGGGCAATATTGTGGTTTCACGAGTCATCACCAACAGAAAGAGGTAGAGGGATTTTATGAGTCTCTTAAGTTGTGCCAGCATCTTTCCGACCACATCCTTTGCCTCCATGCGGGCTACATCTTCCTCCTAGCACTGTGAGCTAACAGCCTTGCACCTGCAGTAAATTGAGATGTGAGCTTTATCTGTTGGTGTGTTTGGCCGGCGGCGCACACTGAGGGGAACTCGAGAATGCAGACTGAAAAGTGGAGGCGCCTCGGCTGAGGCGGGCCCAGAGGCCTGCTGGGAAGCCACTGTTCAACTTCTCATTACCTAGGTCACCCCGGGTTATCAGGCCGTACTCAGACTGGAGAGGTAGGCACTCAGCTTCACTCAACACACACACACACACACACACACACACATATTTCACCTTCCTGTCTGCCTCACACAGGCGAGCACTCACACCATTTATGGAGTATGAACCGTAAACATGGTGGTGGTTCCTGCGGCAGAGCCCACACAGAAAAATCTATTCAAAACACACACACACAAACACACACACACGCACACACACACACGCCCATACAAATGCTCTCCTGCTAAACACAAAAGGTTTGCCCAAACACATCCACCCACATCCAAACAGACAGGTTTAGCTTTTCCCTAAACATGAACACTGAACCCCCTGACACACACACACACACACACACACATACACACGCACACGCGCACGCACACGCGCACACACACACACACACACACACACACACACACACACACACACGCAGGCACACTAACACACACACACACACACAAACACACACACTTGGAGAAACAAGCACCTTTTGCTTCCTGCATGATGCATTGTGCGAGTGGTATCTGATGGTACCCTGAGTCACAGTCAAGCTGCATTGCAGAATGGCAGAGCAAACACACGCACAGACGGAAGGAGAGGGAGAGGGGACGGAATGGGTGTTTAAGTAAAGTGCCACTGGGCAGGTGCAGTGCTTGAAAAAGAAAGAAATAGAAATAGAAAGAGAGAGAGAGAGAGAAAATCAGTGATGTTACAGGGGGTTGGGTGGTGGAAAAATATGGAACATGTAAGGCAAGGAATGTAGCAACAATAAAAGAAAAGTGGTGAACAAGCAGAGAGGAAACACTAAGACAAAAAACACACACAAAAAAACCGTGGTAAAACATTTGAGAAAGGGAACAAAGGAAGATGGAAAGTTAGAAAGTGACGGTGAATTCCAGCACATTCCTGCGACGGAACTCAATTTTTATGATAGGTCCCATGTTGAGGGTGTCAGATTTGCGGAGTTAACCCGGGTTAATCTACTGTGTGAGTGAATGGTGTGTGTGTGTGTGTGTGTGTACTGTAAATGGGATGGGGAAGGGAGACCTTGCCCCAATCTAATCATATGGTAGAGCAGGAAAAGTAGTGTGCATTTATCTCAGAATGCACAGTTTATCTCAGAATGCACAGTTTCCCTCTTCTCTGTGCAGCGGCGCCAGTGTCGACAAACCTGCACTGCACTCCACTCATATACTCTGCAACTGCTGCATTGAATCCACCTTCGGGTCTGGCCAGTGAATGGAACTCCCGGCGGAGACGTGCGGTTCGAGGGGACGGAGGGTCAAAGTGCAGAGAGGGAAAGAGCGAAGGGAGGCGAACCTACAACTTCATAGAGTTCATCTGCAACCACATCTAAATAAATCATCCCATCAGACACAGCCCTGAGCAACGTCACATTTTGCCTTTGCTGTTTCCTTTTCGGCCCCATTTAGCTCCCAGACACATTCTCTCTGTCTCAGAGACTGTCTGTTTTGTTTTCTCCTCTCCCTCACCTCTTTTGCTGTCCACTCCCCCCCCCCCCCCCCCCCCCCCCTCTCTCTCTCTCTCCCCCTCTCGTGCTCCTTCCCTTTTTCTCAGCCGTTAACAATGGAGCAATTCATGTGGCCACACTTTGGAACATGGCGCGGGGGGGCTTCACTCTCTTTTCTTCTCCGCAGCTCTTTTATGAAAGCAGAAACATCATTTTCTCAACCCAAGCGCCGCCCCGGCATGACCCCCGAGCTGAGCTGAGAAGACTCAAGTGTCATTCTCGATGACCTCCCTGCAGACCTCTTACACCTCCTGCTTCTCACCCTCCACTCGACCCCCCCTACCCCTTCCACTCTATCAATGCAGTCGTCATAAACCTTTTACATTGTACACCACTCTGTGATGGTTTCGTGTCAATACCCAAAAATGAAAGCTATTACTTCTGTGAAAAACTTAAAAGCTATCAACTGCGTCCCAGACGCCGTGTGTCCATCTGCGTGTTGTCTACCGTTGTACCTGCTCTGGGCGGCGGATCGGACGGCTCCAACATTTCCCAGATTCCACAGGGGCAACCCGAGCCGCGCGCGGACCAATGCCGGGCACACAGGTGCAGCCAGGGGGTGGGGGTGGGGGTGGGGGTGGCGGGGGCAGACAAGGGCGGGTGTGTGTGCAAGTGTGTATGTCTGTGCGAACATGAGAATATTGAGCGGAGGCGGGGGTGAGAGTGTGCAGACGGGTGTGAGCGCCGCGGCCGTGGGAGACGCGACGGAAAAGGAAAATGGGGAGATGGAGAGAGCGAGCGGGAGACAAAAGGGCGAGGCGGGATTCCAAGTGATGAAGCATCGAAACAAACACATAAGGACAAAGAGAGAGCCAGAACATGGACAGATTGCAACTGCACAAATGTGGAAAAAAATGAAGTGCAGCATAAAAAAAGACTGGAGGGTGACTAAGAGGGAAGGACAATGAAGTTGGCTGAGAGTACAAACTACACTAACATGAAATCAGCGTGAAGGATTCGCTCAAAACTCTCCTCAACTTTGACCGACTCCGTCCTCTGAGGGGGCTGAGGTGTCCTTGAGCTAACCACGACCTGGTGCGAGCAGGAAGCCGAGGGGAGACAGCAAAGGACTGATCTATTAGGGAATAATAAACGACGGCGGCATTCGGTTCTGTGGCGGGGGAGATTTATCGCGGGCCTTGTGCATAAAGCTGTCTGCACTAATCTCATGGTATACACAGCATAATCACACAGACAGGGGCCCTGAGTCCACCCACCCCCGCCGCCTCGCTCGCCTCTTTTTTTTAATGTACACACGCTGTCAGACGCACGGCAGGGGAGCACGCACACTAAAGAGTAGCAAACCGATCGGCTACGGGAGGAATACATACTCCATAGGGCAAGCGAGCACGCACACATACACACACACACACACACACACACACACACACACACACACACACACCCGCTGAGCGGCAGCACCTGCAGGCCATCTAGTAGCTGTCTAAAGCAAATCCGCTGGGTCTCATTTGGTGGAGAGGTGCTTTCCAAAGAATGCCACAATGAGCAAAGACACGCACCCACATACTCAGCGGAAAACCTCCATTTTGAACATGTCACTTAAGCCCACATGGAATCTTTAAACAAGTGTGAATTTCAGCCAATTCTGCACCATAAATAACCCCCCCCCCCCCAATGCATTTCATGCCATTGACTTGCTTTAAGAGTTTCTCTGTGAGGAAAATAGATCTAAAGATTTGGAAATGTAAAATCATCTCACCCTACTGACAGGCCGTTTTACCCACGTTAAGGCAAATATTATTTCAAGCCGCAGCGCTGGATTAAATCACTTGCTACGATGGACATTTTTTCACGGGGCACCCACAGAGAAGGGGCTGCAGTGGCTATCATTTTCCAGTGTGCTGCTGCAGCAATCAGCACCCCTGTATGCTGTGTCGCCCAGAAACACCAGAAACTGAATGTAACGTAAAACATATGGTCAGAAGTGTATAAAACATGAATTCCACTCGGTCTTTGACGGCGTATTTGTCTGAGCAGCAGCTTCATCGAGTTGACCCGCTGCGCTCTGAACGTCTCGGCCACATCTTCTGTCTGCCGCTCCGTCTGATGGGATCATGATAAAGGATTCAGCTTTTAAATTTGACTCCTGCTGTGTTCATTTTTTTTCTTGACCCGATCTTTGATCAGTTCTGTAATCGAATAGGGCTTTTTCAGAGCTGGTGCGAGCCTGTTTGAAGCCCATTTTGCAGGTTAAACTTGAGCTGTTGCGTTAAAAAAAATTCTATTATCATCCGTAATGATGGTGTGAGGCCATATTTCTATGGAAAAAAACGGAATAATTTTATTTTTAATAATCCCCACTGATTTTAGTAACAATCAAAGTCTAAGGAAATTATCTAATGCCCTTATTATCTTTGGCAGAGTATTTGTCACTTTAAACTGTTCTAGGAATTAATAACCAATCTGTCATAATTTATTTGAATCTTGGCATTATCTTTGCATGATCCCATCAGTGCAAAGGGCGGACAGACCGTTTTAAAATATCCATAATCATTATTACTGTCTTCATTAAAGAACCATACACCCTGGAGAAAGTGGTCTTTGACAGTGTCTATAGAGCTGCAGAGAGAGAGAGAGAGAGAGAGATACATTTGTATGAGACAGATTGAGGCGGCGACAGAGGGGTATAGACCGAGCTTCAATGTAAATTGATGAGAGTTTGAGTCTCTCTAGAAGGCATGGCCCAGATACCTCTGAACATTTCCTGTTACGGAGGAAATGGTGGAATGGTGTCCAACCTAAAACCTCTGTTCAGTAAATGAGCATCGCTTTAGTTAGCAGAATAAAAAGCTGCTCGCAAACATACAATTTCCGTCAACGTGTTTATCCCCCTCAATGCCGCTGCAGCACGGATAGGTCAGACTAATGCTGTGCACTGCAGCCAAACCTTCCACAAATATGTCAGAATTGAAATGTCAGGTTGAATGTAAAACGCCAGGCACTTTAGTTTCAGCGAAGTGGCGCACGTGCCGCTGCAGTGACTTCCAAGCGGAGAAGAAAAATAATGAATCGAGAAGAAGCTCGGCCTTCACTTGCATGTGGCTACGTTGAAGTAAAAACGGAGGACTTTGTTCAGGTTAGGTGAAAAGCTCAGGCTCCGTCCACACTTAGATTCAATTATTAATCGTTTATGACCTTTTCGTGATTGACATGATCCGGACTTATTTATCTATTTCCGGTCAAAGTTACTTTTAGTTGTATCATTCTGCTTTACTCTACTGCACTTACTTATACCATGGAGCTGGCAACCGTGCTAGGAAAAGACAGCAAGGGAAAGAGCGTCACGGGTCCAGTGGAAACCCCATGCCCTCGCCTTGCAAGAGCATTGAATTAACTAAATTCCGCTTAGGGCTCCGATTTGGCCAGAGGCGGCACAGAACATGACTTCAAATTAATGCTAATGTGGCTCCGTCTTTGCTGAATATGGTAATTGGCAACTCTTTTGCGAACATGCTCGCCATAACAATAAGGAGATAAAACTGTGCTGCGAGGTTTACATGGGTTCTGTTGGCCAGAAATCAATTAAGCGGCTTTAAAGCCAAATATGTGAAAAGGAAAGGAGGGAGAAACCAAGCGTTAAAGGGTTACACAGGACCAAAAAAGAGGAGAGACAGGAGGAGAGATAGGCCGACTATGAAGAGCATTGTGAACAAGGAGAGAGGAGCAGAAGGTTGACGTGAAGTCAGCGAACACTGGAAAGCCCTCAGGAATGTTGGTGGTGAGAAACGACAACAGCGGTAATGGTTTCCATATGATGAGAGAGGGAGAGAGAGAGAGACAGAGAGAGACAGAGAGAGAGAGAGAGAGACAGAGAGAGGGAGAGGGTTGGGGATGAGAGACAAAGGAGGTGGGGAGGAGAAAGGTAGAGTGACACTGATGAGGCTTAGGAGGCAGAAAAAGAGAGAAAGAGAGAGACGGGAAGTGGGAGTCAGCAGGTAGGGATGCTGCAGAGCCTTGTTTGAATAGTTAGTTGGCATCGAGGGACTTTGAAGGTAACTCTGTCCTTGTCATCACACACACACACACGCACGCACGCACGCACGCACGCACGCACGCACGCACGCGCTGCTGTCCGGAGGCGGTCCAGAATGCTGCAGCGTCGGTGTCACATCCAGTACATATCACAGCCGGCGTAACCGCAGAGACACGGGATGGAGGCACGCTAGATGCTTTGGCATTTACAAATAGCACACAATCGCACACACGCACACACACGCACACACACGCACGCACACAGAGTGAATGTCCCTTGTTGCCGTGCTCTTGCTGTGTTCAATACATTCCAATACAATACAATGCAGCAGATGAGCGTATCACATTAAGCTGAAACTTAGCTGCACCATGAAGACAAACTAGAACTGACTAACCAACTATGGAGACAGACTTATTCTCCTCTTTGAACAAAGCTGAACAATGCAGCCATATTCAGGTCAACAGAAACTTTTCTCGAGCAAACACCTCCCTCCCTCCCTCTCTCTCTCTTTCCTCCCCGTCTTTCTCATTTGCATCCTTGTTCCTGTTTCTTCCTTCCCCCCCATGTTTCTGCTCCTGCATCTCCAGCTCAGAACTTTTGTTTGCAGCTTCTTTTTCGACTCCTCCAAACATTCACCAGAAGTCCCTTCTAGACATTTTTCCTTTACATTCGTTCACTTGTGTCTTCCCCTTGCTCTATTTCTCCCTTCTCCACCCCTGCATGCCTTTCGTCATTACCGCCTCAGTTTTTTCTAAAAAACAAATCAAATGTCAACTCCTCACTTGTTCAAAAGTGCTACAAAAATCAGACAACGCAAAAACTAACGCCATGAGAATTGCACCACAATCACGTATTCACTTACAATGCACTTTAAAAATGCCCTTTGGTCAAGTGTTGTTTATTTCAAAAATGTGTTTTAATATTTGTTCAGGTATTATATTTAATGTTTTACTTTGGATCATGTTTGTTTTTTTATAATAACTATTACTCAACAGAATCTCATGGTGTTTTTCAGCTTCGTAACAATGCAGATTTTTTCAGATTATCTCACGGGCTGTTTAATTGTTTAATAATCAACCCATAAAGAAATGTTTAGTCAAAGACAACAGAGTTGGAAACTGGTTTTCTTTTAACAGGCATGATGCATTAATCACAAAACCAAGTATTCTTTATGTCTGCAACTATTGGTGAGTTTCATTATTGATTATTTCAGTCTTTTAGTCAATAAAAAGACAGAGACTAGTGGGCCATCCAAACAGATTTGTGCAACTAACAGGTCAAAAGCCAAAGAAAAAAATATATGAACTACATATACGACATTGTTGTCTGTTTTTGTGTCTGAAACCATTGAAGGGCTAAATTGTGGCACGTTGTTTTTCTCCTTGAACATTTTTTGCAGTGTCTTCA